>NW_027492056.1:0-584408 GCF_021521415.1 Bidens hawaiensis
GTTCAGAAACAGTTATGGGAAAATAAGCTTGGGTAAATGTATTGGTTAATAAAATGATTAAGTAATAAAGAAGGATCACATACTGGGGTACCGGATTAGCCTCGGGGCCCGTTTCCGTTTATTTAGTTTGATTTGAGAAGAAACGCGCACAATCCACCCGGATTGTCCAGGTTTCTCATAGAAAAGTTCGTTTTTACTTAATTAATCCGAAAATATGATTTTTGATCACTCTTGGTGTTTTGATATTCCCGCAGGTTCGTTAGTCGCGAACTTGCCGGTTGTTATAAAAATTGAATTTGTCTAATATTCAGATTAGCATAATTAATTAACCGTAAATCATTAAATTATGAAAATTTAACCACTTGTCAATTAAAGTATGTAGATTTTAATAAAAATATTTCTGGAATTATTTATTGATTTATTAATTTATAAAAATTCATTTTGTCAGCTATATTTCGCCTGAAAATCGTCTGTTTACCCCAAACAATTTCCAAAAATTCCACAAAAATTCCTGAATACTCAAATTATGTCCCAAAATAATCTATATCAATTATAGAATGTAAAAATCTTGTTCAATATTCTTTTCGGCCCAAATTCGGCTATAAAAATTCGCACAAACGCATATGTACAAAACACCTTTAGACTTCTCCAAATGATCTCAAAAATCATATGTGATCAAAATACATCAAATTTGAGTTCACAGAAAAATTTCATAATTTTTGAAGTATTTTTGCTATTTTTCCCAAATAAACGTCTCAATTCGGTAATAAATTCGCCAAATATTCTCGGATGGTCGAAAAATTACCAAATTTGAACAGGGTTGAAATGGTCCCTGATGTCCCAGAAAAATTTTAAATCCTAAAAATATGCACATCACAACCTTATCATAAATAGCCCGTAAGCGAGTATTTCGGTATTACCTTAGCGGGTTTGGCTCGTTTCCGACTTTTTAATCAAGTTTTCAGGTTCTTGTGCTTCTATGCAAGCTAGGTACAAGTCCTATATCACAAACAAGAAATATTTCATCAACATAACAGCCCTTAACTTAGGGTTTCGGCTAGTGCACAAAAACGAACTTTTGAACCGTAAAAACGCCGTTTCAACCACTAACCCGTGTTTATGGCCAAAAAAACTATCAAAAAAAGTTCCTTACCATGTGTATGATCAAAACATGTTTATGGACCTTTTTTAGGATTTTTACACGGTTAGGAATGATTTTTAGTAACCAAGACATGTTTTTATGGTATTAAACAAGTTTAAATAAGTTCAAAACCTACTTATTTAAGCTCTTACCTTAGGTTTTCTTGCTGTTTTTGGCTGACAGAGTTTATGTCCAGAGTTTTCAAGAAAATGAGGCCAAAATATCTTGTATCTAGTTTAAATATGAAAGAACCAAAGGGGGGGGGGGGGGCTGCTGATTGCGATCGGAGGTCCATGGGCCCATTTTGGCCCAAGTTTCTTATTTCTCAAGCCCAAATACGAAAAGCCGGGTCCAAATTTAGTTCGGGTTCGGTTTTTGGCGTGAAAAACTTATCGGGTGCGTTAAACAGCGCGAAAACAATTGTTTTTCGGCTAGTTTTGTGTAAGATTATAAAAGCATACTATATGTTTGTAAAAATCAAAAATATTTTCACGGATCGCTTAAAACATTTCAAATAAGGGTTTGGTAAGTCTTTTTCGGCTTAACGGATGATGCAATGCTTGGTTTGTAACTATCTTTCGCATTTAAATCTATAGCGGGTGGTTAAACGAGCATGTTTTCGTTTAACTACTTCGAGCAAGGTCTTCAGGACCTTAAATGGTTGATTCTTCTAATTGTTAAGGATTCGATCAAGCCACACTTCAACGAGCAAGAGTATTCTTCTATCGAGCATGGATTGCCAATCGAGCAAACAGCTTGATCATACAAGTTTTAACCAAGTGTTACGAGCACAGGATGATCGAGCACATGGGGACAATCATGGATGCAATAAGAAGATGTCAAGTGATCAAAACAAGGACTTCGAGCACAGTTCAGTTCCCGAGCAAGATTTACATCCGAGCATGCTAAAGATTGCTAAATAAGTAAAGCTGAAGACATCAAGAAGAATGAGCCTGCTCGATGGATTAGTTCGAGCAAAGCATAGACTAGTCAAGAAGAATGAAGTCTGCTGGAAGGGAATATCTTCACTGAAGATATTCTATGTAAAGTACGCTCGAGGACAGTCAACGAGCATACCTAGCATAGTGAGTTTGCTCGAGCAAGATTGTTATCTTGTTCGAGGACTCAACACTTGTATTATTTTGTGTTTCATTATCTAATGATTTGGAACTTCTAGAAGGAATGTCAGGGTCTATAAATAGTGTCCTAGGTTTCCTTTTAGGACACGGTTTTTCACACGGCGCTCTGTACGGAAAACATTCTAAAGAAATATTCTATTGTTTCCTCGTATAGCGGCCGCCACCTACGCCGTCACACGAAACCCTAGACATTCCTTACACTGTTCCATTAATGAGTTATTAAATATAGTAAATCTTTTTCTTGAAATCCTTCTTACTAATTATTCATTTACATTTCATGTTTGTTGTCCATTCTTCCACTCCTTCGTTCCCACTTGTTGGATATCCTGATTCCGCCGGGATATTCAACAGGCCTTTGGGTAAACAGAGTCGGTGTGTTCTTGTCAACCTTTCGAGGTTTCACCTGACTAACGGTCCTGACAAGTGGTATCAGAGCTTGAGTAAGCTCGCTGAAGGCCACATGACAGAAGGTTGTGAAGAAGCTTGAAGCTTTACTCCGTCTTCACTACTGCAAACTCCAGATCTACTGAAATGGAAGACCAAGAAGTTTCCACAAACAAGATTCCAAGGTTACTCGGACAAGAAAACTTCATAAAATGGAAGGTGCTGTTTGAAGCAGCGGTGAACTACAATGACCTAGAGCTGTGGACTTCCATCACCGAAGGAAACTATGTTCCTTTAACAGCTCTAAACAACAACGCAACCGTTGAACTAAAGATGAAGAAGAGAGATGATAAAGCTCTGTCTATGCTGAAATTAGGGCTTTCTTGGGAAATTCTGACAACTGTAAATCATCACAAGACTGCAAAGGGTATGTATGATGCAGTCATTGAAATGTTTGAAGGGGATACAGAATTGAGAGACATCAAGAAAGACAGATTGAAACAGCAGCTTGACAGATTCAAGTTTAAGGAAGGAGAAAGACTAAAGTCAGTTCTGCAAAGGTTCATGATGATTGTGAATGAAATTAGAACAACAGACCTTCAGATATCTGATTTTGATTTAAACAAGAAATTTCTATCATCTCTGTCTGGTGAGTGGTACACTGCCAGCAAGTTCATCAAAGAAAAGGCCAGTTTTCCAAACTTTAAATTGGATAATGTGATTGAGTTTATCAAGGCTGCAGAACATGAAATGATTGAGAACCATATGATTCGAGAGGATAAGCCAAACTTTCAAATGAACAATGCTCTTGTAGCACCCATGGGCAACCTCTCAATCAAGAACCAACAGCCTATTATTGAGGAACCATCAGAAACAAACTCATGCTGCAGTAGTCAATCAAGATTCAATGTTCAGCTGATTGAAGATGATCCACCATCTCCAGCAAATGGGCAGACTACTTTCATGTAGCACAATCCAACTCAAGGAAGAGACTACCAGGCCTTGTTCTCCATGTTCACTGAGTCATACCATGCCTTTTTGGCCAAGAATACGATAAATACAAGCATTGTGCAAGAAGACCTAGAACAATAGATGTAAATGATTTAGAAGATATGGACATTAAATGGTAAGCAGCTATGCTAGCAGTGAGGAGCAAGAGATTGTACAACAGGACAGGTAGAACAAGCTTCAATGGTCCAACTGAAAGAATTGGATTTGACAAATCGAAGGCCATCTGTTATAATTGTCAACAACCTGGACACTTTGCAAGAGAATGTAACATGCCAAGGCAAGCTGGAAATCAATTGAATCAAAATCAATTCTACCAGAACCAGAATCAAAATTTCCAGCAGCAAAGAAATCAGATTACCAACCTGAACCCCTACCAAAATCCAAACAAACCCCAACAACAAACATTTCAACCTCTAAGAAACAATCAAATGCAGGCTCACACAAACCAAAACAGAACAAATCAGAACAATGTGAACCAGCAAAAAGACCAAGGAAATGTTGCTGTTACCAGGGTGCCACAAGATGGGGAATTTGATTGGAGCAATCATGCTGCTGAAATGGAGAGGGCAAATGTTGCATTTATGGCAAAGGTGCATGACCAGACTGAATCTTCAAATACTCAGGTACAATCTGATTTCTCAATTTCTGATCTTCTTATTACTATTGATCAACTTAATCAGGTGATTGGAAAATGGAAAACTGAGTGTGGGAGGAAGGAAGCCTTTTTGAATGTGTATGAAACAAGTGAAGCAACCTATGAAAGTCAAATCAAAGGACTTGAGGATGACTGTATGATGGCATACCAGACCCAATCAAGAATGACCATTGAAATTGAAGGGTTGAAAAAGATATATGCTAAAGAAAAGATGAAGAATTCTGAATTGCTAATTCAAATGGATTTCTTGAAGAACATTGTTTCTACTATCAATATTGTGGGATATGTTGATAAAATGACTGAAGAAGAGAAGTACAAAAAGGTTCCACCGCCTTTTTGTGACAGCTACCCACTGAAAGTAGACAAAGAGAGCAGTTCAAGAATGTTTTTGATGACAAAGAAGAGTTTATAAAGCAATATGCTGATGTGTATGTAGACCGGAATGGAGAATTTGCAGTGAAGAAGGGTGGGGAGCCAGAATTTGAGAAGAATGACAAATTCGTAGGAGAAAACAAGAGGTGGAGTGAGAACTGCAGTGAAGATAGCAATTGCAGTTGTGGAAGCTCTAAGTCATCCAAGGGAAAAAAGAAGAAAGGATCAAGCAAAAAGAACAGTGAAAAGATTCCTCTTCTTCCAAAGATGACTCCAAAGATGAAAAGGCATTAGGAGAAAATAAGGAGAGAGCATGTGGTATTTGACATCTGTGCTGGACCACAAACTGAGATCAAGAAAAGAACAGAAGAAATTGTGAAATCCACTTATGATCAGTCACATTCACCAATTCACCCAGTTTTCTCTAATCATGAGTTGTTTGATATTGGGGATGTTAATTATGTGCCAACAAGAAGACATCCAAGAGAAGAAGGAAGCTCATTGAGAATTTCCTCCAAGCTAAAGAAAATTATTTTTGTCAAAGAAAAGTATCCACAAACAATTGACATCAGTGAGCCAATCAAGATGGATTTCTCCAACACCTTGTGTCCAAAGACCTCTTTAGGATTTGACTTTCACAAACCAAGTGACAAAATCAAAGACAAACAATTGCTTGAAGATATGGGAAGCTATGCCAAGGTCTGGTGCAAGAAGTGTGATGCATATGGTCATCACACTGATTCTTGCTGGATTGTTGAGGACACCTTCAAAATTCCTGATGTGGTGAGTGGATTTGACATGAAGAGTTACAAAGAGATGTATCAGAATTAATTGAATGGAAAAAGAAAATCATCTGGTTGTGTGGAACAAAAGGAGATTCTTGAAAAGAGACTCAAGACCATTCTGAAAATAAAAGTAAATGAAAAGAGCTACATAAAGCTGAGAAGAATAAAAGGTCAACTAATAAGGGAAAAGCAAAGATCAGACCTGGAGTTCTCAATGGTGATGAAAAGTTTTTGTTAAAACAGGGGTTTGAACCAAAAGGGTTCCAATGGAAGAAAAAGAAGGAGGTGGTTGAGAAGAAGAACTATGTGATTGAGCAGACAGAAGAAGTAATCAGATCACAGGTTGTGAAGGATGGGTCAGATTCTGACACGGAAGAAGATTGTGAAATTATGTATGAAGACCCACCTCCAGTTCCAACTCCAACTCCTGATTAATATTCCACTGACACTGAATTTACAAACTGATGCAGTTTGTAAATCAGATTTAAACTAATTCTGTTTTATGTGTGTGTGCAGGAACAGTCCTGAACAAAAATGACTCATGGTATATGGACAGTGGATGTTCCAGGCACATGACCTGTGATAAGGCTGTGTTAATAAATTATGAAAAGACATATGAAGGGCCAGTTGCCTTTGGGAGTGATGAATATGGAGGAAATATTGTTGGAAGAGGAACACTCACAAATGGCAAAGTATCCTTTGAAAATGTGCTGCATGTTGAAGGACTACAATACAACTTGCTCAGCATCTCTCAAGTCTGTGATAAAGGATATAAAGTGGCTTACAATGATGAACACTGCCTGATCTTGAAGCCTGAATTTGTTATTTTAGTTGACATGATAATGATGACGGCTCCAAGAAATGGCAACCTCTATGAACTAAGAATGAATACTACAACTTCAAGAGGTGGTTCATGCTTTGTGTCAAAAGCAACTGAAAATGAAATTAAGCTATGGCATAGGAAGATGTGTCATGTGAACTTAAAGAACATGAACAAACTTGTAAAAGGTGAACACGTTGTTGGATTTCCCACAAGAGAGTTCAAATTGGAAGAAAAATGCACATCCTGCCTGAAAGGGAAACAACACAAATCCTCACATAAAAGCAAAATGATAAATACTATTGATGAGGTCTTGGAACTGCTACACATGGATCTTTTTGGTCCTATAAGTGTTCCAAGTATTGGGAAGAAAAGATATTGTTTGGTGATTACTGATGACTATTCAAGGTTTACTTGGGTATACTTTATGGGCAGCAAAGATGAAACTGCAGAGTTGATCAGAATGTTTGTGCTAAAAACGGAAAATCAACTTGAAAGGAAGGTGAAGGTCATTAGAAGTGACAATGGGACAGAGTTCAGGAATGGAATTATGGATGAATTCTGCACTTCTAAGGGTATCTTTCAACAATACAGTTTTCCAAGAACTCCTGAACAAAATGATGTTGCAGAAAGAAGAAACAGAACATTAATTGAAGCTGTAAGGACCATGATTGCTGATGCAAATATGCCAGTCACCTTCTGGGCAGAAGCAGTCAACACTGCATGGTTTGTGCAGAACAGGGTTCTTTTGAACGAGGCTCAAAATAAGACTCCATATGAGGTTATCTTTAAGAGAAAACCTTATGTAAAGTACTTAAAGCCTTTTGGATGCAGATGCTCACTCCTGAATACAAAAGACTATATGAATAAGTTCTAGTCCAAATCACTGGAATGTTTCTTTGTGTGCTATTCATCTCATTCAAAGGCTTATAGAGTCTATGTGAAGGAGCACATGGTGGTTATTGAATTTTCTAATATAATTTTCAATGATAACCATTTCAATAATGTTGAAGGACCCAAGTGGCTGTTTGACTTGGAAAAGATGATCAAATCATTCAAAATCTACAGTGAAGATATGGATGACAGCATGTACAGAACCAGCTTTGAAGATAAAGAAAAACAAAGACAAGTTGATCTGGACAAGCTATGGTCATCTATTGCTCCTGAGTTTAATGGATTTAACTTTGAAAGGAACAACCTTCAAGCTGCTGAAGTTGATACAAATGGACAAGATGATGCAGTAGAAGTCTCTAATGAAGGGCCAAGAGAAGTAGAGAGTGAACCAATTCAAAGTCAGCAACCTGATCAGATAGAAAGGATAAATCAATTTGAAGAGAGGTTCCAGTCTTTGTTTGACTCTCTACAATTTGGGTCAAATGAAGGCATCTTCATCCGAGATAAATCAATTTCAACCAAATGAAGAATCCCAAGTAAGAATTAAAGATGATTCTGCTGTGTTAAACATGACAAATCTTGAAACAGAAGTATATGCACAACAAGTTGTACAAACCACTTCTGTTGAAAGAAATCACCCAGCAGAAAACATAAAAGGAGGCTTGCATGAGAGAGTGACAAGAAGTTCTTATGAGAAGGCAAACATCTGCCTGTATGCCTGCTTCTTATCCCAAGTTGAACTAAAGAACATTAATCAAGCTTTGAAAGACAACAGTTGGGTAGAAGCGATGCAGGAAGAATTAGCCCAATTCATAGACTTACATGTATGGGACTTGGTTGACAAGCCCAAAGGCAAGTATGCTATTGGGACAAAATGGGTCTTCAGAAATAAAGAGGATGAAAGAGGAATTGTTATTAAGAATAAAGCAAGACTAGTAGCTCTAGGATGCTTACAAGAGGAATGAGTGGACTTTGAAGAAGTTTTTTCTCCAGTTGCAAAACTAGAAGCAATCAGAATCTTTATAGCATATGCAGCATCCATGAATATAAATGTCTATCAATTGGATGCAGGAAGAATTAGCCCAATATCTGCATTTTTGAATGGAAAAATTGATGAAGAAGTCTATGTCACTCAACCTCCTGAATTTGAAGATCCAATGCACCCCAACAAAGTGTACAAGCTCAGCAAGGCACTGTATGGATTACATCAAGCACCAAGAGCTTGGTATGATGAGTTGTCAAATCATTTGTTGGAAAATGGTTTTTACCGAGGGGCAATTGACAAGACTCTTTTCTACAAAAGAAGGAACAAAGACCTGCTGCTGCTGCAAGTGTATGTGGATGACATTATCTTTGGCTCTACAAACGAACAAATGTGTAAAGAGTTTGAACAAGTAATGAAATCCAAGTACAAGATGAGCTCAATGGGAGAAATGAATTTCTTCCTTGGACTTCAAGTGCAACAGAAAGCTGATGGCGTCTTCATAAATCAATCCAAATATGTACAAGAGATTCTTAACAAATTCAAGTGCAAAGACTTCAAGACAATGTCCACACCAATGGATACACATGAGAAAATGGTACCTGATGAAAAGGGGGAGCCAGTGGACCAGCATGAGTATAGGGCCAAGATAGGATCACTGATGTATCTTACAGCATGTAGGCCAAATATTATGTTTGCTATGTGTGTCTGTGCAAGATTTCAAGCTAACCCCAAGGTTTAATACATACTAGAAGTCAAGAGGATATTCAGATACTTAAAGGGAAAACCAGATTTGGGGATTTCGTATCCAAAGAACCTCTCTTTTGATTTGATGGCCTACACAGACAGTGAATATGATGGTTGCAACATGAGTAGGAAATCAACCTCAGCAGGCTGCCAATTTTAGGGAACAGGTTGGTGTCATGGCAATGCAAGAAACAGACTACAGTGTCTATCTCAACTGCTGAAGCTGAATACATTGCTGCATCTGCTTGCTGTGCACATGTTTTGTGGATTTAAAATCAACTGCTGGACTATGTTCTGAATTTCTTACTTACTCCTATCTTAAATGATAATACTGCTGCTATGTTGTTGGTGCATGTTTTTGTAACAGATGATCTTTCGTGTTTGTTAGAATTGAGAGAAACTGTCAAAGGGGAGTCTGTTGGTGCATTTTGTGACCGTCGCTATGCAATTCTGACCAGTGGAACGCCACAGGCGAAGTTAGAACAACTTCGCCATAGGCGAAGTTATAACAACTTCGCCATAGGCGAAGTTAGCACAACTTCTGCCATAGGCGAAGTTATATCAACTTCGCCATAGGCGAAGTTGTAACAACTTCGCTTGAGTTAGGCGAACTTGAGAAGGTAGGCGAAGTTGTGGATAACTTCGCTTAACCTTATATCTTCGCTGAAACCCTACGCACAGTGGCGGCAACTTCGCCTGATGAACACGGAAGATTTGCAGATCTGTAAATCGGATTTTAACTAGGTTTTTGACGGTGTAAAGGCTTGAACACGATGGTAGGAGGTAAGAATGATCAAAAACACAGAAAACACGTCCCGCGAATAGTCGAAACGGGACGATTTCTACACCCGCGTGAATATCCCGAACCACACAATCGAGCAAATGCTCTGATACCAATTGTAGGTTCCCTGGACAGATCACACGAGATATCTCGGTCTACTCAGGTGCGGAATCCCTGCGTAGATCGTTACGAGCGTAGAAAGCAAATCAAACAAACACACACGAATAAACCGAAACACGTTATATATTAATAACTGAACTCACGTGATATGAATCACTGATGCAGACTCTCGTCCTCACGTTACAATGAACTCGAACCACTGACACGAACTTAAACGACTAACTTCAAACCAAGACGTAAGCTGGTATATAAATACACGACAACTTCGCCCGATATGTTCAGGCGAAGTTGTCCATAACTTCGCTTGTTCAACAAGTTCGCCTAGGCGAACATGTTAACAACTTCGCTTAAACAAAAACATAAATAACATTACAGACTCGATTACAGACACTAGACTATGAACTACTGGTGATTGGTAGATTTGTGAAGCTACATGACAGTTTCAGACACGGCTGGTTGAAGGGCAAACAGAAGATCATCAGTTAAGAGGGAGTCTGTTGGTGCATGTTTTTGTAACAGATGATCTTTCGTGTTTGTTAGAATTGAGAGCAACGGTCAAAGGGGAGTCTGTTGGTGCATTTTGTGACCGTCGCTATGCAATTCTGACCAGCGGAACGCCACAGACGAAGTTAGAACAACTTCGCCATAGGCGAAGTTATAACAACTTCGCCATAGGCGAAGTTAGCACAACTTCTGCCATAGGCGAAGTTGTAACAACTTCGCCTACAGGCCCAAGCCCGTGAAGTTTATATATATATATGTGTGTCGTGTTTAGGGTTAGTAATCCAGAAATAAGAGTATTGTGTGATAAGTTTAATTAGCTAGAGAGAAACCGAGAGAGTGAGCCGTGTGGGACGGTCCGAGGTAGAGCTCACCTCGGGTCGGCCGTGTCATTTGTTTTCATGTTTGGTATGTAAGTGTTTTGATTATTATATAAGAATCTGCAGATTTGATTATCCCGTTCTTGTATTTGTTCGTGTATTTGTTCGTGTACGTGTTTGTGTTTTTCATCTTTACACCAATAAACGAGTCTAGGAGTATTCCGCACTCCTAGACCTCGTGCGGATCTCGTATCGATCGGCGACGCCCCGGGGGGACCTACATGTGGTATCAGAGCCTTAGGCTCTTATGCTATGGTTCGAGATCTGCGTTTTGGTGTTTCTGGCACGTTTCTGTGCGTTTCTGGCCGAACAGCGCCGCAGGCGAAGTTATTGTTCATCAGGCGAAGTTGACGTCACTGTTCGTAGGGTTTTAGCGAAGATATAAGGTCTGGCGAAGTTATGGACAGGCGAAGTTATGGACAGGCGAAGTTAAAGCCAGGCGAAGTTATGAACAGGCGAAGTTGACTTTAGGCGAAGTTGACTTCTCGGCGAAGTTAAAAAAAAAAAAAAAGTATTTGGAGTTTTCGTCTGTATGGCCAGGTGTACACGATTATTGTGAGGCCGGAGATGTTGTTCCGTCAACGAGTGAAACTTGTTATCTCTGGGTCTTACGTGTGAACAAATACGTGTCAACTCTGGATATGGAGTTGAGTTTGTGAATGGGATATTGATTGAAACTGGATATTGACACATATTTGGGTGTTTGTGGGCAATGAAATAGTTGTTGTTCGAGGTTGACCAACTGAAGAAAGTCAAATTGAACTGAAGGTTTTTGTCATTACTGGATTGCGGTCAGAGCATATTATTTATGTTATTTTCAAGGCGTTTGAGAATTGGATCCTGAAACGTGATGCTTATTTATTAGAGTGAAAATTCTGGAACAAGATGAATTTAATCGGGAACTAAAGTGTTTATGTTCATGATCGTTATCCCTGGTGATTGAAGATGCTTTTGATTAATTAATGGTCATGTGTTAGATTCTGTCAAGGTGGTTTTGTGATGAAATTGATCACTTGATGTTGAGTAGTTGAAGATTAAACCTTATCGTATACCGACGAGTTGGTGAAGTTGTGGAGGAAGCCCAACTTCACGTGTTGGTGAAGTCAGATGGACTCACGTGATTGGTTGAGATGATCTATTGGCACGAGGATGCATGCATTTCAAAGACCTCAATCGTTATAGTCGGAGAAGCTTACACTGAAGGGGAGATCTGATATGGGACACGCTGGGTGATTGGTAGATTTGTGAATCTACATGACAGTTTCAGACACGGCTGGTTGAAGGGCAAACAGAAGATCATCAGTTAAGAGGGAGTCTGTTGGTGCATGTTTTTGTAACAGATGATCTTTCGTGTTTGTTAGAATTGAGAGCAACGGTCAAAGGGGAGTCTGTTGGTGCATTTTGTGACCGTCGCTATGCAATTCTGACCAGCGGAACGCCAGAGGCGAAGTTAGAACAACTTCGCCATAGGCGAAGTTATAACAACTTCGCCATAGGCGAAGTTAGCACAACTTCTGCCATAGGTGAAGTTATATCAACTTCGCCATAGGCGAAGTTGTAACAACTTCGCCTACAGGCCCAAGCCCGTGAAGTTTATATATATATGTGTGTGTCGTGTTTACGGTTAGTAATCCAGAAATAAGAGTATTGTGTGATAAGTTTAATTAGCTAGAGAGAAACCGAGAGAGTGAGCCGTGTGGGACGGCCCGAGGTAGAGCTCACCTCGGGTCGGCCGTGTCATTTGTTTTCATGTTTGGTATGTAAGTGTTTTGATTATTATAAAAGAATCTGCAGATTTGATTATCCCGTTCTTGTATTTGTTCGTGTATTTGTTCGTGTACGTGTTTGTGTTCTTCATCTTTACACCAATAAACGAGTCTAGGAGGATTCCGCACTCCTAGACCTCGTGCGGATCTCGTATCGATCGGCGACGCCCCGGGGGGACCTACATATGTTTATTGTTAAGAATCCTGTCCAACATTCTAAGACTAAGCACATTGAAATTAGACATCATTTCATTAGGGATTGTTAGGAAAAAGGGCTTATAGAAATGAAAATGGTAGACACATCTAATAATTTGGCTGATTTGTTCACCAAACCTTTAGATAAGACCTGGTTTCATTCTCTGTTATAATGCCTAGGAACGATAAATGCTGATGAGGTTTAATTTTGGATGTTTGCTTAAGTGAGGTGCTTACTGATGATTTATGTTACTCACTTTGAATGTTTGCATGATAAAATTGTTATGCTTGAATGATTACTCAAATTGCACGAATCATGGTTGTGACTGTTCTTGTGTGAAATTTCAGTTAACTTTGATAATTATAGCTGTTAGTACTTTGATCTATGCTTGCATGATGAATTTTTATGATTCTAAGTACTTCGAGCATGAATCTGTGCGTGATGATGTGCTCTTTGCTCTTCAAGCACAAGCATAGGCTTCTGTAAGACTATTCTAAGTAATTCGAGCACATATGTCATTGCTCAACTGCTCGAGCATAGAATGCAGTCTTGAAAACTTCTACAAGTGTTTCGAGCATGCTTCTGTGGAGGATGGGTGTTTAATGCTCTTCGAGCACAAACAATCCATACTTGAAGTTTTTCTCAAGTAACTCGAGCATGCGTGTTGTTACCAATGGTCAAGCATGTACATGTGTTCAGGATGCCGTGCTCTTTCTTTGCAAGTTACTGCTCGAGCACAGAGTGTTCATCAAGCACATTCAGTGAAATGATATACTTCTAAGGTTGCTTGATAGACGGGCATGCTCGATGAAGTTCTGAGCATGCTCGACAGACTTAAGTGATAATTTATTATTTCTATGCTATCTGAAAGTTTGTGCTTTGATACTGTGAAAGTGTGTGCTTAGTTACAAATGCTTAAATGACAACAACATATTTAAAATCGATGTTCTTCAAGTGAACTCTCAAAGAGAAATGGTTTGTAAATGGTAAAAGTTTCTTTTTCTAAGCCACACTGTTTTCGGTGACATTAATATGAGAAATGATAATATTATCCAAGTTCCCAGCTTCAAGGAAACAAGAAACTGTTTTCAAGGAAATTGAATCCAACCTACATTGGGAAATGATAGAAAACTGTTTAAGATAACTAACCCATGGATTATAAGTTCAAAAGGCTTTGAGTACAGTCATTGGCAAAGTATGGTAGTTTTCCATAGTCTGTAGTTGCAATATGTGATATACACTTAAATTTGCTAAGTATGATGTGATGAAACATTGAAAAATAAGGTATATTCCCTAGCATATCTCTCTGAATGATAGGCAGAAAGGTGATTATCCAATCGTACACGAGCCCGTTGGTGTTTCTGGTCTATAAAAATATCTATTAAGTATTTGAGTAGACATAAATTATTGATATATGGAAAACCTCTCAATAGAAAGAGAAAGAAAAAGATTGAAACGTATAAAAAGATCACAACTATAATATATATAAACAAGTTATCTGATTTCATGACTTAAGGGGCACTAAGGGAACTACATGGGTGGGGCATACGAGTAAGTCCTAAACACCCTGAATGTAAGGCATGTAAGTCCGGATGGCATGTAAGTCCAACTTTCAACCTTACAGTCTGTTATCAAAGACATAATATAACTAAATAACTGCTCTAGTGTACAACAATCAATTTGACCAGGGCATCAGGGGGTCGGAGTCAAGTCGGGGTGATCTGGAGAAAGCTAAATACGCTTTGAGAAGAGATTAGAGGCAATCTGAAGCTATAATGATAACCATTCCTATCTTATGTTCTAATTGAATTCTAAATGTATCACAAAAAGCAATGACCATTATGCTAAGTATACCTGCGGTCAACCTGACTTAAGTCATAATAACACTGACCATGAAGTGGTGTGATTGTTGTCTTCAATAGTCTGATCCCATAATTGAAGATCTTCCTAATGACTTAAAATGAATTTTATTTTGAACTGGATTTTGATCACTTAAGTCACCTTAAACAAATTGCTCAATTTAACTTACTGTTCTGTAATGATTATTCCTTGAGAAAGATTGAAATTTTGAGCACTAGACATGATTAATCATGTCTTGGGTTAGTGGCTTAGCAGTTGTGATTCTCAAACTGACATGCATATTCAGTTAAGTGTTTCTAGCATAGAGACTATGCTTGTATAAGTATCACTGCTTTGACCATACTATGTGACGTGTGAATTTGACATCTGTTTTGGGCATGACATGAAAATTTTGTTGTTAAGTGTTTCGAGCATGACTCTTACTCTTAAGCATACTGAAAATTTTGCTAAGTGTTTCGAGAATGCATCTAATCTTCGAGCACCTGCTATGTTATGAAAATTGGTGTTATGTGTTTCGAGCATGATTGCATGATAACTAGCTAAGATATAAGTTTTCGAGCACAAAGACCTGAAAGGAGACATTTATGTGTTTCAAACATCGTTGTGTGCTAGATACATAAGTATAAGCATTCGAGCTAAGGAACTTGATGAAGATCATTATGTTAAGTAGTTCGAGCAAACACATGAACTAGACACTTAGGCTGTAAGTTCGAGTACAAAAAATAGGAAAGATTTAATCTGCTAAGGCTTTCGAGCATAGTGTACTTAGAGCATATAGAGCTATAGATATCCAGAGCAAAGTTTCTAACACTAGAATGAATCTCGAGCATAGAGTAGAGATGATAAATTTCTAGGTACACTCGAGTATGATGCATAGTCGAGTAAGGTAAGATTACTAGTGTGACTCAGGATTGAATATTGAATGAATTTTAACAAGTACATTCGAGCACACTACACCTCGAGTATGACTCAATGCTCTTTAGTAATTTAATTTAAGGTAATCGAGCACAAGTCTAGAGGAATATTGCTTTGTCTCATTGGTTGTACCATGTACTCGAGCAAGGACAGAGAATTTTCCAGGTACATCGAGCAAGAGTTGTACCATGTACTCGTGTACAGGGGGAGCCAGCTTTTACTTTGGCTGTATGCTCAAGCAAGGGAGGTACATTAAATTTGAAATTAAATGACAACTATCGTGCGTTAGACGACAAAAGAGGTACTGTACCACCCAAACGTTAGGTATAAAAGGGGGACTTAGAAAATTTTTCACACATTTCTCTCTCTATTAAACTTAAACGAAAAACCCTTCTGCTCGTGCTATCTCCCTCTTGCTCGCTGCTCTAATACTCGCTTAACTTCACTTCGATTACAGCCATTAGCTCTGTTTCGACTTCGGTAAGACATCGTTATTCGATAATCTTCGCACCGATTTCGAAATTAGGGTTTCTAATTGAACTAATTAACTAACTGTTTACTTGTTCTAACAGGTACGCATATTACTATGGAACAGGTTAATTGAAGATGCCATTAATCATCTATCTATCCTCATATACCAGTTTTGCAACTTTGTGTACTGACATTCTCTTATTTTTGTAGAACTAATGGCTTTTAAATTCAAAAAACGGCACAATATGTGTGCTCAACTGGAGATAGATGATGAAAATCGCGAGTTGGAGCTAATGATAAATTTCTTAAACAACTCTAATTTGCGAGTGGCATTGATAGAAAACCCCACGATATACAGAAATCATATTTCAGATTTTTGGGGTTCCGCAACATATGTCAAAGATGTCAATGGAGAAAGAATTGAGGCGTCGGTTCTAAACCACGACATTGAAATAACAGAAGCTTCAATCCGGGCTGCACTACACTTGAATGAAAATTTTGGGGTTCAACCATCATACTCAGTCCCACGGCTGCAACAATTCTTTCAAGAGACTATGGGCTACCAAGGAGGAGTTAAGGAGGGGCAATTTCAAAAGGGAAGTTTTCCCTTAGTCTACAGGTTCCTGATCCACCACGTCATACAGTCCTTATATCCTTGGAGAGGGACATGAACTTTATTGAGCAGAGAGCATGGCACTCTCACTGTAGCAATATTGTACAGGCAACCTTTTAATGTTTCAAGACTTATCTTTCAAGGATTGGTTTCGAATGCAGAGAAAGCGGAAGGACACAGATTCCTCATGTATCCAAGATTTCTACAGATTTTAATAGATGGGGTCTTGCCTGATCTTCAGAAACCAGTGAAGTTTTGAGGCTTCAGGATCCAAACATTTGCAAAAGAATGAAGGATGCTCAGAGCAAGTTTGATGAAAATGATGAATGGGATTTACTACCATGGTTGCTCGTGCCAGAATTTGAAGCTATTGATGTACCAAGGACTCCAGGGGATATTGATGTTGAAGACAGTGATGGTGCAAATGATGATGGTAGTGGTGATGATGGTGCTGAGGGTGGAAATGACATGATGATTGGTAATGATGATGCTGCATAGGAGGCAATTGAGGTAGTTGTGCCTTTAATTGAACAGGCTGCAAATGAGGAGGTTATTGTAGAGGTAGATGTGCAGGAGGAGACCGATGAGCAGGACGAGGTTGTGGTCAACCAAGATGCAGAGCCGATGGATGAGGATGTTTTTGTCGCTCAAGTTGTATCAGATTTTGCAAACACGGTAAACAAGATAACTCCGCCAGACTCACCACCACCTTCAGTTCACCATGATGATAGAGAGTCTGTTGAGAAAGAGGCTGAAAATGACGATGTTACCTCTTCACCATCCCCTACTGAACCTGCTCTGTCTGATACCGAACAAACTGAAGATATTCCTATTCCTACTCCACCTACATCTCCACTACAAGTTCCATTACAACCATCCCAACTCACTCATAATGCACATATCCAAGTTCAGACTGCTGCTGATGCTAACCCACCAACTCAACCAATCCCATCCTCTGAACCCGCTCCAGAGCCAATTCAAGAAACCCCACCATCAAGCCCTAATCCTTATGACATTGACTATGAAAATGCAAAACTTGAGTTTGAGAACATAATGTTAAAAGAACAAAATGCCATTTTGGCTAAAAGGAACTCGTCATAGGAAGCTGCACTGAACGAAGCCTTATTGAAGATTCGAACCCTAGAAGGACATCTTGAGGTTGAGAAGACCTCAGATGCACCAAAACAGGGGGAGAAACTTGAAGGCATAGAGAGCTTAAAGGTAATTGGAGAAATGTATGAGAGTACTGATGAAGAGACTGTGGAGGTTGGTCCATCAAATTCTTTAAACATGATAAGTCAAGCATATGATGAGGAAGATTCTGATGTTCAAGGGGAGGATAAAGAAAATGAAGAAACAGAAGAAGAAATTATGAAAAGAAAAGCAAAGGGAAAGGGGGTTGCACTTAGATATGATGATATACATCACCTGCCCCAACATACCATTCAATCTGATGACATTCTGTACAAAGAAAATGTAATTGATCTAGATGTTGAAAAAGCTGAATCTGTAAAGACAGCCATAAACTTAATTAATGAAGAATTAGAGGCTTTGGAGAAAGAAGAAGAGGAGGAATTTCCTCAAGATGTGCTTGAGGTACTTATAAACATGAAAAAGAAAAAGGAGGCAGATGAAAGGAAATTGAAAGAGGCTGATGAAGCAATAAGAGCTACAATTGATGCATTGAAAGAGAGTATGAATGTTGATGAGAATAAGAAATACAAAACTGAAGAGTCAGTAGAAATCGAGACTGAAATGCATGAAACTGAGGGTGAAGTTGAAAAAGAAAATGAGCAAGAAAAGGGCCTGGGCATAAGAGAAGAACCTGAGGCACCAAAGATGCCATGGAACGTATATGTAAAGTTAATCTCTCAATTGGTAATGCTTAGGACATACTCTGACATCCTCCTACACCCTGAAGACTTTAGACCAGAAATTGTGGCTGCTGCAAAAAGAGGTCAAGAAGAATACAGACAAGAAAAGTGGAATAAAAGGCAACTTCTGATCAAGGACATGCCAGAGCCAATGTAAGTGAAGTACTTGATGAAGATGCAGCTAGAACATAATCAATAACAAAAGATGTTGATGAGGAAGTGTCTGACACTTCAGAATCAGTTGATGAGGAGATTATTCTAGAAGGACCAGAGGTTGAACCACATCAACCTATCACTCCCACTCAATCTAAATCAAATTTGAAAAGGAAAGACATATTTGAAATTGAAACACCAAAGCCCAAAAGACAAAATTCTGTAAAGAAGATGGTGTATAACATAAGGATAAACAAGCTTGAAGAAAGGAGAAGAGCTCAATCCACACGAAATGATGAACCAATGATTGAGGCTCTTCATAACCTTGAAGAAGTAATTGACTTAAATGATGAAAATGAAGATGAGGAAGGGTTGAAGGAAACCGAGAAAGAAATTGAAGATAAAAATTGTCTGATCAGCTTGGGATATGATCCACTATATCTCTAAAGACTATCAAAAGAAGATATAGCAGAAGAAGCTAAGGGGTGGAGAACAAGGAAAGCAAAAAGAGAATTATTGATGAAGGCTGGTCACAAAAGTGCATTCCTTAACCTGTAACCATTTGATAAGATTGACAGACTATACAAAAAGGCTCTTATGGAAGATATATCTGATTATGTGAAGAAGGTGTCCAAGAAGAGGGAGAGGGAAGAAAAGGAGTTAAAGGAATCTGACAGCAGTAAGAAAAGGACTGAGAAGAAAGCAAGGGATGAAACAGAATATGAATCATTGAAGGCAAAACACAATGATAAAAAATTTCTCCAACTGTACGGCTACAGCTACAACTTCTTAATAAATCTCTATCATGAAGAACTGAAGAGAAAAATTCAACTTGTAAAAGCCTCTCATAAAGACAAGAAAAGTCAGGAAGAATATTAAAGAGAGCAAGAGCTAAAATTGAGATTGGCGAGAGAAAGAGAGGAGGCTAAGAAGAAGGAAGAAGAGGCAAAGAAGTGGTTTGAAGACCCTCAGAGGGTAGATATGTTAAAAAGGATTGTGATGGAGAAAGGAGTGACACAAGAACAGTTTCAGAACATGTCTCTTGAACAATTAATGGAAATATATAATAGAGAGCAGAAACTGTATATTGAAACACAGAGAAAATTGCAGGAAGATAGGAGGAGAGCTGAAGAAGAAGTACATGCTGAAATGATGAGTGCTCTCCACAAGAAGGGAGTAAAAATGTCAAGGTTGTTGATGCAAATAGAAGAAACAATTAGAAGATGGTATGTAGAAGAAGGGCTCGATAAAACAAAGACAACTCAGATAGGGAGCTCGAGCAGAACCCCAAGGTCTGAAAGTGCGAGGCCTGTGCCGACAAGGAACTTAAATTTGCCCACATATCACTACTTCGACAAAAGATCAAAGACGTTAAGGGCTGTAACTAAAGATAAGGAAGAACATCTCATCATCTTTAGGGATGATTTGAGAAATTTCACAAAGGAACAACTGACCAGAATGACTGAACTGATCTTGTATGACAATCAAATTAGAAGTCAGCCATCTGGTTAACAAAGGAATGATCTTTCTAAATTCTTAAAAGAATAGGCAGAAAGGGGATTCCCATTCTTGAAGCAAAAGAAAAGAGAAATTAGAAGTCAGACAGAGAGGGAGAAGAGGAACAAGAGGATAAATGAAGTACACACATCTGAGCTCTCCCTCTTTGACTTGAAGAAACAAAGAACACAAGCAAGCAGCTCACACCACAAAAAGAAGACCTTGAAAGATTGCTTGGCTATGAGAAAGGTTATGTAGGAACCAAACTCAAAGGTACAATAATTAGGGAGAATCACATACATAACATACAATCAACACAATGATTCCACTACCTTGAGAAATGAGTCTGGAATACCTATTGCGGTGATAAGACATGATGAAGATTTCAAATTCATGCATCCACAAGACTTACAAGATCTAATTAATGCAAGATTTCCCAGTGATGCCTCCGATTCCTCAACGCTCGACATGCTCAAACAAAGGGCTGCCTATGTCAAGAGACTAAAGGAAAGATCTGATGCTAGGAGCAGAGGAAGAAGATAAAAGAATGTAGCAAATAGACGATTGTTTTTGTTTCTGTTTATCATTGTAAATTTTTATTTTGTGTTTGATGAATGAAAACTTTAATTTGTAATGCCCAAGAGGCAGATTTCCTGATTATGTAATGAAATGACATGTTCTTGAATGATATATATTATATGTCTAATACATGTGTAACTCTATGCAGATATATATTAATTTTAATTTTAATTTTATTTTATTATTGATTAGAAATTTTATTTTATTATTTATTCTAATATTATATTAATATTTTGAATGTCCGCGACAGAAATGTTTTACAGTCATCAACACTATATATTGTCGACATATCTAATTTAATGTTTTATTTTGGAAATATGCCAGGCATACCATAAGCATCTAGTGCTGCCGGGCACAAGAGGCTGAGGCATAGACTGGCGGGCGTGGCCCGCCATGGTCCCGTTGCAGCTGCTCATGGTGCACCAAAGGCCCCCACACATTATTAAGCAGTAGCCATGGCCACCCCATGAAATCAGATATGAGAGGGACGAGGTTCAGTCGATCCCTAGTATTGAAAGACCCGCCATTGTTTGAGATGGTCAGCAGATACCTCACATGGTACTTTGTTTCGAGCCTGGATCTGAGGAGCATACGTTGTCTCAGCATTTGCATACTATGCAGTTGCTGAGGCACATTAACTTCAATTGGAGATTGATAGGTGAGTTGGGTCAGGAGGAACAGATTTGCGGCTCACAAGCAAGTCAATGGGCAGTCGTGCTTGCATGTGACGCAGTTCAGTGTGTCGAGCTGACCCAGAGTTTTATTCGACTTTCCGCCATACAACCAATGATTTTCCTGAGCCACGTGTCGTTTCATTTGCCCTTGGCCAGCATACTTACGAGATGTCTGTGCCAGATTTTGACACGACCGCTGGGTTTTACATCACAGGCGGAGGTCCAGACTATGGCCTTCATTCAGAGTATACGAGGTTATGTTCAGAGGGGTGATCGGGAGTTATGGATACCCAAGAGGCATTTGATTAAGTTTTGAGAGCAGATTGGAGATGCAGCCCACTCCAGTTCAATTGCAGAGTCAGCCATTAGGGAGCCCGTGTAAAGGTACAATCATATAATTTTTGTCTGCACTATTGTTAGCTGCCACTCTGGCCATGACAATGCAGCAACCTTAGATTTCTTTGTTTTTTTCCGATTATCGGCCACCGGGAGGCCAACATTGCTATGATTTTACTTACTTCATTTCCATGGGTCAACGTTTGGAGGGGACATTAACATGTTTATCTTTGGGACTCGACATTATGCATGGAGTGTTTGGGGGTGTTTGATAGATATCCCAGGGATTATTTTCCTGAGGGGACGGCTAATAGGGTCATTACTTTTGAGGATGCCCGAAGGCGAAATTTTGTAAGGAAGATTGGAATCTTCTCAACCTCCTCATGAAATCTACTAAGTATAGACTTCGAGCAGGATTGGATCATCGAGCATGGTTTACTACCTCGAGCATAGTTTTCAAAACCATTTTTGGTGAATTCTTCTAAGTGTTGAAGGCTTCAAGCAAGCTACACTTCTCCGAGCAAGAGTGTTCTTCTGTCAAGTACGGATTGCAATCAAGCAAACGACTTGTTCATCAGGTTTTAGCCATGTGATCCGAGCGCAAGTGATCCGAGCACATTTGTGTCGAGAATGGATGCAATAAGAAGATGTCATATGTTTTAATCATAGACTTCGAGCATGGTTCAGTCCCCCCGGGGCAAGATTTACATCTGAGCATGCTAAAGATTGTTCAATAAGTCTCAAGACAGAATTGAAGACATCAAGAAAAATATTCTTGCTCGATGCACAAGTTCGAGCAAAGCAAGGACTGGTCAAGAAGAATGAAGCATGCTAGAGGAGAATATTTTCTTAGTGAAAATATTCTAAGTAAAGTATGCTCGAAGACACTCATCGAGCATGCAATGCATATTGAGTCTGCTCAAGCAAGATACATATCATGCTCGAAGGCTCTTACACTTGTATTTTTTATTTGTGTTTCATTATGTAATGATTAGGGTATTCTAGAAGGAATGTCGGGATCTATAAATAGCCTCCTAGATTTCCATTTTAGGAGACGCTGGCAACGCACACAATATGAGAGCAAACATTCTAAACAATATTCTCTTTGGCTCCTCATACTGCCGCCGCCGTCATGAAACCTAGATATTCCTTTTACTCTTTCATTGATTGATATATTTAATACAGTGGGATGTTCGTACTTTGGTGTATAGACCTTTCATGCATCGTGGAAACAATCAGTTTATAGATTGGTTCTATCATCATCTAGTCTACGAGGTCAATCATGGTTTCAAATTTTTGAAGCCCCAGGTGTCGAAGCAAAAGTATGTAGATGAGATTGATATACGCACTGGGTAGAGAAATTTGGTTCAAAAGGTGAAGTCGCCTCGCACGTCGAAGAAAGTTCCGTTTAAGAATTTACCCCAAAGTCTTTATAAGAACTTTAATAGGTGGTACTATGATGAGAAGACTGGCGAAGCCGTGATTGTACTGGGAGTTGTAAGTAAGTTAGAATATATTCGGATATTGGATCCGATGTGGTTGGTCAACCTGTGTAAGTTGAAAAACGATGTGCTATTCAACAATTAGATCAAATGGGTGCATAACAAAGATAATGAGATGGCTATGCAATTCAACATGTTGTTCTTGTTTGTCATACTTTTGGAATTCATAGCTATGCCAACTGGAAGACCTAGAGATTCAAGATGTGAAGAGCGACAAAGCTCGAGACGAGGAGAGTTGTTGATACATCAGTTGTCTTGTTCTTTGTCAATCGTATTTGTAATAGATATAATGTATAGGGGTTGCTATGGTTTGTCTAGAGAATGAACATTGTTTTGGTTCTCATTCTTTAGAGAATGTTAAGGAATGAGTAGATAAAGTAAAGGGCCATTCTTTATGGGATGCTTCGGGAATGGCATAGCGAATGTGGCTCCTTCGCTACGCCAATTGTTGATACATGTTTTGTACGTCTCGTTCTTTATTGTCTGATAATGTAATAGTTTTAGTATTATAGGGGGTTTTAATGTAAATATGCCCATTCGCCTAAATTGTAAGGCACATTCCTTACTCCGTAACGAATGTGTCACATTCGTATTAATGTAAGTCCCATTCGTTAACCCTGCTTAATAAATGAAACATAATGAATGAAGGCTATTCGCTATGGTTAATGTGTTAATGAATAAGTATGTATATTCGTTAGGTTAATGTAACGAATGTCCCATTCGTTAAGGTTATCTTAACGAATGAGGTCATCCTCTATATATACCCCTGCAATCTATTTCTAATGTAACAGTTCTGATTTTTCCTCTTACCCTCTCATTACTCTGCCCAAATTTCCTCTCAACACACACACTACACACACTTAACGTAATTATCCTTAATCGTATACATACACAATGAAATCATCGATATCATCATAAGATCTAGATCCATACCGGCTCAATCAAGTGGTATCAGAGCCATTTGATCTGATCTTCGAGGTTATTCATTGTATAATTGTATTGATTGATCAAGGAATGAATTAATTTCGTTATGAATTGATCTAATTCATGATTAGTTAATTTCCGGTGATACAGGGTTTTCAGGTTAACTGTAATTAGACTGCTCTAAGTGTAATGGGCTGAGATATAAGGTATTTAAGACTGATTAAGGAAGTTTAATTTCGGATTTAAGGTGATTTAGATGGTGAATTGATAAAATTGGATTTGAATGTTCATGGTGGTAAACGTAGATATACGGACTGGTTAATTAGGTCTAGATTTTATTACTGACTAGCATTGGAAGGATCGGATTTGGATTACGAGTCATTTGATATAAGTTTGATTGATTTCGGACGAGTATGGACTAAGGTTTGAATGTTTGAAGATATGAAGACTGATTCGTTAATCCTTAAGTACTCATTCGCTAATCCTTAACTGCTCATTCGTTAATCCCTGAAACTACTTTCGTTATTCAAACAACATTCGTTATACCCTATTCGTTTAAAATCACATTCGTTAGTACATCATCTTTCGTTAAAATCACATTCGCTTCTCCTTCGCAATCTTTACATTCGTTACACTGCACATTCGCCTGAATTGTTAACGAATATCACTCCATTTGTTACTCATTAAACTCCACATTCGTTATTGTTCTGATTCGATTGAAGAGTAACTCATTCGTTTGAACAGTAATCATTAGTTTTAGAATTTGACAAGTTTGGTCCATAAATTTCAAAACTTGTTATATTATGGCGTCTCAGAATGCTTCGTTCTACGCATTAGCATCCCAGAATGCTTTAATGCAACAAATTCTGACGATGGATAACGAAATTGGTAGCCATAACAAGTGTCCAAAACTGCTGAAACTGTCAGATTTTTGCTCGGTTGGTTCATCCAAGTAGAGTATGGTATCTCGATGTTGTTTATGCAGCACCTTTGGTTGGAAGTGACAATCTTGGTTTGACTCCAAAGGAATTTAAGAATTATGAAGCACAAGAACTGAAGGACTTTGAAAGTGAGACGAAGGCTTATTCGACTCTCACAAGAAGCTTGGGGAATACACTTGAGAGTAAGAAGACTCTTGTGAAGTTACAGTTTAGAAATTTCATCTTGATGAAGAATAAAACTGTGGAAGAGATGATTAATCTGTTTAGTCATCTAGTTGTGGAAATGGCAAGTGTAAATCTTAAGCAACTGAAACTGACAAAATTGATACTTTGAAGAATGTATTGCCCTCGTCATATTCTACTTTTCTCCTTGTGTTAAAAGAAAACGGTTTCTTTCGTAACACAAAGCTCACTGCAGTGCAATTTATCAACAAAATAGAGAAAAGAGAATTTGAGTTGAAGTGCCAAACTTCTTTGAAGGAAAATCAAAATCAGAATCAGAATCCTTCAATTTATGGTGGAGCAATGCAAGCAAACAACTCTTCAAATTCTAGTTCTGTTCCAATCACTGCATTCTTCACTCAAGCTCAAGCTCAAGACAAAAAACTCACCTAATGTATGCTTTATGGCAACGGGTGCAAAATCTTAGCCTACTGCCAATGCTTCAAGTTCGTTTCCTAAAGTAAACCATCAAGAAGCTGAACAGAAATTTGCTTTTGTATGTGCTCTCATGACGTCATATGAACAATTGGTTGGTAGCAAGATTGCACAAGTGAGTTAACTAATGAAGACTATGATCAAATTGATCCTGATGACCTTGAACTGATGGATCTCAAGTGGAATATGGCAATGATTGTCAGAAAGGTCAAGAAGTTTATGCAAAGAACAGGAAAAGATCTTCCGACTCTTAACAAACGAGTTGGTTTTGATAAAATGAAGGTTAAATGTTATAATTGCGGGGACTTTGGCCACATTGCCAAAAAAGTGTGATAAACCAAGAAAACAATATTCTGGTTCACACAATGCTGAGAGATCTCAAGGAAAGAATTCATCGAGAAATGATCAAAGTAAACGGATTTCTTCTGAAGGTGACAAGAATAAGTCAAACAACACTCAAGCTCTAGCCGCAAATGAAGGGGTTGATTGGTCTCAAAGGCTGTTGGGAAATCAGGCCAACCTTGCGGTGTTTGAACCAGTTGAGAAATTTGAAGACGCAAGCAGTGATCAAGTTTCTGAAGAAAGCGACACATCAGATTCTGAAACTGATTTTGATCAGAGTTCGTCTGATAATTCGTCTGTGCAAGTCGAATCTGATAATTCAATTCCTAATCAAGTTGAATCTTATGCTTGTATGGCTAAGATCAAAGAGGTATGTCCTAAACCTCAAATTAATGTAACTGAACCTTCAATTGTTGTGTTAGAGTGTACTGAATGTGCTGAACTCAAAACCAAACTTGAATCAGCATTAAATCATAACCACTTCTATCCCAAAGAGCATTTTATGATCAATGAATGCTATCGACAAAAATCTAAATTACTGGAACAATCTACACTAAAAATCCAAAATCTGTCTGAAAGCAATCATGATCTTAAAGCTGAGGTTCAGTGTAAGATTATAGTGGTTGAACAACATTTCAAGGAAATTATCAGACTCCGAACCTGCATTTCGAATCTGGAAAATGAAATTTTAGAACTAAAAAACAAACTTGGAAAATTTCGAGATTCCTCATTTTTGTTAAATGAAATCATTGAAGTAAGCAATTGCCACAAGAAAAATGGGAAAGCAGGTTTAGGGTACGTCGAGATTCCTCCTCCTTTTAAAGGAGATTACTGTAGCATTCCCGATGTGAAACAATGTCCAGAAATGCTTACAGTTGAATCTGAAATTGTTGATCAAAACAAACCAACTCTGGAACCGATTCACATCAAAAGTAAATCAGTGTTTACCAAAAGTGAATTGGATTGTTCTATTGAGGAGTTGTCTGAACCAGATGAGATTGTCAAAAACAAGAACATTCCTACTGACAATCACATCTTATGCGAACCAGAAAAGTTTGAACAGGCAGTCTATGGTTCAAAATCTTCGGGTGAATCTTCAAAAACTTCTTAGGTATTACCTAATGTACCTAATCAGACAAACCCCCCGTTTCTGACGAGGAGTTGATGAGGTTCATCAATCCGCAACCTAAATCTTCAAGTGGGAAGATTTTTAAATTAAAAGGTTTGTCAAAAGTATATTTAGAAAAAGAAGTACCTTTGAATCTTTTAAACTCGGAAATGATCGACAATGTCTTTCAAGATGACACTTCAGAGGTTACAAAACTTGAACAAGAATTTAACAAATCAAAATTCAAAAATTTTCAAGAAAAGGAAAAGAACAACACATTTAAACCTATAAAATTTGTAAAATCATTTGAGATGGAGAATTCATCTAATTCTACCAACCTGGAATTTTTTCAAAATAAAAGGGGATTTAAACCTGCTGGTACAAAGAAAGTAACTTTTGAAAAATCTAAGACTGAGGCTCCTTAACCTGTGCATGAAAGTCAACCAAGTGTCTCACCACATAAGTCTTTAGACACACGTTTATGCTTTAAATGTGGTGAATCGGGTCATGTTTCAAAAAATTGTCAAACAAAAGTTGATGATATCAAGTTATCATCAAATCGTAAGACTGAATTGAATCAAAAAATAAAAGAAAAACAAGTTGATGAGTGTGTTATAATGTATTTTGATGTCAATCCAAGGAAAGTCGTTCAGATTGAATCGTTTAATGTATCAAACAAATGTGTTGACCGAGCTTAACCAATTTGTTCAAACACTGATTCGGGAATTATACGTGACGGGTACTTAAAGAAGAAAAACAAGAAACCGGTCACCTATTCTCAAGTGCCGAATGCAAGTGTTAAGTTATATTTTTCTCCGAAAGTATCAAAGGGAGAGCCCAAGACTGAGGCTTGTGCTGCCTTTTTGAACTAAACATATTACTTGTTTGTGCAGAGTTCATCTAGGTCCGTGTCTACTCACAAATGGATATTGTATAGTGGATGTTCTCGGCATATTACGAGCAACCTGGATCTTCTAAATAACGTTAAAGATATTCAAGGGGGTTATTTACGTTTGCTGGTAACAACGGTGGAATGATTACTAAGGAAGGAGAAGTTTCAAACGGGAAAGTGATGTTTGAAAAGGTTAATTATTGTGAAAAGGTGGATCATAATCTGCTGAGTGTTTCACAGATATGTGATAAGAAGTTTACTACAATTTTCCCAGATAAGGAATGTGTCATCCTTCAATCGAGATTCACGATTCCGGAAGAAATGGTTGTCTTGCGATCACCTTGATCAAATGATATTTATGTACTAGACATGAGTTGTAATGTAAATGTTACACCCTCGGCTACATGTTTCGTGTCTAAAGCTACTGAAAAGGAGTCTATCCTTTGGCATCGACGCATGGGACACATTCACATAAGCAAGATGAATTTTCTCATTTCAAATGAGTTGGTGGATGGTGTATCCCTTAATAATTTCAAGATCAATGATCATTGCGTCGCTTGCAAGAAGGGGAAACAAAAGAAAAAGTCACATTTAAGCAAGTCAATAAACTCTATTGTTACACCACTAGAACGACTTCATATGGATCTCTTCGGTCTAGTGAATCGTGCTAGTATTGCTGGTGATTTGTACTGCTTGATGGTTACTGATGATTTCTCACGATACTCATGGGTGTTATTTATGAGATCGAAAGATCAGACGCCTATCTTAATTCAGAATCTTATCACGAAGATCGAATCACTTTAAAAACTGAAAGTGAAACGAATTCGTAGTGATAATGGAACTGAATTTAAGAATAATGTATTAGATTTCTTCTGCATTCAGAAAGGAATTCATCGGGAATTCAGTGTGCCTTATGTTCCTCAACAGAATGGTGTATCTGAAAGAAAGAATCGTACGTTGATTGAAGCTGCGAGAACAATGCTTGCTGATTCAAAGCTACCCGTTCAATTCTGGAACGAAGCTGTGAATACGGCGTGTTATACTCTGAATCACGTACTAACAGTAAAGAAGTTCAAAAAGACAAGTTACGAGCTTCTGAACAATCGTAAACCGAACTTAAAGTATTTGGAACCGTTCGGGTGTCCGTGTACTGTATTGAAGAGAGATGCTGGAAAGTTTGATAAAAAGCTTTTGAGGGTTATTTTTTGGGATACAATTCTCCTAAGAAACGGATCTTCAATATCTCTTCTGGTTGTGTGGATGAATGGTATCACGTTGATTGCCAAAGTTATACTACTTCTCCAAATGGTACGGGTCCCGATTGGATGTTCGATTACAACGGTTTATTTAATTCATTTACGTCAGTGGTTGAGGAAGTACCTGAGGATTTTGTTAGATCATATCTGGAGGAACAATGTCTTCCTATTCCAAGTTCTTCTTCAGTTGATGTAGATGACTCTCCTAATGTATCAGAATTGTCAAATGAGGTTTCTGAATCTTCCGATGATGCTGATTTTGTGGATTCATCGTCTGTTCCTTTGGATGAAGCTCCAGTTACAAACGAGCCAATTCTAATTGTTGATGAATCACCAACTGTCTCTTTAGACACAGCGGAGGATAATATCACCAATCTGGGTGATAACGTATCTGTACCTGCTAATCCTTCCTTATGGATTCATTCTAATCACTTGCAGGAACAAATAATTCATGATGTGAACAATGGGGTTGATACAAGACACCAATTAGCTAATGTATGTGATGATCAAGTTGAGAGTAACTTATCTCCTACTGAGGATTCGATAGTTTGTGCTTATGCGGATTTCCATTCTTCGGGTATCCTTAGTATTGCACAATACACCTGCTTCTTATCACAGATTGAACCGACAAGTGTTAGATGGCACTTAAGGAACCATCTTGGGTTGAAGCTATGCAGGAGGAGCTGAAACAATTTTTTCGACTATGTGTATTGGATTTAATTGATAAACCCGACTGTGTGAAAAAGGCTATTCCGACAAAATGGGTTTTTAAGTGCAAAAAGGATGACTGTTGGGTATCCTTAGTATTGCATAATACACCTGCTTCTTATCACAGGTTGAACCGACAAGTGTCAGATGGGCCTCAAGGAACCATCTTGGGTTGAAGCTATGCAAGAGGTGCTGCAACAATTTGTTCGACTGGGTGTATTGGATTTAATTGATAAACCCGACCGTGTGAAAAAGGCTATTCCGACAAAATGGGTTTTTAAGTGCAAAAAGGATGACCGCGGGGTAATCGGGAGAAACAAGGCACGATTGGTCGTTCTTGGTTACAATCCACTAGAAGGCATCGATTACACCGAAGTATATGCTCCTGTTGCACGACTGGAGGCTATTCATATTTTTCTTGCCTATGCAGTCTATAAAAATTTTACGGTTTATCAAATGGATGTGAAATCGGTGTTCCTAACGGAGCTATTCATGAAGAAGTATATGTGAATCAGCCACCTAGTTTCTAGGATCCAGACTTTCCCGAGCATGTTTATCGATTAAACAAGGCTCTTTATGGTTTACACCAGGCCGCGAGAGCCTGGTACAGGACGTTGGCTGACCATCTGATGGAAAGTGGATTCACGAGAGGAACTGTGGATTGTACATTGTTTTATAAGAATGTGGTTGATGATCTTCTCGTCCAAATCTATGTGGACGACATCATTTTCGGTTCAACGAACGATAGCCTGTGTAAAGATTTCGAGAAGACGATGCAAACCAAATTCGAGATGAGCTCGATGAGAGATTAACTTTTTCTTAGGATTGCAAGTTTACCAGTCTGATTCCAGGATCTTTATCCATTAGACGAAATATGTGAACGATGTCTTGGGCCGATTCAAGACATCCGACGACAAGATTCCTTCGACACCTCTTCCCGTGGGTCACAATTTATGACCGGATGAATTGGAGGATATAGTAGATCCAACCCTGTATCGAGCTATGATCGGATCTCTCATGTATTTGACTGCATCTCGACATGATATCATGTTTGCTGTTTGTTTGTGTGCCTGGTACCAATCGAGTCCCTGAGTGACTCATCTGGCGGCCGTAAAGCGCATCTTACATTATCTGAGGGGAAACCGAGACATCGGGTTGTGGTACCCCAAAGACGATAAGTTCGATCTCACCGCTTTTACTGCTTCAGACTACGGAGGATGCAAGATCAACTTCAAGTATACAACAACGGGTTGTCAATTCTTAGGAAACCTTCTTGTTTCCTGGCAGTGTAAGAAGCAGACAATGGTCTCAACTTCAATAGCCGAAGCGGAGTATGTGGCGGCCTCGAGTTGCTGCTCATAGGTTCTCTGGATACAGCAAAATTTGCGGGATTACAGTTTGAAGTTTCTTACTACTCCTATTTACATTGATAATTCTGCTGCAATATCTATCACCAAAAATCCGGTTCACCATTTGAAAACCAAGCACATTGAAATCCATTATCACTTTATTCGTGATTGCTTTGAAAAGAAATTAATTTCGATTGATAAAATTCACACAGATTTTCAAAAGGCTGACCTTTATACCAAAGCGTTTGACAAAACACGTTTTCAATATTTGCTGGGTATAAATGGTTTAAAAACTTTAAAAGATATTCAAAAGCTTGGTTAAATCATTTTATTTCTTGTTTTAGTTCAATTTTTGTTGTTTTTAGGGGGAGAAAATATAAAATCCAAAAATATTGTGTTTTCAGTATGTACAGAGAAATTTAAAAACTCCAAAAACATTCAAATATTGAAAAATTCAAAAACATTGAAAAATGCTCCTCAAAATGAGTTTTGAAGCAAAAAGGGAAAATGATAGTACATTGACGGGATTGATCTAGTACATGAATAAACTAGATTAAAAATTACCGTAAGGCCAGCAATATGATATGCAAAGATAGGCTTGACAAACTATATAGGAACTGATAAGATATAAAGATAATGAATGCCGAACCTAGTGGTTTAACATCTTGAAAGATTATTTCTATATCTGATTTAAGAAAAGTCAATAGTCAAAATGATTACTGTGTGTGCATGCGTTCATTTTTGAAGAATATTCTGCTTTGTTTTCTCTTTTATTTTGCAAAGAAATTCAACTTTATTTTTCTTTATTTTTATTCAAATATTGAATCCTCTCCTGCGAGATAAGATTATCCGACCTGAGGGTTAATATTTGAATACTATAAGCACAAATGTGTGAAAGTCTATGTATCGAACTGGGGATTAAGGCCTGTACAACTTCAACTTATTTTTATCTTTTTATTTTGTTGAAATGGAGTGTAGTAATACCGATCTTAAAGGAAAATTTTAACGTTCTGCGTTATTTTCCTTTTATTATTTTTGCATGAGTCACGGTTAATCAAAATTTGAAGAATCAAAGAAAAACGTACATGTGAAATTCAATGTATAAGAGATAGAAATGTTATATCTGATAGATGGGGTCCACATAAGGTTCGTGCCTAAGTGAACAAAATTAAAGCATATCGTAAAGTCTCCGAAAAGTCTGTGAAAATTTTAAGAGGACAATTATATCTGCAAACATCGTTGGGTTACGTGTATAATAATCATCGAAATTGAAGTGTTACTTAGTGATATTTTCGTCAATATGATTCCCTGCTCAACTCAAAAAAATATGTACTGCTTTGATAGTTTAGTTGTTTACTGCTTTTTGTTGTTTGTAAATTGAAAATTTTCAAAAATCCAAAAATATTTTTTTTCTTTTTGATTCTGCTTTATTTTCGATTGACCAAGCTTGCGAATTAATCAAAACAAATAGAAAAATTTGATACCCCAAAATTTTAAGTTAATCGTGCTTAATGTATTTACAACTGGTATCACTTGTGATTTAACGTAAAAATCCATTTAATTTAAACATTACCGATCCTTGGTTGATCGGGTATTATTAATGTATAAAATTAAAACCCTAATTGGTTTTAACGATTATTTAATTCATTAAAAACCCTAATTGGTTTTTAATGATTATTTAAATCCTTAATGAGAATTTGACTCATTCGCTAAGGATCATTGGTGATTCGTTAATTTTGTTTAATGAATGTAAAGCCATTCGCTATTTAAACATAATGAATGAGTTTCACATTCGTTATAGAGACATTCGCTTCCATTGTGCATAACGAATGGAAGACATTCGTTTAAACTTTTAACGAATGAAATGGAATGTTTTAAAAGTATCATTCGTTAAGATTTTAACGAATGACTCCTATATTCGTTAAAAGGTTAACGAATAAGAGGATTGATTATAAGATTCGTTAAAGTTTAACGAATGGGCGACTTATTCGTCTAAAACATTGACGAATTATATTGTTTAAGTTAACGAATGAGGCCATTCGTTAGTTCAAAATTTAAACGAATGACCTCGGATAGTATGAAATTATTGGGTTTATAACCCAATGTTAGACGAATGACCTTCCATTCGCCATTTTCCTATTTCACTATCACCCTAAACGAACTATTGCAGATTTTTTCCAGAATCCTTTGCTTGCATATTGTCGGTACTGATTAACATCTTTGTATTATACAGGTTTTAACGGTCACAATGATACAAGATTCATGGGATTTCATCGGTGTTTTATGGGTTAAATGATTGATTGAAAAATTGATTTTTAATCGAGCAGTTAACAGACAAAAAAACCCTTAATTGAATCAACATTAGGATATATGATGATTGTTTAGTGCTTTAAACATGATTCTGATCAGTGTTGATGAGGTTAATTATTAAAAATAATGGAAGATCAAAGGATTTAATGATTACATTCATCGTCTTTGACTTCATTAAGTCAAAATTAAGTGTAAATTTGACTTCTGTTAGTCACATTGGTTATTTAAATAAGATTTGTTATTGGTTTAACGAATGATAGTCAGATTCGCTAATTTGTTAACGAATAACTATCTGATTCGCTAAGGTAACGAATGGATAGTTAAATCTATTATAACGAATCAATGTTGATTCGTTAAAACAAATGAATGTGATTTGTTTTTTTAACGAATGAGTTAATGTATAAGTTTGATTCGTTACTTGTAACGAATGTAAACATTGAAATAGATAATGAATGTCTCATTCGTTTCATCTATTATAGCGAATGAGATGAACATTCGTTATTTAGGTTGAATATTATAATAATATGTTTGTTTGTGTAAACAGAAATGGCTGAAGAGATTGTTCAGAATCCTATTCCCAAGCAAATCCCTGAGGCTAACCCTGATCAACCTGCTCAAGATGAACCTGAACAAGCTCCAGTATTGTCTTCATGGAATGAAAGCCACAATATATGTGCGTATCTTGAGCCAAAGTTTGAAGATTCACCTATCTTTGGAGGCATGATTAGTTTCTTGACACGCTCGAGAATTTACAAAGCCATCTCTACTCGTGCGATTGTTTATCAGAAGATTATTCGAGCATTCTAGGATACTGCTAGATACAACGAATCTGAGAATCAGATAGAGGCAGTAATTCAAGATAAACGAGTGGTGATTGATGTTGGGGTGATTCGAGATTCTTTGGACTTTTGTGATACGATTGATGATTGTTGTGAGTTCGATAGGAGTTTGATTCATGGATTATTTGGAAGATTAAGGTATAATGGTGATCTGGGAAGATCGATGTACAACAAAGCAAACTTGTGCGAACAATACAAGTATTTGCTTCACGTGTTGATACATTGTCTTGGTGGACGCAAAGGTGGATTTGACGAGTACCGAGTGATGTTGCAATCTGCTTTTGTTGCCTTTGTGTTGAATAGAACATTGAATTTCTCTGAATTGGTTTATTTTCACTTGAAGGAAAATCTTACGAGCCATCACAAGTTTCTTATGTATCCAAGATTTTTGCAAATGATGATCAATGATCTACAGTCTGAGTTGATTAAAGATCAAGATGATGTTATGAAGATTAAGCACATGGATGACGAGACAATGAGACGTTTGAGATCTTACAGAGGTCAGAGTCTTGCAGAACGGCCGAAGTTTAAGCGTTTGATCGGTCATCTAGCTAACATTGATTATATTGCACCACCTAATGATCATTGGGCTCATGATGACTCCGACTCTGAGTGTAAAGGTGGTGATGGTGGAAATGGTGGAGATAATGGTGGTGATGGTGGTCCAGGACCACAAGCTGAGGTAACATATGAGCGGAAACGTAAGCGTAAAGGGAAAGAACCGATGGTTGAGAAGGGTGAGAAAGTAAAGAAGCAACGTGTTCAACGTGGTTCAGGAATTGAGATGCCTAGTCAACCGTTCGTACGTTCGACTCAACCGGTATCTATTTCAGATCCTATTCCTACATCTCCTATGCCTCAACGGATTCCAAGGTCACCGACTCCAGTTCATATGCCAGTGTCTCCGGTACCTCCTTCTATGACTTTGATTACAACTTCACGACCAGATCCAATTTTTGGTAATGTAATTCAGTCCGTATTTGCTCGTATGCCTATACCACAGCCAACTCCTCCAGTAACTCCAGCTACACCTACACAGTTGCCAAGACCTGAGTATTTTTTTATGTCATTCAATCGTTCTCAGGGTCCCATGCATCCTATTCATCCTAATTTCTATGCTATGTCTCCTCAAGCTCAGTTGTTTCAAATGATGTATCTCTTGCATCTTCAACAGACATATATGCAGGCTGACCGAGCAACAAATGAGCTAGCGCAACGGAATATGTATCGACATATTCAGTTTATTCAACGAGAAAACAAGGAACTTAAAGCCCTTTTTGCTGCTCAGGGGGAGAGTATTGATATAGCTGATGAGATCATTTTTCAACTCACGTGCAAAGATGATGAATTGAAAAGATTAAAGAATGTTGAAGAGGATCCGGATGCAGGAGGTGTGGGTGATCAGCAACCGGGCAGTGGTACATTGTCAGCAGGTAAAGCTGGGAGTACACCAGTATCTGTTAATCAAACTGGTGATACAAGTATGGGTGGTGGTGGTGAAGTAGAAGGTAATCAGTTATAGGTGGTGTTGTTCAAGGATTACACGAATACGAAACTGATTGACGTCGTACCGGAAAATATGATTTTATTTGTTGGTATGGATGGTATTATTTATAGCATGGTGAACGCAGATGAGATCGAAGAAGGGGAGTTTGTCGACCATTTATTGACTAAAGAGCAAATAGCCTTGCTTCTGGATCTAAATGAAGAGGAGGTTGAGAATTGGGTAAAAGTGTGGATGTGGATATTGAGATTGAAGAAAATACGAATACAGGCATTCCATGTGGGAATGTGCCTGAATTTGATGAGGTGGAGGTAGAGGACGTTGCTGCTGAGGAGTACCCTGAGTTTATCATCGACAACAACGAAAATGACTCAGGTATTCAGTTTTTCACTACAGAACATTTTGATGTAGCAGAACGTCGCTTACGTGAAGAGATAGATAACTGGAATCAAGCTGCAGAGACAAGTCACTTATCGGCGACAAAGAAAAAGCGCAAACGTGCTTTGGATGGTATGTTCGAGCAAAATGTAAAGAAGATGAACAAGATGATCGAGACCTTTTGTTATCATGAACTAGAGGAAGTCAAATTGGCAAAGGCTCGAGCATCTGCATACCAGATGAAAAAGTACAAGCCGGCGAAAGATGTGAAAGGTGATTTGGTCGCGTGGCAATTTGATTCTGATCTTAAAGTATATATCGTGAAGTGGGAGCACGGTATTTATTACTTCAAGCGCCCACACGATATCTTATCAATGCCAAGGTGGAACGTTAGAACACTAGCCAACAGACAGTTCATGAATCATGGGAAAGATCAGTAGGCTGAGTGGTTCTATAATCATTTATTGCATGAAACCCGTTATGGTTTCAAGTTCTTCAAGACGCAGGTGCCGACTCACAAGTACATTGATGAGATTGATCAACGCACAGGCTGGAGGAAGATGATTCTACAAGTAAAGCCGCCAAAGACAATGGAGAAATCTCCAATGAAGATATTTCCTCAGAGTCTTTTCTCCTTGTTTAATTATTGGTATAATGACAATCGTACAGGTGAAGTGGTTATCGTATTTGGTTCCGGTTCAAACACTAAGACTATACGTGTGATTGATCCGATGTGGTTGGTTAACTTATCAGAGTCTGACAACGATGCATTATTTACAAGTCAGATCAGATTCGCTAACGTATGCGATTATGAGCTTGCTATGCAGTTTCAGAAAGTTGTTCGAGTCTGTTAGGCATACAAGATTCATAGTTGTAACGACTGGAAGACAAAGATGTTCCAGAGATAAAGAATAAAGAGCTCAAGACGAGGGGGAGTTTTTTTATACATGTTTTGTACGTCTTGGTCTTTATTGTCTGATAATGTTATAGTTTTAGTATTATAGGGGGTTTTAATGTAAATATGCCCTTTCTCTTAAATTATAAGGCACATTCGTTACTCCGTAGCGAATGTGTCACATTCGTTTTAATGTAAGTCCCATTCGTTAACCCTGCTTAACGAATGGAACATGACGAATGAAGGCTATTCGCTATGGTTAATGTATTAACGAATAAGTATGTTTATTCGTTAGGTTAATGTAACGAATGACCCATTCGTTAAGGTTATCTTAATGAATGAGGTCATCCTCTATATATACCCTTGTAATCTATTTCTAATGTAACAGCTCTGATTTTTCCTCTTACCCCCTCGTTACTCTGCCCAAATTTCCTCTCAACACACGCACAACACACACTTAACCTAATCATCCTTAATCGTACACATACACAACGAAATCATCGATGTCATCATAAGATCTAGATCCATACCGGCTCAATCACCTATATAGCGATTGAGGCCTCTTCGTCAATATACATACCCATTGTAATTTTATGTTTTATAATAGTTCTGAATTTCTCATTACTCTATCCAGATCTCCTCTTAATATACACACTAACACACGATAATTACTAATAAAGTTAACCTTGATCATATCACAAGACTAGATCCAAACTGTATTGTCATGATGTTGGTTCATGTAGTTTCTCAAACATAACCAGAGGATGTTTAGGCCGCAAGTCAAAGCTATTTTATTTGTTAAACTACAACTTACCTTAGTCCTAAATCTAATTTTCCTAAACCTTGTCTTTTGTTCCAAATCCTTAACTATTTTTTGTAAAGAAGTATGAAAGGGATGCTAAAATATATTAGGATGTTTTCTACAAACGCCATCAAGGATTCAAGATAGGGTCGGTTTTGCTTTCCCCTTCATTGTTATTTTTTTAGCTTATACATTTTTTCAATTTTTATTCCTCTTCATAAATAATTTTCAGTTCTTCAAGGATAGACATTTGGTAAAGAATGGAGACACTCCTATGTGAGTATACATATATTTTAGAAGTATTTATGTATATATTTCAGAAGGAAATGAAAAAGGTTTCAGAAGATCTTTCTGGATTAATCTTTGACTAGGCTGTGTGTTACCACAGAGCTACAGGGTGCAGAAGATGGCCACATCGAAGGGCGCTAAGGTGGAACTCCGCCACACACCGGCGCAAGTGGGGGCGCGGAGCGGTGGCCGGGGGGCGAGTCACGGCGTGGGGGCAGAGATGATGATTCTCTTTTTCATTTTTATTTTTTGTGATTTGCTTGAATATGGATTATGAATGATTAGAGTAATTTAGTGATTAATTGTGATGTTCGGAATTAGGGTTTGTGTACAAGTTGCAGGTATTGTGTGAAAGGGTGAAAGTGAAAGAGGGCTTTTATAAGAAGATAGAAAAATAATTAAATATTTAAACTTAAAGTTAAACCTAATATCTTTGTCAACTCAATCAACCCACCACTACACTCTTATGTATTTGTGTGTGTATTTTTTTATGTTTTTTTATAATTACGGTTTTTTTCACTAAGTTTCCATATATTTAGGTTTTTTTCTATTTTAGTTATATTCTTTTATTTAGACTTCAATGAAAATTTAACTTTTATTTAACGTTAAATGTAGTTAATTACATTTGTTAATTTACAAACAAACATAAGTAAATAATAGTTAAATAATCATAACTTAATCATCAACTAATTCCCCAACAAAGTCCCTTCCATTACACCCATTTTGGGTATTTATAGGTGAAAAAAAGTGTGTTTATGTGGCGTCTATGTGGCAATATTTTTTTCTCACCTAAGCCCCTACCGAAGCCTCCATAACACATAGTCTTACATTGATTTGCATGTTGGGTGTGGAGGTGGAAACACTTTTCTTTAGTTGCTACCTACCCTATTTTATATATATATATATATATATATATATATATATATATATATATATATATATATATGTATATATGTATGTATGTATGTATGTATGTATATATATATATATATATGTATATATGTATGTATGTATGTATGTATATAGGGAGAGTACCAAGAGAAAACTCATCTTTAAAGAGAAAATTGAAAACTCCTAAATAATTATTTTTAATTAAAAAAAAATTTTCAAATTTCTGTTTTTGCCATTATTCTTATATTTTGTTACCCTTCACTCAAAAAAATAAAAAATAAATTAATTAATTAAAAAAAACGTTGTAATGCAGATACGTATTACTGTGTGATACCATTGTATTACACGTGTCTATTACTATGTATGTTTATGTTCAATAGTGTTTAATTGCATATATTCAATATTGATGTATTGTATATGTGTAGTATTGTTGCATTATATGCACAAAAAAAAAACAATAATAATAAAATAAAAGTTGATGTAGTGTACATGTGCGTAAATGTTGTATTACACTTGCGTACTAATGTGTATTCGACGTGCGTATTAATCTTATATTGCATATATACAATAGTGTGTATCAAATATGCACAATAGTGTTTTATTCTATGTAATACAACACTTTTGCATATACGCAATGCACACTATTACACATATGCACTACACCGACGAGGGTACCGATAAGTTTTTTTTTCTTTTTTTTTTCGAACAATAACAACATATAAGAATAATGGAAAAAAATTAAGTTAAAAATAATTCCTTAGGAGTTTGTTATTTTCTCTTCAAAAGGAGTATTCATTTGATCCCACCCCTATATATTTATATATATATATATATATATATATACACATATATATATCCATGCTTGTGAATTCTCACATTGACCTGGTTAACGTTATATTTATATATTCTTAATATTCTTCATCTACATGTGCTAACACTTGGGTTGCTTTTGGTATGCAGGAAATAACAGGGGAGATGGAAATGATTCATTACGTGGGAACGAAAAAATTGGTGTTTGGTTGCTCAGTGTAATGGAATCATTCATTACACATGGAATCACATTATATCAAAACCATTCCTTCTCACCCTCTTTATTTTTTTTCATTTCATTCATCATTCACCATACTTTCTCAGCAACACCACCACATAACAACAACCACTACAACTACCATCAACACCGTCACCACCTCCGCCGCCATCACCACCTTACCACCAGCGTAACCACCGCCACCGCCCGCTGCCAACTTCACCATAACCACCGTAACCATTTTCACCGTCGCTGCCTGACCATCATCGCAACCACCACTCACGTTACCTAACCACCACTCACGTTGCCATCACTATAAACGCTACCACCGCTTGATCACAGCCGCTGTCTTACCATCATCGCCACCACCACTGTCGTTGCCTGACCACCACCATCGTACCATTGCCATCACTACCAATGCTACCACCGCTTGACCATCGCCATCCCTGCCGCTTGACCGCCACCACCACCACCATCGCCACCACCATTTTCGTGGCTAAAGCTACCACCGTCGCCATGTAGTTTTTTTTTTCTGTAAAAAGTATTTTAGGATAGGAGTGTTTTTATTATTTCTATTACCTTCCTATAATTTTTTTATACCTAACAGCATAAAGTAATAATACATTTTTTTCACATAGGTTAACCAAACAAGACAAAGGAATGGTAATGATCCATTTCGTTCCCTTGTCCATTCCGCTCCTTCTCCCTTCAATCCTGTCACACCCCGACTAGCAAATCCGAAAGCGTAAAACGGAAATGTAGCAGACACATCTAGTATCAATCACATTTTTTATAAAGAAACATTACAAACTAATTTACAATATATTACATTGCTCTATCTTCGTTTACAAGCTAGGTGATACAAAACAAACCAGTTCATTAACCTGTTCCACTCCTTACTAGTACACTAATATCTATTCACACAGCATCAATTATAATCCATAACACGTAGCATATCATCAATTTATTCCAATTTCGGTACACCTGAAAAGCATGTTAAAACAGGTCAACTACAAATAGTTGGCGAGTTTAAGTAAATCAATTATATGTAACCATAAATATCATAGTTTGTATGTACGCATGGATGTATGTAAGTATGTGATGAATTTATGCCAAGCCACGGGTGAAACCTCGACTGTTCGTTCGTACCACATGGCCTCCAATGCCCACGTCAATCTTGTGGCCTCCACTACTCACGTTATTCCCATAGCCATCACGGACCACGTTATTCCCATGGCCATCACAGACAACGTATTGCCATGGCCTTCAGAGACCACATTATTCCCATGGCTTTCACAGACCACGTTATTCCCCAATTTGCTATGCCTAACACTACATAGCGTGTTTGTATAAACATGCGGTCATGTGTAATTTCATAATGTTTTGGCATTCGTACCCTCTCAATCTAACTTATCAATCAACAATACTATTCACACTCCACCAGGTCATAGTCAATCATTGTATTTGTGGGGACTTCTCGTGTATTAACACTTAGATAATTCACATCATGAATCGTTTTTAGATAGATAGGTGTATATAAACATGCTTTTCATCCCAAAATTTCGTAAAACAATTTAAAGAGGGATCATGAAACTCACTGCATAATATGTACTCAGCATGGTATTAGTTCGTGGTTCATTTCACTTGTTATCCCTCAGTTCCTTTGCGGTTTTCGACTGTTTCGACCCTTTACTTGCTTTTCCGGGTTCTTGGCCTTCTAGCTAGAGTAACTATAGGTCCTATATTACAAAACCAAGCATGTATCATCAATAATCCAGCCTTGTAACATAGGGTTTCGGTTAGAGTTTCAAACCAAGTTTTTCAACCTTAAAAACACGATTTAAACCTCTTAATCCATGTTTATGGCCAAAAAAGTTATTGATTCTGATTTCTAACCAGTTTTAGGATCAAAATAGGTTTTTGAATCATTTTTAGGGTTTTTGCATGGTTAGAATTAATTTTTGGTAATAAAGTTCCATATTTATGTAAAATTTATGATTAAATCAAGCTTTAAATGATCAAAAACTTGTTGTTTTACCTTAGGTTTGGCCGGGATTTTTGAAGAAGCAAGTTAGCAGGTGCAAGGAAGTGTTTTCGTGTGAAAATGTTTTGATCTAGTAGCTTAAATTGCAAGATATATCAAGAGGGGTGGACCCCCCAACCTTGAGGCTGCCACTAAAGGGGTCCCTTTGGGCCCTACATTTGGCCTATTATACCACGTTTTCCATGCCGTATGCGAAATCCCGGGTCCAAATTTATTTCAGGTTCGTTTTTGCAAGAAAAATATATCAGGTGAGAGAAACAAACAAGTGTTTTTCGGCCAAATTTTTGTAAATTTAGAAAAACATACCATTTATTCGTAAAAATCCAAAATATTTGCATGGATCGCTTAAAACATCTCAAATAAGTGTTTTGTAAGTCTTTTTTACTTAACGGATGATACAACGCTTATTTTGGAACTAACTTTCGCATTTAAGGTCATAGCGTATTGTTAAACAAGTATTTTTTTCGTTTAACTAGTTTGCTATGTACTATGACCATAATATCAATATGTGTAACATCCGTATTTTGAGAATATGAAACAACAGAAGGATTTGTTATTAACTGTGTGTCGTTAGTTTAATCGTGTGCGTGTTTATATAGAAATAGGGGAAAGTTGAGTCCAAGGTACATTGGACCGTTCAGAATCTTAGCCCGTGATGGGTCTAAAATATACGTATTATTATATAAATATTTCCTACACTCTCAAGTATTTTGAGCCAGGTTTTTATTGAATATATTTCTATTCGGCTCATACGTGATTTTTTTTACAAGTTTTATGAGTCAACAAGCTAAATCGAGTTTCCATACTAAACTTGAGACAACAGATAAATTTTTGAAGGGTTGTATTGATTGTCTTTTGAGTCCAATTTTGTTTAACGAATTAATTGTTTAATATAATTTATATCATACAAAATAAGATAATTTAAAACTGAATGTTAATTTAATTTGTTGGTGTCACATGTGTGTGGTAGATTGCAAATTCCACGTATATGCAAATTTCAAATGAATATGCTCATGTCATCTATTTAATTATTAATCGTTACATTTGTTATTTGGTCCATTAGCGGAAAAGAAAACGAGAAGACTTGTTTAATATTTTGGAATGTGGACCGGACCAAGAGAACATAAAGCCCATATGAAAAAAAAGGCCTTGTGAATTAGGGGTTGTGAAGACAAGAATAAAAGGAGGCAAGGTGATTGGTGACGGCGGTTGGAATTTTATTTGTTTTGTTCTACGGTTGACTTATGGTGTTGTGGTCCTCCCGCAAAAGACAAAACTGATTGGAAGAAAGAAGGTGCTGTGGAGAATTATTTCTTTGGGTTTTGGCAGAATATTTTTTTGGTGCGATTTTGGAAACAAAGGCAGTCAAGGTTCAAAAGTAGTTTTGCTCATTCGGTTTGATCTCTTGGTTATTGTTCATTAAATCTCTCGTACTGAATTTTAATTTAGATCATGCTTGTTTTAATTATTGAGTGGTTTATTATTCTAGACATGGTTCTTGGCTAAACCTTTTGTACCACCTAGGTTGAGATGAATATTGATATGATTTGATGGCTTATTTGGTTTTGACTTGTTACATGACGTATTACTATTGAAAAGCTTTATTTAATTCTATCTTGGATGTGTTAGTTATTGTTTTTATATAATTTTTGCATGTGATTCTCCTTATTGCCTTGATTGGGTGATTTTGTGTCATTCGGTTAGAGTTATTTGGTTAGGTCTTATACTTGGTGTTTTTTATCTATTTGTGGTTAACGTGACCATAGGAATCTTTTATGCAATTAATTATTAAAATTCAATAGGTTCACCTTCCTTGCGACCAAGAGGTAATAGGAAGTCGGTTTGTCTCGTTTCAATATTCGGCTAGGTTAGAATTGCGCGAGAGCGAGTTTTGGCTTTGTCTGGTTTAGATTTGCGTGCGAATAGGTGTCCTAGATCAAGTTAAATATTGTTACCTGTTTATCCCTAAAGTTGTTGGTACCAATTTTTTAGCTGGTTTTGTGTCGTTGAGTCCGAGAGGAGATGCGTCATTAGGGTACCTTAGTAATCTTTATCCTGGTAAGTTAATTCAGTCTTCTTAGATTCGTGAGGGTTAGTTGGTGAGACCGAGAGGTGATCTAGCGAACTTTAGTGAGCCTTAGTTGATTTATTTATTTTTAAGATCCCGGTGTCGTGTGATTAGTTAATTCCGTTAGCCGTTGAACTGTCAATAGGATTCTTGCCTAGGTAGTCGTTTCTCCATATTCGTTAAAACCTCGTTAGTGTCGTTAAGTTTTTCCGTTAGTTTTGTTAAGTTTTCTATTTTTGGTAACTTTTTTCAGTTAGTCCTGTTAAATTATTTTATAAAAAGAAAAAAAATATAAAAAAAATCAAAATCAATTTAATATTATTCTTGGGTAGGTCTTGTCTAGGGTTAGTGATCATTAGCATTTATACTTGTCCTCGTGTTCGATATTCAAACTTCCTACGTCTATACTACTTGTGACCGGTACACTTGCCGGTTGTGTGAGGTTAGGATTTTCGTTTTAAAACTAAAGCTAAGTTGTGAAGGTCATTCATTGTTATAGACATATCCGACTATAAGTGCAGGGATTTGGTGTCCGCAGCTGTTCGAATAGGATAGGGCTAGTTTAGTCTTTATATTAATGTATAAAGGTTCATTCGCTAAGGATGTTTAGCGAATGAGGCCTGATTCGTTAAAGACTAGGGCCATCCGTTAACGTAAGAGCCCATTCGTTACTACAGTGTAACAAATGGCAGCTCATTCGTTAAGGTATACCCATTCACTAAGGTTGTTTAGCGAGGGACTATGGAAAGACCTTATTCGTTAACCATGTTAAAGAATGAGAGGTCTCATTCGTTACTACAGTATAACGAATGAGACCAGCCTATAAATAGGCCTTCCATAGTTAGTTAGCATGAGAGATCTGTGCCATATTTATGTTTATGTAACATTAAGCTGCCGGATTCTCTCCAGGTTTAATGTATTGATCTCTATTAACGTATTGAATTAACAAGACTTAACGTATCGATTTGCGACTAGATTCCTAGCTTGTAAACATTCGTATAACGTATTCTCAACTGGTATCAGAGCTTATTGGATCATTATCTTTCTACCTTCGCAAGTGTTTCTTGAAAAATTACTGTAATTCGGGTGGTAATTCGTGATTGCAAAGCTATGTTTGACCGGGTTCGGGACTGCAATTGTTCTTCGATCGTGGATTGATTTGTTTAAGATTGAAACCTGACTATCTGGGATATGAGTGTCTGTCCGATTACTTCTTTCTGAAGGACTTTGATCCTGACTATGTTGGTTACGAGTATTCGGCGGATTGCTTCTGTTAAAGGGGATAATTATTGAATGGGTTGATCTGATTGAGGAATATATGAGCCTTGTCATCTGATTGAAGAATGTGATTGTTCGGTGTTGATTAACGAAGGTTGGAACTCTGAATCATATGACCAAAGCATTAGTGCATCCAAGCGTATCGGTTGCCGAAGAGCTTCAAAGAGTTATATTTTGGGATAGACGTTATCGAGAGAGTGAAGACTTAAGTGAAAGATGTTGAGTGATTGGGTTGTTCATGAAGATGTGTGACGAGGTTAAATGTAAAGGCATTTTTATTTTACCAGTGCGACAGATAGCCGATGACTTACTGCTGATTGACTCGTTTGATCGAATGATATCATATGCCAGTTGAATGATCGGAATGATTACCTGGAGATGCTTATTTGAGGAGGAGGTCCGATACGAGTAGCTGCAAGTTGTTAGTTTGCTTACAAAGAGTTATATTTTGTCTGCTTGCACAAGCCCAAGAATCATCAGCCAAGGGGGAGGTTGGCTGTACGGCTGATGATATGCAGATAAAGTATTAACGGTTAAAGTATGAGACTTTAACGTATTCATCACTAAAGTATTGGATGCTAAAGTATTGGAAATCATTCGAAAGATACGGTCAAGGGGGAGTCTGTAAGTGCACGGATTTGGAGTCCGCAGCTGTTCGAATAGGATAGGGCTAGTTTAGTCTTTATATTAATGTATAAAGGCTCATTCGCTAAGAATGTTTAGCGAATGAGGCCTGATTCGTTAAAGATTAGGGCCATCCGTTAATGTAAGAGCCCATTCGTTACTACAGTGTAAAGAATGGTAGCTCATTCGTTAAGCTATACCCATTCGCTAAGGGTGTTTAGCGAATGGGGCTATGGAAAGACCTTATTCGTTAACCTTGTTAAGGAATGAGAGGTCTCATTCGTTACTACAGTATATCGAATGAGACCAGCCTATAAATAGGCCTTCCATAGTTAGTTAGCATGAGAGATCTGTGCCATATTTATGTTTATGTAATGTTATGCTGCCGGATTCTCTCCAGGCTTAATGTATCAATCTCCATTAACGTATTGAATGAACAAGACTTAACGTATCGATTTGCGACTAGATTCCTGGCTCGTAAACGTTCGTATAACGTATTTTCACCGACGCACGACATGTTTTTGGCGTCGTTGCCGGGGACACGGTTTTAGGCGTTTTGAGAGCAATCCGAGTTAGGACTTACCTTTTGTGCTACTTGTATTTATTTTTGTTTTATTTATTTGTTAGGATAGTTTGGCTTCTTTTATTGAGTTGTGTAGTTGTATGCGACATACTCGATCTCGTGGACCACCCGACACTGAATCATTTCCCGAGCCTGAGAGAGAGTTTCGTGAGAGACGTCGCACCGTTTTTACCATCATTTACTTCATCATCCGTTGGTAGTTTATCCTCTTCAACTACATTTTCTGACTTTGACGATAGGGAGAGGATCATGGGCGACAATCCACCACCAAGGAGGACAGTTGCAGATCGGGCCTGCCCGGCCAATGCTGGCGCGAGATCCAGCATCGCACCACCCGCCATTGGAGTTAACACGAACTGGCAGATTCCATCGAACATTCTGAATACCATTTCTCATTCTGCTCAGTTCCACGGGTTGCTTCACCAAAACTCGCATCATCATCTCACTCGTATCGCGCGTATCTGTGACACTTTCCATCTTGCCGGTGTATCCGAAGACGCTGTGACACTCCGCGTTTTTCCGTTCTCACTCGTCGATCAAACGAGTCTGTGGCTCGAGTCCCTCCCACAGGGCTCTATAGCTACTTGGGCTGCCATGCAGATCCAATTTCTTCAGAAATACGAACATCCGGCTAAGGCCGCTCGTCTGCGTAATCAGTTTCATTCTTTTTATATGGAGGACACCGAGAGTTTCTACGAGGCATGGGAGCATTTTAAAAATCTTTTAGCGTTGTGTCTGAACCACGGTTTGCAAGATTGGGCGGTTGTAGAGAAGTTTTATAATGGACTGACATACGTGACGCAGAACATGCTTGACACGATGGCGGGAGGAAATTTACTGACGACGAAGGACCCGGATGAGTGCATCGCTTTGTTTAACGGGTTAGCTATGAGTCGATACCAGCGACCACCCGCCAAGGGTGGAAAGACCGTCGACTCCATATCACGGCATGCATTCGGTGGACACGACCACCGCACTCACGACACAGGTGGAAGCGTTGGCAAAGATCGTGAAGGACTTGCAAACGAAGAGAAAGTTGTGTGAGATATGCAGAGGAGGGCATGATATCGTTCAGTGCCCGGTCAGTTCGCAGGAGGAGGCCGTAGACTTTATAGAAAATCCAAACCGAAATCAAAATTCTTTCAATTCTTGTAACTTGGGATGGAGAGTTAATCAGAATTCGAACTGGAGGAGCGGGAATCAGTCCGGTTTTCAGCAGCGTCAGAGTCTCTTCCAGGATGCCGGTGAGGGAGCAAGCAGTAGGGAGAAGAAGCCCACTTTGGAGGACATGATGGCTTAGCAGACGCAGATGTTGTCACAGCTCATGACATGAGAGGATTCCTGACATAAAGAGACCGAGAAGAAGTTTCGCGAGCACGAGCAGTTCATGAGGAATCAAGGAGCGTCAATTCAGAGTCTCGAGCGGCAGATGGGACAGATAGCATGTCGATTGAACAAGAGGCCGCAGGGTACGCTACCGAGTAATACCGAGCAGAACCCAAAGGGATTCGCGAAAGCTGTGACGATGAAGAGCGGAGTAGGGGCACGAGATGAGCTCGTGATTCAGGAGAGGTCTAGAGGGAGAGTAGTCGAGGAGCCTGCCATTGTTGATAGAGATGAGCAGGTGGATGAGGAGATTCAGATGGAGTCTCCACTGGCCCAGGTACATCAGAGGAGCAGCCCAGGGAGTTCAGCACAGGCCGAGAGACAGAAGTTACCGAGCGAGCCGCCGAGAGTCTACAAACCTAGAGTACCATACCCCGGGAGACTCCGTAGAGATAGAGATGAGGAGCAGAACTCCAAATTCCTTGATCTTTTGAAGCAGCTTCACCTTAATATTCCATTCCTTGAGGCACAGACTCAGATGCCTAAACATGCGAAGTTCCTTAAGGATATTCTTTCGAATAAGGAGAAGTTACCTGAGGTAGCTTCCATCCCTTTGAGTGCTAGCTATTCTGCTGTCTTACAGAGGAAGTTACCAGAGAAGATGTCCGATCCAGGGAGTTTCATGATTCCCTGAATCTTGAGTGATGATACGGTTATTCACGCGCTGGCTGATTTTGGTGTCAGTATTAATCTCATGCCATATTCCGTGTATCGCAAGCCGGGTTTAGATGAACCGAGGCCTACTAGGATGAGTATCCAGCTTGCTGATCGTTCTGTGAAATACCCTCAAGGTGTGGTCGAGAACATGCTCGTTCTTGTCAACAAGTTCATTTTCCCGGTGGACTTTGTTATTCTGGACATGAACGATGATGATAGCGTACCGCTTATTTTAGGCTGACCATTCCTTGCCACTACACAAGCGTCGATCGATGTCTGCAAGGGTAAGTTGATCTTGAGAGTTGGGGATGAGAACGTCACCTTCGACGTTTGACAGTCACTTAAGCACTCCAGGTCTGCTGATGACTCCTTGTACTTTATTGATACCATCATGGAGCATGTTGGGGAGTTTTTCAGTGAGATATGTGGAGGATCTGCCTCCGACACTCAGATTCTCGATAGGGACATTCCGGAGATTGAGATGGTTGCCATGACCGATCAGTCAACGGAAGATGACACCGAGTCACATACCCTTGAGACTGAAGTGTCTGCTGTGATCGTACGAGACGATCCGATGGACCGACCTTCCGTCGAGAGTCCCCCTCCTTCCTTAGAGCTTAAGGATTTGCCCGTCCATCTGGAGTATGCGTTTTTGGATGAGGAGAGGAAGTTTCCGGTTATTATTGCATCTGCTTTGATGGAGGTCGAGAGGGAGAGATTGTTGAGGGTGCTTCGAGAGCACAAGCAGGCCATTGCATGGAAGATTATCAACATTAAGGGTATCAACCCTTTGTTCTACACTCATAAAATCCTCATGGAGGATAATTTCAGATCTGTTGTTCAGCCGTAGCGGCAGCTTAATCCGAAAATGCAGGAGGTCGTGAAGAAGGAGATTATCAAACTCCTTGATGCGGGGATCATTTTCCCCATTTCTGATAGTTCGTGGGTTAGTGCAGTCCAAGTGGTTCCTAAAAAGGGTGGCATGACTGTAGTCACCAATGAGAGGAACGAGCTCATTCCCACAAGGACTGTGACCGGTTGGAGAGTCTGCATTGATTACCGCAGACTAATTGATGCCACGAGGAAAGACCACTTTCCTTTACCTTTCATTGATCAGATGTTGGAGCATTTGGCGGGTCAGCAGTATTACTGCTTCTTGGATGGTTTCTCCGGGTGCTTTCAGATTCTGATTGCTCCCGATGACCAGGAGAAAACCACGTTTACCTGCCTCTATGGCACGTTTGGCTATAGACGTATGCCGTTCGGACTGTGTAACGCTCCAGCCACATTTCAGAGATGCATGGTGGCTATCTTTCATGACATGATCGAGGACTCCATGGAGGTGTTCATGGACGATTTTTCTGTGTTTGGGAGCTCTTTTGATCATCGTCTCTCCAACCTTGAGAAGATGTTGGTCCGATGCGTTGACACCAACCTAGTCCTTAACTGGGAGAAGTGTCACTTCATGCTACGCGAGGGCATTGTTTTGGGGCATCGTATTTCGAGTGCGAGGATAGAGGTCGACCGAGCGAAGGTCGAGACCATTTCTAATCTTCCCCCGCCCACTTCTGTGAGATCCATCCGGACTTTCTTGGGTCACGCTTGGTTCTACCGTCGGTTCATTAAAGATTTTTCTAAAATCGTGAGATCAATGACAAACTTCTGGAGAAGGATGCCCCATTTGTGTTTTCTGAGCAGTGTATCGAGGCGTTTGATCTTTTAAAAGACAAACTCGTTAACGCCCCGATCATGATTGCTCCCAACTGGTTGCTTCCCTTTGAGTTGATGTGTGATGCGAGAGACTTCGCAGTCGGAGCGGTTCTTGGACAGCGGAAGGATAAACACTTCCATCCGATTAACTATGCTAGCCGGACCTCGAATGGTGCACAGGAGAGTTACACCACCACCGAGAAAGAGTATTTAGCTGTGGTGTTTGTGTTCGATAAATTCAGGTCCTATCTATTTCTGTCTAAGACGATTGTGTACACGGATCATTCTTCCATTCGTTATCTCTTTAGCAAACAGGATGCTATGCCACGCCTTATTCAATGGATCCTTTTGCTTCAAGAGTTTGATATTGAAATCCGTGATAAAAAGGGGGCCGAGAATGTGGCGGTCGATCATCTTTCGCGTCTTGAGGGAGCTGAGTTAGGGGAGTCGGGGGTCAGGATTAATGACCACTTTCTGATAGAGAGTCGCATGTTTGTTTCAGCTCAGGATGAGGGTTTTCCATGGTTCACCGACTTCGCGAACTATCTTGCGGACGGGTACTACCCGAAGATGTCTTACCAGCAAAAGAAGAAATTCTTTGCTGATGTTAAGTTTTACCTTTGGGATGACCCGTATCTCTTTCCTATAGGTGCTAACTAGTTGATCAGGAGATGTGTGAATGTTAAGGAGGAGTGGCAGATTCTGAGCCATTGCCATGTTGGATGGACAGGAGGTCACCACGGTGCGAGTTTGACAGCGAAGAAGGTGTTTGATTGTGGTTTTCATTGGCCTTCGATTTTTAAGGAAGCGCACGCGTTTGTTAGCAGTTGTGATCGTTGCCAGCGTGTCGACAACATTTCGTCACGAAATGAAATGCCCCAGAATGCTATTCAGGTTTGTGAAGTTTTCGATGTGTGGGACATTGATTTCATGGGACGGTTTCCATCTTCGCGTGGGAACAAGTACATACTTGTGGCTGTTGATTATGTCTCGAAGTGGGTTGAGGACAAGGCCTTACCCACTAATGATGCCTGAGTTGTAGTCCGTTTTCTCAAGAGCCTTTTTGCCTGTTTTGGTGTCCCGAAGGCATTGATCAGTGATAGAGGTACTCACTTCTCCTATGTGCAGATGGAGAAGGCATTGCGACGCTATGGGGTCACCCATCGGCTTGCAACCACCTACCATCCACAGACTAGTGGGCAGATAGAAGTGAGTAATCGGGGGATCAAACGTATTCTTGAAAAAACGGTTGGTTCGAATCTTCGGGATTGGTCTGACAAATTGGATAATGCGTTGTGGGCCTTCCGTACAGCCTACAAAACTCCGACCGGTTCCACACCGTTTCGGATGATTTATGGGAAGGCCTGCCACCTGCCTGTTGAGTTAGAGCACCGTGCGTCGTGGGCCCTACAGATGGTCAATTTTTATATTTCCGCCGCTGAGAGCACTCGTTTCCACCAGCTGCACGAGTTAGAGTAGCTGAGAGATCACGCCAACGGGCAGTCATTTAGGTACAAGGAGTGGACGAAGGAACTGCATGATATAAAGCTAAATGGGAACAAGCAGTTCAAGTGTGGGGATCTGGTCTTACTATATAATTCAAGGTTGAGATTATTCCCAGGAAAGTTGAGATCCCAATGGCCGGGACCGTTCACGGTCACTGAGGTTTTCCCGTATGGCACTGTCGAGATAGAGGATAAAGGCGGGAAATTTAAGGTGAACGGTCATAGACTGAAGCACTACATTTTCGAGCTGATGGCTGATCAGACTGTCGAGGTATTCTGTCATGACTCGCTAACCGAGACATAGACGTGCTGGATGCATCACTCGGGAGACTGCCCAAGTTGTGGAGTTTGTATTTCTGTTATTAGTTTGTGCTATCTGTTTTATTTGTTTTTGTCTATTTCAAGATGTTCTAAAATGAAACCGTTTGTACTCAATCTCCATTCGAGTTGGTCGATTTGAGGGGTGTTCTATTATTAACATAAAAAAAATAAAATAAAATAAAATAAAATCATAAAAACCAAAAACACAAAAATACGTTTATTTCTTATGTTTTTGTTTTCCTGTTTTGTACGCCACTACATGTGAGCGAGTTTGAGATTTTAGAGGTTATATTGCGCATGGTAGCTATGATGGCGTTTTGGAACAGGTTCTCCCAAGGTTGCGGCCGTGAATGAAATGCTATACGGTCGCTTCATTACTACTCGGCTGTTGAAGATTCTGCACACAAACCAGGGGAGTAACCCGTTCTTTGTTTTATTCTTGTATATTATATTTTTGTTTTATTTTATTTTATTTCTTTTCCTTGTTCTCATCAAGGACGATTTCATTCTAAGTGTGGGGATGGGGTTTATTTTACTTAGTTGTAGAAAATTTTTGAAAAAAAAAATTAAATAAAGAGAAAAAAAACAAATCAAAAAAATTTGAAAAATTTGAAAAAATAGTCCCTTGAAATTTGTTTTCTCTACATTAAACAGGAAATGATATTATTACCGAGTAGTGGTTATTTTATAAATTCTTGGTATATATATATATATATATATTAAATAAGAACAGTGCCCATTAGACCCACACGTAATGTATGGCAACCGAACGGTTTAGACTCATTTAATCGATGTGCTGGTAAGCCCAGCTTTTGAGAATGAAATGGCGGTTTGGTTGTTGACTTAATTAAACCTTTTAAATGGCCTGACTTTAGTGGGAAACATCTTAGGGTTTTGTTTGTTTAACTAAGCCCGTAACAGGACCGGAATGAAAAGCCGGGTTATACTCAAGCCTCGAGTCATATGATCACCTTTATATAAAAACATAATTTTTGTATACGTACTTATATGTATAATCTTATGTATACGTATCTATTCCTGCAAATAGCAGAACACAGTTTTGCTCGGCCCTTTGTTGCGCGGTGGCGCAGACCTGAGCCTTGATGAAGTCTGTATTATCGTCCAACATGGTGAATTTTTTTTCAAAAAAAAAAAAATGCAAAAAGGCAAAAGACAGAAAGAAAAAAAAAGAAAATAAATTTTCAACTCAAAACCACTATGAAGGAAACTACTGTCGATCGATCAAGGACCAAGCTAGAGTTTATAGGTTATATATGAGTCGAAAATGTTTTGATCATGTGGCAATAGGTTTAAGTCAAGTTGGGGTGATTCGGCCCGGTAAAACCATAATGGAACGTGGTGAAGTGGCGGCAAGGCTTTTGAGTGTGGGTCCCGCTTAGTCATACAAACTAATGAAATTGTCACACGTTATTTGCCTCGGTAAGTATTAGGCGCATGGGTTTAAGTGGATAGCAATACCGGAAATCAACCTGATCTAGTTTATTCGGTGAAAGTTGAAAGAAATATTTGGGTAATGGGCCACTTGTTTTAATACTTTAAAAAAAAAAGAGTTGTCGGTTAAACTTGGTTATAATCCTGTGTAGAATTCTTTTTCAGGGACGAAAAAGTTTTAAGTGTGGGGATATTTGATAGGTCTAAAATATACGTATTATTATATAAATATTTCCTACACTCTCAAGTATTTTGAGCCAGGTTTTTATTGAATATATTTCTATTTGACTCATACGTTATTTTTTTTTCAAGTTTTATGAGTCAACGAGCTAAATCGAGTTTCCATACTAAACTTGAGACAATAGATAAATTCTTGAAGGGTTGTATTTGTAAATACGTTATTACGAGCCAAGGATCTAGTCGTAAATCGATACGTTCACTCGTGTTCATTCAATATGTTAATGGAAATCGATACATTAAGCCTAGAGAGAATCCGGCAGCATAACGTTACAATGGAATAAATAAGCACAGATCCCTATGAACATTCACTAGGGAAGGCCTATTTATAGGCAGTCCTCCTAATTCATTAACATCACTAATGAATGAGGCTTCCCATAGCGAATAACCTCCCATTCGCTAAACATCCTTAGCGAATGGGCTAAACATAAAGCCCATATGAAAAAAAAATTCCTTGTGAATTAGGGGTTGTGAAGACAAGAATAAAGGGAGGCAAGCAGGTAACGAAAGGAGGTGATTGGTGACGGCGGTTGGAATTTTATTTGTTTTGTTCTACGGTTGACTTTCGGTGTTATGGTCCTCCCGCAAAAGACAAAACTAATTGGAAGAAAGAAGGTGCTGTGGAGAATTATTTCTTTGGGTTGGCAGAATATTTTTTTGGTGCGATTTTGGAAACAAAGGCAGTCAAGGTTCAAAAGTAGTTTTGCTCATTCGGTTTGATCTCTTGGTTATTGTCCATTAAATCTCTCGTATTGAATTTTAATTTAGATCATGCTTGTTTTAATTATTGAGTGGTTTATTATTCTAGACATGGTTCTTGGCTAAACCTTTTGTACTACCTAGGTTGAGATGAATATCGATATAATTTAATGGCTTATTTGGTTTTGACTTGTTACATGACGTATTACTATTGAAAAGCTTTATTTAATTCGATATTGGATGTGTTAGTTATTGTTTTGATATAATTTTTGCATGTGATTCTTCTTATTGCCTTGATTAGGTGATTTTGTGTCATTCGGTTAGAGTTATTTGGTTAGGTCTTCGACTTGGTGTTTTTGATCTATTTGTGCTTAGCGCGACCATAGGAATCTTTTATGCAATTAATTATTAAAATTCAATAGGTTCACCTTCCTTGCGACCGAGAGTTAATAGGAAGTCGGTTTGTCTCGTTTCTTTAATCGGCTAGGTTAGAATTGCGCGAGAGCGAGTTTTGGCTTTGTCTGGTTTAGATTTGCGTGTGAATAGGTGTCCTAGATCAAGTTAAATATTGTTACCTCTTTTTCCCTAGAGTTGCTAGTACCAATTTTTTAGCGGGTTTTGTGTCGTTGAGTCCGAGAAGAGATGCGTCATTAGGGTACCTTAGTAATCTTTATCCCGGTAGGTTAATTCAGTCTTCTTAGATTCGTGAGGTTAGTTGGTGAGTCCGAGAGGTGATCTAGCGAACTTTAGTGAGCCTTAGTTGATTTATTTATTTTTAAGATCCCGGTGTCGTGTAATTAGTTAATTCCGTTAGCCATTGAACTGTCAACAGGATTCTTGCCTAGGTAGTCATATCTCCATATTCGTTAAAACCTTGTTAGTGTCGTTAAGTTTTTCCGTTAGTTTCGTTAAGTTTTCTATTTTTGGTAACTTTTGTCAGTTAGTCCAGTTAAATTATTTTATAAAAAGAAAAAAAATATAAAAAAAATCAAAATCAATTTAATATTATTCTTGGGTAGGTCTTGTCTAGGGTTAGTGATCATTAGCGTTTATACGTGTCCTCGTGTTCGATATTCGGACTTCCTAGGTCTATACTACTTGTGACCGATACACTTGCCAGTTGTGTGTGGTTAGGATTTTCATTTTAAAATTAAAGCTTAGTTGTGAGGGTCATTCATTGTTATAGACATATCCGACGCACACCAGCTCGAGTGGGTGAAGTGGCTTACAAATTTGATCTACCCGATGAGGTAAAAGGAATTCACTCTACCTTTCATGTTTCTCACTTGAGAAAATGTCTAGCTGACGACACATCCCATGTGCCACTGCTGGACATTAAGGTGGATGAACAGTTAAACTATGTCGAGCAGCCAATTGAGATAGTTGACCGTATGGAAAAGCAGCTTCGACGCAAAGTTTTTCCCCTAGTGAAAGTGTTATGGAAGCATCGTAAAGGATCAGATGCTACTTGGGAAGTTAAAGAAAAGATGCGCAAGTTTTACCCGCAATTGTTTAGTAGTAATAGTTAGGTTTCGGGGACGAAACCTCTTTTAAGGAGGGTAGACTTGTAACATCGGTATTTTGAGAATATTAAATAACAGAAGGATTTGTTATTAACTGTGTGTCGTTAGTTTAATCGTGTGCGTGTTTATATTTGGAAAAGGATTAGGGTTGGTATGGGAAATGGGTGGTGGTGCCCATAACCCCTATATAAGGCCATCCCCCCCCCCCCCCAATCCTTTCACCATTTCTTCCTCACCACACACACACTAGAACACACACTTTCTCTCTAAACCCAAATCCAAATCCGAGCTGAAAAGAAGGAAGAATCTCATGTATAAACATCATACAACACCAAGAAACACATCCAGATCTTTGGGTTTGTCCAGATCTGAACCGAACCCGGAGAAAAACATGAGTTTTGGCCAACAAGTTTAAGTTTTGTGGTTGATTTCGACATGCAAACTGATAGAACGATAGATCTGGTTGTAGAACGTAAGAAAAACATAAACTTGGTAAGTTATAACTTCATGGGGGTGTTATAGGACAAAAGATGATGTTCGGACCATGAAAAACATGGGTATACAAAGTTGGTACGACCCGAAACCCATAATAAGAGTAGAATTGGGTCCTAAGGAAGAGTCTCGGAGGAAAATGGCCCTAAAATGGTAAAATAAAGTAAAAAGGGGTTTTCGCTTGAAAAAGGGCTTCGCATTGCATGCCATGTGAAATCCAAGAATTTCGCATTGTACGCCATGCGAAGCGAAATCGCATGCGAAGCGAAATTCTCATGCGAAATTCTATGCGAAATTCTCATGCGAAATTCCATGCGAAATTCCAAGTGAAATTCCATGCGAAATTTCATGAAATCCAGCTCAACCCCAGCCAGGGGCTTTGCCCCTTGGACCCTGCTAGGGGCTGCCGCCCCTAGACCCCGCTACCAGGGGCGCTGCCCCCAGACCCCCGTTAGTTGAGGGTTCAGTAATGTAGATGTTTAAGGTAGTAGTGATAAATAATTGACACTCGTTATGTTTGCACAGTTAGCCACGCACATCTAAGGAAGGGCATTACCATTAACGGTGGGAGAAACCGGCTTTAGGTGAGTTCTAGCCCCATTTCTCTTGAAATGTTTTCAGGGCTGTGTGCATACTTGTAAGACTAGTAACATATGTACTTATATGATTAATGAGAATGATTAATGCAAGAATGGAAGAAAAAGGTTAGAACTTGTATGTGTTAGTTGTCTAACTTAACATGATTGTAAGAGTCTAGAAAGAATATAATGTAAGAGTCAGGGTGACAAGCCCTTCTAATACCTGGGCAAGACTAGTAAGAGTCTCATGTAAGAATCAGGGTAACAGGCCCTTATAATACCCGGGCAAGAATAGAGTGGCCGACTCTATGATTTCGGTGCAAGAGGTCGGGTGGCAGACCCATATAATATATGTGCAAGAGGTCGGGTGGCAGACCTTTATAATATCAGTGCAAGAGGTCGGTTGGTAGACCCTTATAATATCTGTGCAAGAATGTAAGAATAACTGTATGTTTGTAAGAAAGAGTAAGATTAAGGAAAGAATAAAGTAATGTTTGTTTGTAAATAAAATAATGTGACAGGCCCTTCTAATACCTGGGCAAGAATAGTAAGACTCTCATGTAAGAATCAGGGTAACAGGCCCTTATAATACCCGGGCAAGAATAGAGTGGCCGACTCTATGATATCGGTGCAAGAGGTCGGGTGGCAGACCCATATAATATATGTGCAAGAGGTCGGGTGGCAGACCTTTATAATATCAGTGCAAGAGGTCGGTTGGCAGACCCTTATAATATCTGTGCAAGAATATAAGAATAACTGTATGTTTGTAAGAAAGAGTAAGATTAAGGAAAGAATAAAGTAATGTTTGTTTGTAAATAAAATAATGTGTAAGAATAATTACTTGTAAATGAAACAATAAAGTAATGTGTATGTAAGATGAAAGGAAACAACAACAGGACAAAGGTAAGAACGGTACCTACGGGTAAAAGTGTGTAAGAATAATCCTATAACTTGTTAAACTAGAACTCACTCAGCGTAGCTGACTTTTAATATGCATGCAGGTAAGTAGAATGAGGCGGGTTGCTTGAGGTGGGACACGTGGCAAATGGATGAAGACTGGCATCGAAGACGGAAGATTCATGTGTCATTAATGTTATTGTTTAAGTCTTAATGTATTTTGTTAAAACAAGTACTTATGCTTTTTAAGAATGTTTAATATTATGTATTCCGCGAAAAGTTTTTAATTAACTCCGATTTTAAAACTATGTTTATGCGTAAATCCAACACCAAAGTAGGGTTACCGGGAACGGGCCTTATAATATGCTAGCTTCTTATATATGTATATCACTTATAGATGGCCCCCAAGATATCCGGGTCATAACTAGACTCGTTTGGTTATTCGTTTGTTCGATACGCAATAAAAGGTTAATCGTTTATTCGCTATGTAAGTACTAAGGTGTACCTGATTTTGTCACAAATGTCACAATTCCATTACCACCAATCAATTATATTTTTACAACTAACAAGTTTTAATATTGCTACAAGCGCACGAAGACATCAATGAGTCAAAGATAAAACACATTTGCATTTGATTTAACTAGTGATGACATGCTAAACCATCTTTTGTTGACATTGTAACAATGGTGTTGTACTTTGACTTTCTAAAATTTATTGTTTAACCTACAGTATTGACTCACTTATTAAATAGATATATGTTTTATCTGCAGTATCACCTGAGATGATGCCTCTAATACTACAGAACATTAAGAATTCAAGATAATTATGAAAGTAAATTATGTATTTCTTATAATGATTTATATCTTTACCTTCTAAGGCTTCACTACAAATAATCGGTGTGTCAATTTAAGAAATTTTTTTGCTTTCTTGTTTCTGTGACCATTTCCAATAGAAGATTCTTTGCCATTCTTCATCCTAGGTGACCATTTTTTTCTCCACAACTCTATTGTCGAGACATAATTACATAAAGGACATGTATTGTAGTTGGCAAAAGTCACAATCAAAGAATCAGATGAAAAATACCATTAGTGTTCATGAATCTTATGAACCGAGTCTGTAAGCCGTACCTTGACAAATTACTTATAGTATTTATTGATGGTATATTGATATATTTGAAAACCAAAACCATTCCTTCTCACCATCTTTATTTTTTTTTTTCATTTCATTCATCATTCACCATACTTTCTCAGCAACACCACCACATAACAACAACCACTATAACTACCATCAACACCGTCACCACCTCCGCCGCCACCACCACCTTACCACCAGCGTAACCACCGCCACCGGCCGCTGCCAACTTCACCATAACCACCGTAACCATTTTCACCGTCGCTGCCTGACCATCATCGCAACCACCACTCACGTTACCTAACCAACACTCACGTTGCCATCACTATAAACGCTACCACCGCTTGATCACAGTGTGACACCCGGTAATTTTCCATATACTTTAATCTTTATAATTGATCAAAATTAGGTGTTATTTATATAATTTATATGAGGTATAAACCATAGTATACTTGAAATGTGGACGAGAACAGTCGTTAATGCCTATAGGATTGTATAAAGTGCCGATGAGAACGGCTATATGATGAAGATAGCCCAGTAATAGTTTAGAGGTGACAAATATATCAAGCTAAATATATATCTATGATCCAATATAAGGGGTAATGGTAAGACCATGCCCAGTAATGTCCTAATTCCCTAATTTGGACCAAAACGCCATAAACATTTAAATAATGGAATATAGTCGCCGAACCGGCCAAATCAATGATACATTATACAGTGAGACGACCAAGATATGAAACTATGAAGGAATTAAAGTTATACTAGTCAAAATAATATGAAGTTAATAATTTAAACAATCCATGAAAGATTACAATATGGAGCACTATTTAACCGAATATAACTCCGGGCTAAATTTAAATATACATCATACCGGGAACCGAAATAAATACCGGGTTCCATACCATCTATAATACTTTATAGGTGACCAAATAAATTAAGAGAAGCTCATAATACCCAAGTCCAATATAAATTCCATAACTTGTTTACTCGATGATCAACTCGTCCTAACGACTATCCACTTAAGACCCGAACCAAGATTGAACTTAGCACTACATTTGGACAATCAATATATTTATTAAATGACCATAATACCCTCCCTTTGCAGCCCAAAGCCGAACCCCAACTTTTCCCCATTCGGTTTTGTGATCAAGTATTAACACTAGAAATTGCCATGTATCATTCCACATATAATCATCCATCCATAAATCATACATACATCATGTTAGGGAACACAATGATGCTACAAAGTCAAGATCAAATCTCCTAAACATCCCCTATGGCCGCCCCCTATATTTTACAATATAAACCATGCTTTGACTACTCCATTCCACTTGATCTTGAAAGATGACATCCCCTAGATTTAAGGGATTATGTTTCACCTCTCCCACTTGATATATTTCAGACTTTTGGATCAAGAAGCACCATTTACAAACACAAGAACACAATCCCTTCCTCCCTTGTTCCTCTCTCGGCCGAAGAACAGCAGCAGGCCACCAAACAGCCGCCTCTTTGCAACCCGTTTTCTCTATAATGCTGCTCTGAACATCTTGAACCCTATATATCGTTGGAAAGCTAGAAGAAATCCTTAAACCGTGGTAGAAAGCCTTGAACGGATCTCTGCCCGGAAAACTCGGTAAGAAGCCTTGAACCTTCAAAGGTCACTACTGGAAACTGCATTTTCCAGCAGTACCCCCCTCTCTTCTTTTGTTCATATCTCACAAACCACTTGGTATTTTTGGGTGATTCTTGTTTAGGAATCCAAGGAAACTCGCAAGGATCACGAACCACCTTTTGAACGTCCATTTCCGGCTTCGTTTCAGCACTAGGTGAGCCAAAACGTGAATTGTAACAGTTTATAGTGGCTGGAAAATCATAAATTCTGTCCAGCCACGGTCTCATCATTTTACTTGACCCTAATCCACCTATTTCATGTTATTTGAACATAATGTAGACTCTTAACATCGTGGTTAACGTCAAGGAACTTGGATCTCGTCTTAAATCGCTCAAAAACCGACATTCCCAAGGTACTAATGCCATAAAATGTTTAGTAGAAAAACATGGACTAAGCCTAAGATACGTATACATAATGAGGTGATTAGACATAAACATAAACTTGAAGTGTGTTGAAATGACATATAATTAAGGATAAATCATGTTAAGTAAAAGATATAAAGGATTTAAAGGGTGTTTAAGGAAGGTTAAGGTTAATAGAACACCTAGTTAAGGTAAAAATGATCTTGAGTAGTAAAACCCACTTTTAAATAAACAAGATGATATAAATGTAAAGATGGAATTTTGGTTATGTTAAACTTTAAAAAGGGTATAACTAACGTATTAAAAACCGTATCGAGTTTGTCATAAAAGTAAAAATAATAGTAATAATAATAATAATAATAATAATAATAATAATAATATTAATAATAAAAATAGGAACACTAGTAATAAAAAAATGAAAGTATAAATGAAAGTGAACCTTAAACATAAAGTGCAACCCTTGCACCAAAACATGGAAATAAATATAACGACAATGGTACGGGTAAAAATCCAAGGTACACGTATATTCCTATATACGCAAATGAAAATACCCATGTATAATGTTATAAAAACAAAGGATGTGTATAAGAGTTATAAAAGTAAAAGATAACTATATGTTACGAAGACGAAAATACTAATAATACTTATCATATACATGAAGAAATGATATATACAATTAATACACATATATTCCTATATACGCAAATGAAAATACCCATGTATAATGTTATAAAAACAAAGGATGTGTATAAGAGTTATAAAAGTAAAAGATAACTATATGTTACGAAGACGAAAATACTAATAATACTTATCATATACATGAAGAAATGATATATACAATTAATACACATATATTCCTATATATGTGCCACAAGTATAAATATAAAATACGGGTTTTTGTGATGGACATTGCGAGTAACTGGAAGGGTGGAGGTGCCGGTATTCGGGACGTCCTGTCTAGGCTGGTAACTGAATATATCATAGATGTGCCCGTTACCTACCTGGGGACTAACGATGAGAGCTCCAAAACCTATTAGGCTAAAGCATGTCACGAACGTCATGATTACCGACGAATAATTTGTATCGAGCATTCCCTAATGCTCGGAGGATATATATATAAAGAGGATATAACGGATATACATAACAAGTATAAGACGTTGTCTAACGTCCGTATCGCTAATGTATAAAAAGTATACATATATACCGTCACCTCATAAGTATGTATCGGGCTAAGTATTAATAGTTATATATTATGTACTGAAGTGCATACGTATACGATATAATACAGGAAACTCGCCGAGTATAACGGAACATTATTCCTCATTTAAGGTGAGTCTCACAGCCCCTATTTTCACTATTTTCACTATGTTTTAAACTGTTTTCGGGGCGAGGGACACGTGTTTAAATATGTTTTATCATGGTGTATATCTTGATTTACAATGTGCGTGTACATGAGATATTTGGCGCGCTCATGGTACATAAAGTCCCCGGTATATATTGTAACCATAAACTATAGGCAACTATAGCCGAGGAACTCTACGGGTAGTACTACTGGTCTGACCAACCCACTCGTAAGTGGTCGCGCCACTTTATAAGACGGGTGCTTAGTTTTCCAATTTATTTATTCCCTCGTGGACTCGTGGGATGTTATGTGGGGCTTTATGGTGTATATATATAGTCAAGGAATGGTTACGAACTCATGTATTCACGTTACACTGCAAGTCATGGATACTGCATTCATGACGTTATGAGAATCATATTATAAAGCATTTTATCGAGTCACAAAACTTGTGAACTCACTCAGTTTATATTGATTAAATTATTTTACGTGTCTTTCAGGTATTTAACTACGTGGAGAGGTCACGGTGTCTCACTACGGTTTTATGTTTAACTATGGAAATTTCATGTATGAGGATTTTATATTTTGGAGTTTTCACGGTTATATATCCCTTCGGCAGGACATAACTGTGAAATCTCAATATGTTATATGTAAACCTTTTTATGGATATTTTTGTAAAACTTATATTATGAATGAAATCCTCATGTATTTTATCATATAGTTGTTGCTTAACCGCGCTCTCGAAAACCTTTCATGAGTCGCACACCGGTTGTTTCCGCCTATGGACCGGGTGTGACAGACTGGTATCAGAGCCAAGGTTATAGCGAACTAGGATTCAACCCTGAGTCTAGGCTATAACCTCTTAGATTCCCTCATGAAAACGTTTTTCATGCATAACATGTTTTCAAAACTTGCATTACACGAGAGTGCACGTGTCTTCACGACACCTTTATCGCAACTAATGGTCTAGTATAGGAATGACCAAAATAAGGGATAGTAGAAAAAAAAAAAAAAAAAAAAAACGATATTATCACTAATTAAACCTTAATCCTTTCAGTGATGGCCTTCCCGAACAATGATCCATATCATGGCCTAGCCATCACTGACTCCGACTCCGGCTCTGACTCTAACACTGATAGCAGCAGTGTCCATATGAGCGACGTTGTTCCAATTCCTGATGATCCAATAGAGATCTCCGATGACGAGCCTACCGAGGTAATCAGGCTCGATGAGGACGACAAGGTAACTTATGACGATGACGACCTTGAGGAGATGGAGGAGCTGGCTGCAGTGCCCTCCGAGGAGATACGAGCCGCCGGGCTGAAAAGGTATGCCACGGACTCCGACGATGAGGTGCCCCGGACTATACATGAGGTAGGCGAGTCCTCACGCCCCCAAGGGCGCGCTACCTCCGATGATACAGAGGTCCCCGTACCACCGACCGCAGCAGCCGCCGAGGCTGAGAGAAAGGCCCTAGATGAATGGCTCATGGATTGGGAGCAGAGGGTCGAGGTGTTTATGGAGAGCGTGAAAGGCAAGGCCTGTGAGACCAGTCTCCGCCTTGATAACCACTATGACTTGATCTCGGACGCAAGGATGAGAGTGCTAAAGTTGGAGCATATGGTAAGAGATGCATTGCACTTAGCTGATGTGGGAGCGAGGCGGGCCGCTGCCGCCGAACGAAGGGTGATGAAATTGGAGAATGAGGTTAAGACAATTCAAGCCTTTTTGGGAGACGTGTTTCCACCACCGCCACCACCGAAGCCATGAAGCGACTATAGACTAGTATTAGCGGGTAGTAATCACATGTTTGGGAAGTAATATATTACGGACTACGACCCGATCTTTTGGCAAAGCGCTTGTATGTTGTAGGAGTTTGTAGTAGACTTAAACATAAACTTATGTAATCAAATCTTTTGATGTAATGAAGTTATGTTTATGATATATGAGTATGAGTATACGATGTGGTATAATGAGATGTAATAATAAAATCTATGTATGCGAGTATATGATTAATAAGTATGACTATAAGCAAATATATGGGTGTGAATGTAATAGGTATCGAACCCTACAACTACTTACATACAAGCGTGATGCCAATACTAACCGATCCTTCTTATTCTCAACTTGAAGGAAAATGCCAAGGAGAAGGAACGACAGTTTACCTAATACACCTGCGCAATTACAAGAAGTCATAGCGCAAGCGATAGCCGCCTACGAAGCCAGTAGGGGCGACTCAAGTCAAGAACAAAGGAATTCCGCAAACACTGAAAATGTAGCTCCAGAGACTGGCGGTGAGGAACGAGGATGTTCCTACAAAACTTTCATGACATGCAAACCGTGGTCCTTTAAGGGAACGGAAGGAGCCATAGGAGTTATCCGTTGGATCAAGAAGACAGAATCTGTGATAGCAATCAGTGGATGCACAGAAAAACAGAAAGTGTTGTACGTGACATGTATGTTTCAAGATGAAGCCCTATCGTGGTGGAATTTACAAGTACAAACCCTAGGCCGAGACGTGGCCTATGGTAAGACCTGGAAAGAGTTAAAGGAGATGATGGAAAAGAAATATTGCCCAAGGACTAAGATGCAGAAGTTGGAAAATGAGTTCTGGACGCTCACCATGAAGGGAGCCGACATCACAGCATATAACACGCGATTTCACGAGCTATGCCGAATAGTTCCTCATATGGCCACCACTGAAGAAAAGAGAGTTGAAAGGTACATCTGAGGATTAGCAACAGTTATCAGGGGACCAATCACGGCCACTAGGCCTGCGACCATGGCCGAGGCTGTTGAACTAGGTCTGAGTCTGACAGAAGATGCAGTACGAGCTGGCACCCTAGGAAAGCCAACTCAGAAGGAAGCAAGCCAACCATTCTCCCAACGCGGCAACAGCCGCCATAACAATCACAAGAGGTGCTGGGCCTCTCGTAATCAAGGGTCAAGTTCCAAAGAACCCCCTGTCAAGAAACAAGAAACTGTGAAAGTGTATGCCGCCCAGACCACGGATCAACCACGGAAGACGTATAGCGGGTCAAACCCGTGGTGTGACAAATGCAAGTATTATCATGTTGGTGACTACTCAAGTATTGTGTGTAAGCATTGTCACAAGAGAGGACATGTGGAAGCTAAGTGTAGAATTAAGAATGGTGCAGTAGTTGTGAAGCAAGAACCGGGGAAAACGACACCACGAGCTTGTTATGGGTGCGGAAATACGGGTCATTTTATCAAGAACTGTCCGCAGATGAAGAACACAGCTCAAGCTAGGGCTTTTGTTATCGGGGCGGGTGAAGCTAAGGAAGACCCAAATGTCGTCACTGGTATGTTCCTACTTAACAACCACTATGCGTCTGTGCTATTTGATACTAGTGCGGATTTAAGTTTTATATCCACTGAATTTAAAGACCTACTTGGTTTAGCACCTAGTAAATTAGCAACGCCCTATACTATAGAATTAGCTAATGGCAAACAGTTACGATCAGACGATATAGTGGAAAGTTGCGTACTAGTGATGGGAGAACATGAATTTAACGTAGATCTGTTGCCGATAGATTTAGGAAGTTTTGATGTCGTTTTAGGCATGGATTGGTTAGCAAAGAACCATGCTGAAGTTAATTGTTATGACAAGCAAATCCGCATACCCTTGGCAAGTGGTGAAACGCTGACTATTCAAGGAGAAAGACCTGGCACTGTGATGAAGTTAATTTCGTGTATGAAAGCACGAAAGTGCTTGCGAAAGAAGTGTCAAGCTTTCTTAGCCCACGTGGTGGAGAAGAAGGATGAAGAAAGGAAGATAGAAAGTATACCAATAGTAAGAGATTTCCCCGATGTCTTTCCAGAAGATCTACCAGGGTTACCACCTCAAAGACAAGTGGAGTTTCGAATCGATCTAGTACCAGGAGCTGCAACAGTAGCGCGAGCACCTTATCGATTAGCTCCCTCAGAAATGCGAGAACTATCGAATCAATTACAGGAGCTACTAGACAAGGGTTTCATACGCCCGAGCTACTCACCTTGGGGAGCCCCGGTACTATTTGTCAAGAAGAAAGACGGTTCGTTCCGTATGTGTATTGATTACAGGGAACTTAACAAACTGACCATCAAAAATCGATACCCTTTACCGAGGATTGATGATTTGTTTGACCAATTACAGGGATCTAGTTTCTATTCCAAGATAGATCTACGATCCGGGTACCATCAGCTGAAGATACACGAGGACGATGCACCAAAGACTGCGTTCCGAACGAGGTATGGTCATTATGAATTTCTAGTCATGCCTTTTGGGCTAACGAACGCACCTGCCCTGTTCATGGACTTAATGAATCGAGTGTGCAAACCTTACCTTGACATGTTCGTGATAGTGTTTATAGATGACATATTAATTTATTCCCGAACCGAAGAAGAGCACGAGCAACACCTTCGATTGATTTTAGAATTGTTGAGAAAGGAGAAGTTGTATGCAAAGTTTTCAAAGTGTGATTTTTGGCTAAGAGAAGTACACTTTTTAGGCCATGTCGTCAACGAGAAGGGAATTCATGTTGACCCTTCAAAAGTAGAGGCCATTAAAAACTGGGAAGTGCCGAAGACGCCGACGGAAATACGACAATTTTTAGGTCTGGCAGGCTACTATCGACGGTTTATTGAAAATTTCTCGAAGATAGCACAACCCCTTACTGCGCTCACACAGAAAGATAAGTCGTTTAATTGGGGAGATAAACAAGAAAAGGCATTCCAGTTGCTAAAACAGAAACTTTGCAGTGCACCTATTCTAGCCTTACCAGAAGGGATGGATGAATTCGTAGTTTATTGCGATGCTTCGCATCAAGGACTTGGTTGTGTCCTTATGCAAAGAAATCAAGTCATCGCGTATGCGTCACGACAACTCAAAGTGCACGAGAAAAATTACACCACTCACGATTTGGAATTGGGCGCAGTGGTGTTTGCACATAAGATATGGCGTCATTACTTATACGGCACCCATTGCACAATCTACACCGATCATAAAAGCCTACAACATATATTTGATCAAAAAGAATTAAACATGAGGCAACGACGGTGGGTTGAATTATTGAATGATTATGATTGTGTAATCAAGTACCACCCTGGAAAGGCGAACGTTGTAGCAGACGCTTTAAGCAGGAAAGAAAGGGTGAAGACATCACGTGTTAAAGTCTTAGGGCTAACTATAAGTACGAACCTCACCACCCATATCCACGAAGCCCAACGAGAAGCTTTGAAACCTGATAATATCAAAGACGAGGGTCTCCGTGGTATGGTTGACAACTTAGAATCCAAAGAAGACGGTACCCTGTACTTTGTCAACCGAATATGGGTTCCTCTCAAGGGAGGATTACGTGAAAGAATACTTGATGAAGCCCACAAGACGAAGTATTCCGTGCACCCCGGTGCAGATAAAATGTATAAAGATGTAAAGGGATACTATTGGTGGCCTAATCTTAAGGGTGATATAGCAAATTATGTGGGAAAATGTTTAACTTGCGCAAAAGTCAAGGCGGAATATCAGAAACCATCCGGATTATTACAACAGCCCGAGATTCCCATGTGGAAATGGGAACAAATCTCGATGGATTTCATTACGAAGTTACCTAGGACTCCAGGTGGTTATGACACCATATGGGTGATAGTCGACCGGCTAACCAAATCCGCGCATTTCTTAGCTATCAAAGAAACGGATAAGATGGAGCGGTTAGCTAGACTATATATAAAAGAGATCGTGTCAAGACATGGAGTCCCAGTCTCGATTATTTCCGACCGCGACAGTTGATATACGTCTCATTTTTGGAAGTCGTTACAAAAAGCTTTGGGCACGCGATTAGATATGAGTACCGCTTACCATCCCCAGACTGACGGCCAAAGCGAGCGAACTATACAAACATTGGAAGATATGCTAAGAGCGTGTGCAATTGATTTTGGTGGTAGCTGGGATGTTCACCTTCCTTTGGTGGAATTTTCATATAATAATAGCTACCACACGAGCATAAAGGCTGCACCGTTCGAAGCTTTGTATGGTCGTAAGTGTAGGTCGCCCTTGTGCTGGGCGGAAATAGGCGATAGACAAATGACGGGTCCCGAACTAATTCAAGAAACTACTGACAAGATATTTCAAATAAAAGAACGACTGAAAACGGCCCGCGATCGACAGAAAAGTTATGCGGATGTGAGACGCAAGCCTTTGGAATTCCAAGTGGGAGATAAAGTTCTTTTAAAGGTCTCGCCATGGAAAGGAGTTCTGAGGTTTGGAAAGCGGGGCAAGCTCAGCCCAAGATATACCGGACCATTTGAGATCCTGGAAAGGATAGGTCCCGTGGCCTATAAGTTGAAGCTACCTGAAGAACTTAGCGGGGTACATGACACATTCCATGTGTCGAACCTTAAAAAGTGTCTATCCGATGAATCTTTAGTCGTACCCCTAGACGAAGTACATATTGACGAACAATTACATTTTGTTGAAGAACCGATAGCCGTTATCGACTGGAAAGAACAAAAACTACGAAGAAGTCGGATTAAGTTAGTGAAGGTACAGTGGAAATCTAAAAGAGGACCCGAGTTTACCTGGGAAAGAGAAGATCAAATTCGAAAGAAGTACCCACGCCTCTTCCCGGACCCAACTATAACAGTTAACTAACAACAAATTTCGGGAAGAAATTCTTCCAACAGGGGGAGAATGTGACACCCGGTAATTTTCCATATACTTTAATCTTTATAATTGATCAAAATTACGTGTTATTTATATAATTTATATGAGGTATAAACCATAGTATACTTGAAATGTGGACGAGAACAGTCGTTAATGCCTATAGGATTGTATAAAGTGCCGATGAGAACGGCTATATGATGAAGATAGCCCAGTAATAGTTTAGAGGTGACAAATATATCAAGCTAAATATATATCTATGATCCAATATAAGGGGTAATGGTAAGACCATGCCCAGTAGTGTCCTAATTCCCTAATTTGGACCAAAACGCCATAAACATTTAAATAATGGAATATAGTCGCCGAACCGGCCAAATCAATGATACATTATACAGTGAGACGACCAAGATATGAAACTATGAAGGAATTAAAGTTATACTAGTCAAAATAATATGAAGTTAATAATTTAAACAATCCATGAAAGATTACAATATGGAGCACTATTTAACCGAATATAACTCCGGGCTAAATTTAAATATACATCATACCGGGAACCGAAATAAATACCGGGTTCCATACCATCTATAATACTTTATAGGTGACCAAATAAATTAAGAGAAGCTCATAATACCCAAGTCCAATATAAATTCCATAACTTGTTTACTCGATGATCAACTCGTCCTAACGACTATCCACTTAAGACCCGAACCAAGATTGAACTTAGCACTACATTTGGACAATCAATATATTTATTAAATGACCATAATACCCTCCCTTTGCAGCCCAAAGCCGAACCCCAACTTTTCCCCATTCGGTTTTGTGATCAAGTATTAACACTAGAAATTGCCATGTATCATTCCACATATAATCATCCATCCATAAATCATACATACATCATGTTAGGGAACACAATGATGCTACAAAGTCAAGATCAAATCTCCTAAACATCCCCTATGGCCGCCCCCTATATTTTACAATATAAACCATGCTTTGACTACTCCATTCCACTTGATCTTGAAAGATGACATCCCCTAGATTTAAGGGATTATGTTTCACCTCTCCCACTTGATATATTGCAGACTTTTGGATCAAGAAGCACCATTTACAAACACAAGAACACAATCCCTTCCTCCCTTGTTCCTCTCTCGGCCGAAGAACAGCAGCAGGCCACCAAACAGCCGCCTCTTTGCAACCCGTTTTCTCTATAATGCTGCTCTGAACATCTTGAACCCTATATATCGTTGGAAAGCTAGAAGAAATCCTTAAACCGTGGTAGAAAGCCTTGAACGGATCTCTGCCCGGAAAACTCGGTAAGAAGCCTTGAACCTTCAAAGGTCACTACTGGAAACTGCATTTTCCAGCAGTACCCCCCTCTCTTCTTTTGTTCATATCTCACAAACCACTTGGTATTTTTGGGTGATTCTTGTTTAGGAATCCAAGGAAACTCGCAAGGATCACGAACCACCTTTTGAACGTCCATTTCCGGCTTCGTTTCAGCACTAGGTGAGCCAAAACGTGAATTGTAACAGTTTATAGTGGCTGGAAAATCATAAATTCTGTCCAGCCACGGTCTCATCATTTTACTTGACCATAATCCACCTATTTCATGTTATTTGAACATAATGTAGACTCTTAACATCGTGGTTAACGTCAAGGAACTTGGATCTCGTCTTAAATCGCTCAAAAACCGACATTCCCAAGGTACTAATGCCATAAAATGTTTAGTAGAAAAACATGGACTAAGCCTAAGATACGTATACATAATGAGGTGATTAGACATAAACATAAACTTGAAGTGTGTTGAAATGACATATAATTAAGGATAAATCATGTTAAGTAAAAGATATAAAGGATTTAAAGGGTGTTTAAGGAAGGTTAAGGTTAATAGAACACCTAGTTAAGGTAAAAATGATCTTGAGTAGTAAAACCCACTTTTAAATAAACAAGATGATATAAATGTAAAGATGGAATTTTGGTTATGTTAAACTTTAAAAAGGGTATAACTAACGTATTAAAAACCGTATCGAGTTTGTCATAAAAGTAAAAATAATAGTAATAATAATAATAATAATAATAATAATAATAATAATATTAATAATAAAAATAGGAACACTAGTAATAAAAAAATGAAAGTATAAATGAAAGTGAACCTTAAACATAAAGTGCAACCCTTGCACCAAAACATGGAAATAAATATAACGACAATGGTACGGGTAAAAATCCAAGGTACACGTATATTCCTATATACGCAAATGAAAATACCCATGTATAATGTTATAAAAACAAAGGATGTGTATAAGAGTTATAAAAGTAAAAGATAACTATATGTTACGAAGACGAAAATACTAATAATACTTATCATATACATGAAGAAATGATATATACAATTAATACACATATATTCCTATATACGCAAATGAAAATACCCATGTATAATGTTATAAAAACAAAGGATGTGTATAAGAGTTATAAAAGTAAAAGATAACTATATGTTACGAAGACGAAAATACTAATAATACTTATCATATACATGAAGAAATGATATATACAATTAATACACATATATTCCTATATATGTGCCACAAGTATAAATATAAAATACGGGTTTTTGTGATGGACATTGCGAGTAACTGGAAGGGTGGAGGTGCCGGTAGTCGGGACGTCCTGTCTAGGCTGGTAACTGAATATATCATAGATGGGCCCGTTACCTACCTGGGGACTAACGATGAGAGCTCCAAAACCTATTAGGCTAAAGCATGTCACGAACGTCATGATTACCGACGAATAATTTGTATCGAGCATTCCCTAATGCTCGGAGGATATATATATAAAGAGGATATAACGGATATACATAACAAGTATAAGACGTTGTCTAACGTCCGTATCGCTAATGTATAAAAAGTATACATATATACCGTCACCTCATAAGTATGTATCGGGCTAAGTATTAATAGTTATATATTATGTACTGAAGTGCATACGTATACGATATAATACAGGAAACTCGCCGAGTATAACGGAACATTATTCCTCATTTAAGGTGAGTCTCACAGCCCCTATTTTCACTATTTTCACTATGTTTTAAACTGTTTTCGGGGCGAGGGACACGTGTTTAAATATGTTTTATCATGGTGTATATCTTGATTTACAATGTGCGTGTACATGAGATATTTGGCGCGCTCATGGTACATAAAGTCCCCGGTATATATTGTAACCATAAACTATAGGCAACTATAGCCGAGGAACTCTACGGGTAGTACTACTGGTCTGACCAACCCACTCGTAAGTGGTCGCGCCACTTTATAAGACGGGTGCTTAGTTTTCCAATTTATTTATTCCCTCGTGGACTCGTGGGATGTTATGTGGGGCTTTATGGTGTATATATATAGTCAAGGAATGGTTACGAACTCATGTATTCACGTTACACTGCAAGTCATGGATACTGCATTCATGACGTTATGAGAATCATATTATAAAGCATTTTATCGAGTCACAAAACTTGTGAACTCACTCAGTTTATACTGATTAAATTATTTTACGTGTCTTTCAGGTATTTAGCTACGTGGAAAGGTCACGGTGTCTCACTACAGTTTTATGTTTAACTATGGAAATTTCATGTATGAAGATTTTATATTTTGGAGTTTTCACGGTTATATCTCCCTTCGGCAGGACATAACTGTGAAATCTCAATATGTTATATGTAAACCTTTTTATGGATATTTTTGTAAAACTTATATTATGAATGAAATCCACATGTATTTTATCATATAGTTGTTGCTTAACCGCGCTCTCGAAAACCTTTCATGAGTCGCACACCGGTTGTTTCCACCTATGGACCGGGTGTGACACACAGCCACTGCCTTAACATCATCGCCACCACCACTGTCGTTGCCTGACCACCACCATCGTACCATTGCCATCACAACCAATGCTACCACCGCTTGACCATCGCCATCCCTGCCGCTTGACCGCCACCACCACCACCATCGCCACCACCATTTTCGTGGTTAAAGCTACCACCGTCGCCATGTAGTTTTTTTTTTTCTGTAAAAAGTATTTTAGGATATGAGCGTTTTTATTATTTCTATTACCTTCCTATAATTTTTTTATACCTAACAGCATAAAGTAATAATACATTTTTTTCACATAGGTTAACCAAACAAGACAAAGGAATGGTAATGATCCATTTCGTTCCCTTGTCCATTCCGCTCCTTCTCCCTTCAATCCTGTCACACCCCGACTAGCAAATCCGAAAGCGTAAAATGGAAATGTAGCAGACACATCTAGTATCAATCACATTTTTTATAAAGAAACATTACAAACTAATTTACAATATATTACATTGCTCTATCTTCGTTTACAAGCTAGGTGATACAAAACAAACCAGTTCATTAACCTGTTCCACTCCTTACTAGTACACTAATATCTATTCACACAACATCAATTATAATCCATAACACGTAGCATATCATCAATTTATTCCAATTTCGGTACACCTGAAAAGCATGTTAAAACAGGTCAACTACAAATAGTTGGCGAGTTTAAGTAAATCAATTATATGTAACCATAAATATCATAGTTTGTATGTACGCATGGATGTATGTACGTATGTGGTGAATTTATGCCAAGCCACGGGTGAAACCTCGACTGTTCGTTCATACCACATGGCTTCCAAAGCCCACGTCAATCTTGTGGCCTCCACTACCCACGCTATTCCCATAGCCATCACGAACCACGTTATTCCCATGGCCATCACCGACAACGTATTGCCATGGCCTTCACAGACCACGTTATTCCCATGGCTTTCACAGACCACGTTATTCCCCAATTTGCTATGCCTAACACTACATAGCGTGTTTGTATAAACATGCGGTCATGTGTAATTTCATAATGTTTTGGCATTCGTACCCTCTCAATCTAACTTATCAATCAACAATACTATTCACACTCCACCAGGTCGTAGTCAATCATTGTATTTGTGGGGACTTCTCGTGTATTAACACTTAGATAATTCACATCATGAATCGTTTTTAGATAGATAGGTGTATATAAACATGCTTTTCATCCCAAAATTTCGTAAAACAATTTAAAGAGGGGTCATGAAACTCACTGCATAATATGTACTCAGCATGGTATTAGTTCGTGGTTCATTTCACTTGTTATCCCTCAGTTCCTTTGCGGTTTTCGACTGTTTCGACCCTTTACTTGCTTTTCCGGGTTCTTGGCCTTCTAGCTAGAGTAACTATAGGTCCTATATTACAAAACCAACCATGTATCATCAATAATCCAGCCTTGAAACATAGGGTTTTGGTTAGTGTTTCAAACCAAGTTTTTCAACCTTAAAAACACGATTTAAACCTCTTAATCCATGTTTATGGCCAAAAAAGTTATTGATTCTGATTTATAGCCAGTTTTAGGATCAAAATAGGTTTTTGAATCATTTTTAGGGTTTTTGCATGGTTAGAATTAATTTTTGGTAATAAAGTTCCATATTTATGTAAAAATCATTATTAAATCAAGCTTTAAATGATCAAAAACCTGTTGTTTTACCTTAGGTTTGGCCGGGATTTTTGAAGAAGCAAGTTAGCAGGTGCAAGGAAGTGTTTTTGTGTGAAAATGTTTTGATCTAGTAGCTTAAATTACAAGATATATCAAGAGGGGTGGACCCCCCCAACCTTGAGGCTGCCACTAATGGGGTCCCTTTGGGCCCTACATTTGGCCTATTATACCATGTTTTCCATGCCGTATGCGAAATCCAGGGTCCAAATGTATTTCAGGTTCGTTTTTTGCAAGAAAAATATATCAGGTGAGAGAAACAAACAAGTGTTTTTCGGCCAAATTTTTGTAAATTTAGAAAAACATACCATTTATTTGTAAAAATCCAAAATATTTGCATGGATCGCTTAAAACATCTCAAATAAGTGTTTTGTAAGTCTTTTTTACTTAACGGATGATACAACGCTTGTTTTGGAACTAACTTTCGCATTTAAGGTCATAGCGTATTATTAAACAAGTATTTTTGGAGTTGTTGTTAAACAAGGAGGAACATAAACAACATTTAGGAATAATTTTGGAGTTGTTGGGGCGGGATAATAATATGCCAAGTTGTCCAAGTATGAATTTTGGCTACAAGAAGAGCAATTCTTAGGGCAAGTTGTTAACCGACAAGGAATTCAGGTAAACCTGAGCAAAGTAGAAGTCATAAAAAAATTGGCAAGCACCAAAGTCACCGTAAGAGATACGCCAATTTTTGGGATTAGCTGAGTATTACCGGCACTTTATCGATGTATAGCCCAACATCTAACCCTCTTAACCCAAAAATATCGAATTTATGATTGGGAATAAGAATAGGAAATGTTTTTTCAACTGTTGTAACAGAAACTGTGTCAAGCCCTGATACTAAACCTCCAAGAAGGGACTGTTGACCTTGTAGTTTATTATGATGCATCCCAAAAAAGTTTAGGATGCGTACTTATGCAAAGAAACAAGGTTATAGCATACGCTTCCTAACGACTAAAAGTGCATGAGAAAAATTATACTACCCATAACCTGGAATTGGGAGTGGTTATTTTGGCACTTAAGATCTAGGGACACCACTTGTATATCAATAAATGCACAATTTACATGAATCACAAAAGCCTATGACGTACAATTGATTTGAAGGAACTAAACATGGGATAATGAAGATGAGTGGCATTTTTGAACGATTACAATTGTGAAAAATGATGTCTTAAGTCGATAAGATAGAGATCAAACCTTGAAGGTATGAGCACTTTAAACGATTGTCCAGACGAGCCTTACTGAACAAGTTCGTATTGCCTATAATGAAACCTTAAACAGGAAACCACTGAGAAAACAAAGACTTGAACGGGAACGAACAGAAATTCGAAAAAGAAAACTAACGAAGTACTTTACTTCAACAGTCGAATTTGAATTCCAAACCTTTATAATCCTCGAGGCTGGATCATGGATGAGGAAAACAAGTTTTGATATTCTGTTCGTTGAGGTACTAACAAAAAGTGTAAAGATGTTAAGGAATGTTATGGGTGATCTGGAATGAAAAAGATTATAGTCTCTTATGTTAGTAAATGCGTGGCCTAAAACATCCCTAGGAAACGATGCAGTTTGGGTGATAGTCAATCGACTAACCAAATCCGCACACTTTCTTCCGATTTGTAACAATTACGTAACTGAAAAACTCACCCACGATTACATTAACGAAATTGTATCTCGACATGTGTGCCTATTTCAATTATTTCTGATCAAGATAGTAATTTTACCTTTCACTTCTGGTAAGCTATGAAAGAAGCTTTAGGAACCTGAAGAGATCTGAGCACGGTCTGCCATCCTCAAACAGAAGGTCAAACTGAATAGACTATTGAAACACTAGAAGATTAATTCACACTGTGTACTAGACTTTGGAGGAAATTGGAACCAGCATCTTCCACCGGTTTAATCCTCGTACAATAACAACTATCATAATCTTATACAAGCGGCACTATGTCACACCCCAACCTAGGGTGGAAATGCCGGGGGCGTGAGCTGATTGTTCATAGCTCAAAGGTACTATCACAAATAAAAATGACAATAACTATTAGATTATTTATTTCATTTAAAGTGCACACTGTATCAAATACTAACAAATAATCCAATCAAAGCAAATATAACTGAAACAAAAATTAAAGATAAATTGTCTTCATTAAACCCTAAGGTCTTTACTAAGTGTCCAAAACTTCAATCTTCAAGTCAATCGATAACTTGCATATGCGTAGAAAATAAAATAGAGTTTGTCAACATAAAGTTGAGTGAGATTATCACCAGTTTTGCAATGATATAATAATAATATATGAAATAAGCAAAACGTAATAAGTTGCGGTAGATAAATCAAACCATGAGCAAATAATGTGTCAATTGACAATTGCCATGTGAATCGGGCGTTGGTAAATCAACCATGAGCAAGTAATAAGACCGTTTCCAAGCGAATCAAGCGTGGGTTAATAGTATGATCATACTATAAATGTGAATATGTTGGACATCGCCGAATGAGTTAAAGTAAACAAGTAAGTATGTAGCAAGTATATTTGATAGATCACACACAATTACACGTTTACTATTTTGTGATACATAGATAATACAAAATACGGATAATATGCATGTGTCCCCAAAACTTGTGAAAATACAGTAAAATAGGGGAATGATAAAAGACACCTTAAGTCGAAGGCAAGTGAATAATAATAATGATAAACGAGTCAAGTATTAATTAGATCGTCTTCTAATGCCTCGAATGAAATAAACCAACTGAACCTGAAACTTTGAGGTAAGAAATTATGAGTAAAAATGAACTCGCTGCCGCTAGAATCATTCCAAACGGATGTTTAGAACTCCGGTTATGTTAAATTAAAGATTTAAGCGAGTCGGTACTAACCAGAATTCGAACAGCCAGTTGGAACTTGGGTTTTGGAAAGTAGCCTTAAAATTTCATTACGACAATAAAAGTCTTCTGGACCGAACGTTGGTTCCAACCAGAAGTATGAGAAAATTGATAGTCAAACTTGTTGACTGTTTGCCCTTTAACAGGTTTTAATCAAATTGACCAGTCAAAACCCTTCAACCATGGAAATTGATTGAAAGTTATTGATTAGGGAATATGTATGAACGATTTTACAGAAGACAACTTACCCGAATAATCTTTGAATCGATGAAAAACGGAAGTCAAAGGTCAACAATGCTTGAAAGTCAAACACCAAAGCTTGTTTATTCGAGTATTATGACAAAACCGAAGATTTCAGAAGTGGGTATGAAATCTTTTGGTGAGTATATGTCAAATGCAACTTTTTTAACATATACAGAAAATGGTGGACGGTATAATGGAGTGTAATGAACGCAACAATGAGCTCACTAAGAAGATACTTACTTTTCTTCATGCCCAAATGGTGCTAAAAGTATAAATTCACAGCTCTTCGCACGTTATAAGGCACACCAAGATCTCGAGAAACTAGATTAGGTCTTATGTAAAATGAAATTATCGTGTAAGACATGATGGAATTTGGTGGTAAACAAATTATGTTACATGTTGTCATTTCGCTTGCTACTTTTGAGTCTTTTACGTGGTTATGTCATACACCCCCCCCCCCGGCGGCAAACAGGGGGGGTCTACCGACTAGTTTTTAACCATTGTAGGCTGAGCCCCCTACAATAATTGTTGGAGCCCTAGAAAGTGTTGTGGTATAGCTTACACACGGAACCAAGGGGTCCCCTCAAACCAACCAACAATTTTTTGCTTGCTCATAAACCATTAAAGTGTTGTGGTAGCATAAACGTATGTTTACATGTATGCATAATAAACTGAAAAATATTTGACGTTAGAAAGTACACCACAAACAATAACTTAAGATAATTTCTTTCATTGTTAATGCTTCTACATCGTTTTTCAAAAGTATCAGTATAATCTGGAAGACGAACACATAACTTGGTGCAGTTTCAATCTTTAAGCTTCCATCTAGTTTTCTTAAATAAATGAGGGATTTTTGCCCAACTTCCTTATTGTTTCAAGGTCCATTGTAACTTCTTTCATGCTAGGTCTATTCTCACCTAATGGTTTAAGGCATCTATATACCAGGTCACATGTTGTACTTAGCTGCTCATCAGTTGTCTCCTCTAAAACTTGAGGATCAACAATCTCACACAATCGATTTTCCTTGGTTTCCTTCATAAAATATTCTGAGAGATTAAAATCATCTTCTTCTCTTTTCGTATCAATGAGTTTTTTTCCTATCAAGAGATCTGCAAGAACCACTCTAAAGCCATACACATCAATCTTAGTTGTTGGTTGATGTGTACGGATGTATTCAGGATCCAAGTAACTTGTCGTTCCTTCAACATTTGTAGCAACTTGACTAGGATTCAAACAGACAAACCTTGAGGAACCAAAATCTGAAATTTTTGCGGTGTAATTTTCATCCAACAAAATATTAGCGCACTTCACATCTATATGTATGATAGACACTACTGAATATGTGTGAAGATAAGCAAGTGCATCAGCCGATTCTTATGCGATCCTCAAATGACTACCCTATGACAATCTCACAGTGGCACTTTCATTATGAATGTGATGATGAAGAGTCCCATTAGAAACAAATTCGTAAATTAACAAGGCGCCCTCAGCCTCAAAAAAACATCCCAAAAGCTTTACCACGTTCTTCTGGTAAGATTTTTCCAGAATTACAATTTCAATTATAATTTGTTCCAGTTGGCTTTGGCCCAATATTTTATGCCTCTTTATTGCTACGACACGCTTATCTTCTAGTACTCCCTTGTACACAACACCATGACCACCTCTTCCAAGAATTCTATCTTGTGCGTAATTGTTTGTTGCCTTTTCTAGCTCTTTAGCCCGATAAACTTTTATGGAGCCAAAGCATTTTGTTTTTAGTTGGAGGATTTTTATCAAAAAGCCTTTAAATGACAGAGCGCCATTTTGCTGTAGGATTTTTCCTCTAAGCATGTGTAGCTTCCTCTTCTTTGGTATGCAGAATCCAAATTCCAAACCTATATGTGGTTATGGGCACATTAACTGACATTTTTAACAATGCATTATAATTAATTTATAACAAACACTGGTAAGGACACCCACCCACCAGAGAATACCAAGACACTAATAAGGACACACACCTACCAAAAAATTTTGTAGCATAGAAAATTTGGACCAAACTTTCTTAAGTTATTATGGATTCCCCATAGGGAGGTTAGGTGTATGGCACATGATATGTGACCCAAGGCGTTTACATAGAATTGCTTTATGTAACATTGGTGGGTTAGAATGTTAAAACATGAAAATTTAGAGAAAATGAGTATTTCTCAATGTATATGAAATAAAAGTAGGGATAAGCTTGGTACTTTACTCGTTTATGTATCCAGTTGTACCCGTACCTAATATCAATAATAACATGTATCAATACCCCTAACAAATTTTTCGGTATGGTACGGGTACGGGTATTGGTATGGGAATTCGGTACGGTACCCGTTTTTGTACCACTTTACTTTTTTATTTTCAAATCTTCGACGATATTGGACCTGTACCAGCATAAGTAACAAACAACCTGAACTAGTCTGGGTACCGATACTCGTACAGGTATGTGGCGGGTACCAAATTAGTACAAGTACCAAATTGGTTGCCGATTTAATGATAATGTAGTATTGAAGAACCCTAATCCGCTCGCCGACTTTAATTGATTTGTTTGTTTGTTCGAGTTTTGGACGTTATATTGTTTAATATTGAAGAAGTGTTTAGTATTTGTTTAGTAATAAAATCGTTAGAGGTTTTATTTTATATATTAAATATGAAGAATCCCAATTAAATCCCTACATATCCATGCAGGTACAAAATACCAATCGTACTCGTTCCTGTACTCGATTGTGCCTGTACCAAAATTCAACAAAAAAGAGCATCGATACCCGTACCGAATAGGTTAAATTGATACGAGTACGAGTAAGTGTACAAGACGGGTACGGAAACTCGTGTATTTGAGGCAAAATGCTCATCCCTATTATTTCAAGATTAGTAATATACTCAAAAAAAAAGAAACCACATCAATGGCTAATGTTGTTTCTGTTGGGTTTTAACCAGATTATCAAAGTCATAAAATCCCAATTTTATGAAAAACGCAGCGGAAATAAGTTTTAAATCTTGTTAAATTGATATGTATAAAACCAATTTTACACATGCAAAACCCAAGCTCGGATCCAAATACGAATACATACTATCAAACACATGCATGTCACTATAAGTCCATGCATGTAAAAGCTACCTTTCAAATCCAAGGAGAGGAAAGGGATGATGTTGAAGAAGGCAAGAACTTGAATATGAAGCTCCTCAAGCTAGCATACCCCAAGCTTTCCAACAAACACCACTTGTAGCTAGGATTTTCACTTGACAACAATCCTTGGTTCCTATTTCCTTGGCCGTCCAAAGAGAGGAAGAAAGGGAGAGTGAGTAGAGGATTTATCCTCTATTGTGTTGTCTTGTACTTGTGTTCTTACTCTTGGCCGTCCAAGAGAGAAAAGAGAAGAGAGGATTTTTCTTCTCTTGTGTTGTATGTATGAAAGTTGTGAGAGATGGATGAAAGAAAGAAACAAAGAAGTCTTTCAAATATAGCACCAATCAAAAGCTATGCATGCACCCACTAACTTGTAATAATAATAAAATAATATAAAGACAATGAGAGGGGGGGGGGGGGTGGCCGGCCCCTTCCTTGATGAACCGAAATTTCTTAACTTCTTCATCAAATCAGTGATTCCAACTTCTAGATGCTTGTTTCAATCCATAGATTTATTTCTTTAACTTGCATACCTTGTTAGGATGTTGTGGATCGACAAAACCTTCGGGTTGAACCATATAGACATCTTCCTCAAGATGACCATTTAGAAAGGCGGTTTTGACATCCATTTGCCATATCTCATAGTCATAATATGCGGCTATGGCAAACAATATCCTGATAGACTTTAGCATTGCTACTGGAGAAAACGTTTCATCATAGTCAACCCTTTGAGTTTTATAACATCCAACTTTTTGTTAAATAATAAATGGCGGAAAAGTTTTGTTATTAATTGTGTGTTGTTAAGTTAGTCGTGTGTTAAATGTTTGGATAAGGATTTGAGATGGGAATGGAGAGTGGGTGGTGGGACCCATAACCCACTATATAAACCCAACCCACCCACCATTGCACCATTTTGTCTCCCTCCCCATACACTAGAAAAACACACACTTCTTCTCTCAAACACCCGAATCCAAATCCGAGAAAAAGAAAGGTGAATCTCGTGTTCAACGTTAACGAGCAACAAGAAACGTTTGGAAGATCATGCGTATTGTCCGGATCTGAACTCGAACCCGAAGCAAAAGGTAGGTTTCGGTTTAAATGGTTAAGTTTTATGGTTAGAATCGACATGCAAACCGATAGAAGGATAGATCGGGGTATATGATGGAAGAAAAACATGAACTTGATAAGTTATAACCCCACGAGAATGTTATATGGTAAAAATGTGATGTTCGGGCCTTATAAAACGCAAGTATAGAAAGTTGGTACAACCCAAAACTCATAAAACAGGTAAAACCCGGTCCTAAGGAAGAGTCACAAAGTAAAATGGCCATTATATGGTAAAAATGAAGAAAAAGAAGAATTTCGCATCGCATAAGCCATGCGAAGCGAAAAAGGCTATTTTGTATCACATGACCATGCGAAGCAAAACAGTTCCATGCGAAGCGAAAAAGCATGCGAAGCGAAAAAGCCATGCGAAGCGAAATTCCATGCATGCGAAGCGAAATTCTTCCATGCAAAATTTTATAAAATTCATTTTCTGATGCAGCTCAACCTCAGCCAGGGGCGCTGCCCCTTGGACCTTGCTAGGGGCTGCCGCCCCTAGACCTCGCTACCAGGGGCGCTGCCCCCGGACCCCCGTTAGTTAAGGGTTTCATAAATTTAGATGTAGGAAGTAGTGGTAATAGATAATTGACACGCGTAATGTATTTTACAGTTACCCGTGCACAACTAAAGAAGGGAATTACCATTAACGGCGAGAAAAATCGACTCCAGGTGAGTTCTAGCCCCTTATCTGTTATATTTTCGGGGCTGTGTGCATACTCCTATGTGGTAGATAATACGCTTACTTGATTGGTGAGTGTATGATACGTATATGATTGTGTATTGACTGCATCATTACATAATGATTGTATGAACAATTATGTATATATATTTATAACTAGAAGATATGTAAAGTATGCACGTATGATAAAGGCAAGGTTATTCGAGACAGAAGGGACCAGACCCTTATAATATCTGTGATGATAGGGACCAGACCCTCATAATATCTATGATGTTAGGGACCAGACCCTTATAATATCTGTGATGTTAGAGACCAAACCCTTATAATATCTATGATGTTAGGGACCAGACCCTTATAATATCTGTGATGTTTAAGATAGAATAGCTTATGGTATACCATAGGGTTATATGAAAGAAAGTATGTAAGAATGCATGCATGTATGTAAAGTATGTATGAAAGAAGAAATAACAGGTAAGGTATGAATACGTATCTTCGGACATGTATGAGTGAGGATATGAATGTAATGTATGTTAATTGATTAACTAGAACTCACTCAGCATAGCTGACTTTTAGTATGCATGCAGGCAAATAGGTTGAGGCAGCTGGCTTGAGGAGGGGGACACATGGCATGAACGTAAGAGACTGGCATTTACGAAGAAGTGTCATGATTATTTTAATTAATGTTTATGGAAAGACAATTTGTTTGTTAAGACAAAAATGAATGTTTTGTAATGTGATGGTTGAAGTTTTAAGTTATTCCGCAAAAGTTTTAATTAACTCTGATTTTAGAATTGCGTTTATGAGTAAATCCAAACCAAAGTAGGGTTACCAGGAACGGGGCCTTACAAGTTTGAGTGAAACCTTTTGCTACAAGTTTTGCTTTATAAGTATCCAAGTTTCCACGCATATCAGTTTTCTTCTTGAAAACCCACTTACTTCCAACCGGTTTGGAATTAAGAGGTGGTACAACCAAATCCCATACTTGGTTGTCATGCATGGATTGCATCTCAACGTTCATGGCTTCAAGCCATTTGTCACAATCGAATTGTGATATTGCATCACGGTATGTGGTGGGTTCATTAGAATCTATCAGATAACACCCATCCATGAAAAATCCATATCTTCGGGTGGATGACAAATTCTACCGGATTTGCGAATGTTTTGTGTCTTGACCAACCATTTGATCATTCTCAACAACCTCTTGTTGATTGCTAGTATCAACCAAACGTGTATCGGCTTGTGGTTCTCGATCCTCCTCAAGTTCCACCGTTCTACTAGTACCTTCCATAAGGAGCTTAGTTTCCATGAACTCGGCCTTTCGAGCAACAAACACCTTTTGCTCGGTTAAGTTGTAGAAATAATATCCCATAGAGTCCTTGGGATATCCTACAAAGATACACTTAGTGGATCGACTTTCAAGTTTGTTTTGGGTGTTGTTCTTGACATAAGCCTCACAACCCCATACCTTTAAATATGATAATGATGGAGCCCTTCCATTCCATATTTCAAAAGGTGTTTTGTCCACTTTCTTGGTTGGGGCCATATTTAAAATACGGGCCGCGGAGAGTAATAGCGAAACCCCAAAATGATAGAGGCAATGTGCTTCTAGCCATCATAGATCGAACCATATCCAATAGAGTTCGATTCCTTCATTCTGACACACCATTGTGTTGTGGTGTTCCGGGTGGAGTAAGTTGTGAGATGATCCCACAACTCCTAAGATGATCTTGGAAAGCATCACTTAGGTATTCACCTCCTCTATCCGAACGAAGTACTTTGATGGTTTTATTGAGTTGATTTTTTACTTCATTTTGGAAGACTTTGAACATTTCAAAGGCTTCATCTTTGTGTCTTAACAAGTACATATACCCATAACAACTATAATTGTCGATAAAAGTAATGAAGTAACTTTCACCATTCCTTGTCATTGCCTTAAAGGGACCACATACATCCGAATGTATGATACCCAATAAGTCTTTTGCCCCTTCAGTTGTTCCACTAAAGGGGTCCTCGGTCATTTTCCTTAGCAAACAAGACTCACACTTATCAAATGAATCAACTTCACTTGATTCCAAAAGACCATTCTTTTAAAGTGTATGTATGCGATCTTTGTTTATATGACCAAGGCGATAATGCAAAAGATAAGTCTTATTCAAATCCATTTTGAGTTTCTTGGTGCTTGATTGGTACAACGTGTTGTCAAAGGATGGGTTATCATGAACTAATTCATAAATGCCATTAGACGGCATTGCTTTAAAATAAAAGACATTATTCATGAAAACATAAATTCCATAGTCCACAAACATTAAATCAAAACCACATTGTCTTAACAAAGAAACGGATATAATATTCCTAGTCAAACTAGGAGCATATAAAATGTCTTTCAAAATAACTTCCAAACCATTTGGAAGGTTCAATGTGTAGTCTCTTAGGGCTTCGACAACAACCTTTATTCCGTTGCCCATGAAGAGACTTGTATCTCCTTTCTTAAATCGTTCACTTCCTTTGAACCCCTGCAACAAATTGCAAATATGAGTTCCACATCCGGTATCCAATACCCATGCGTTGGAAGAAACAATATTATGATCAACGTGAATCATGAAAGTTGTACCCGAGGTTTGCCCCGCATCCCTCTTACCTTTCAACTCTTTGAGATGGGTTGGACAATTCCTCATCCAATTCCCAATCTCCCCACATCCAAAGCACGGATCCTCCGAGCTAACCTTTAGCTTCTTTGGTTAGGGTGGTTCCACTTTAGCCTTTCCCTTGAACTTGCCCATGTGTTATCCTTGACTTTGGCAACCTTTGCCTTATGTTCCGGGTGATGCCTCTTCCTATTGCCTCCCTCATTGATCGTGAGAACGGGCAAAACCTTTTTACCCATTCCCGTCTCGGCCGTTTTGAGCATTGCATGAAGCTCACCAATGCTCTTGTCCCAACCATTCATGTTATAATTCATAACAAATGTCTCAAACCTTTTAGTTAAGCCATTTAGGATCAAATCCGTGGCTAACTCGTTTGAGACGAGACAATTAAGGCGCTCGAGATGATCAATGTGGCTTTTCACCTTAAGTATATAAGATGAGACCGATTGGGTTTCTTCCATTCGACATGCATGAAGCGCTCGAAACGTTTCGAAGCGTTCCCCCCTAGCTTGTGTAAGGAACATTTCCTTAAGTTGGGTGATCATGCATGAAGCGCTCGAAACGTTTCGAAGCGTTCCACCCTAGCTTGTGTAAGGAACATTTCCTTAAGTTGGGTGATCATGTCGTATGCTCCATGAAGTTCAAAATCCTTTTGAATCTCGGGATCATAGTTCCCAACATAAGGCAAGAAACTTGCACCGAATCCTCATTGTGCTTAACCCAATCGTTATGGTCTTGGACAACGTCAACACTAGGTTCATCGGGAATAGGATCCTCTAATACATAGTATTTCTTTTCTTGCTTAAGAATGATTCTCAAGTTTCGATACCAATCCATAAAGCTGGTATAGTTTAGACGATCCTTGTCAAGAATAGATCTTAGTGATAGGTTATTGACGGGTGGAATAATAATGTTAGGTGGATTGTTGATTGCGGCCATCTACAAACATAACAAAGCTCAAATTTAGTATTTTCGATATCAATAATTTTAATCGTTAATACCCTTTTATGTCTCCTAGACAATTAATGATTAAAATCTAGAACCCAACGTTACATTCAAATAGTAGTTAGTAGTTAGGTGACCTTTATCCTACTATTTAAATTAACAAGGTAGTCAACGTTTGACGATTGCAACCCTTTACAACTTCTAGTTTTATGGGATCGGTTAAACATCTTATGTTTAGTCGGCATATTTAATCCCATCAACACCGTTGTACGCCATGCTTCGGTGACCCTATTCTCATGGTTTCCAATTTAAGTCGTCCTATTTACACACACATGTGAGTTTACACATACAAGTGGTTAGGTGACCTTTATCCCACAAATATGGCAAACCCACCTCAAACTCACAAGTTTCCTCTAATGCGGTTAGGTGAACTTTATACCACACCGAGTTCCCAATTGATTCGAGTGTCGTATAAAAAAATGGTGTTTAACTTATTTTATAAAGGAATTTTAGTTTTCAAAATTCTAGATTGGAAAACCTTTTATGTACCTTTCATTTGCATGCATTCAAATGTATGGTACTAAGTTGAAAAACCCATTTTTCAAAGTTCCTATTAATAAAATCCATTTTATTATGAAATCATTAGCCATTAATAAAACCAATTTTTATTACCTAATAATTTCTAAGGAACCAATTTTATGCTAGTTGTTGATTTTAAGTTAATAGCAAACCACATTGCAATAACACAAACAAAGGTAAATCAACCATACAAGCATAAAACATACACAACCACAAGTTCATAAACATAGCCTCTTAATGTTGACCACACTTGTTGACTGAAGACAAGTGTGTCAACAGGTCTCTCCTATGGGACTCAGAAGGACATGTGCTTGTTTCGGTGAATTCCCACTTGATCCAGCATCCAAATGCTCCTAGTGCTCACTGACACGAGGTCGAAGACTCGCTAAAAAATAAACCAGTTACAACTAGTTAGCTAGTGGTAAATGGGTGTCGAACACGAAGAGTTTGTGGAATATGCGTTACTGAGTAGCTTACAATTAAACTAATATAAATGTAAATGACAGAAAGTAATTTTCTAGTTGGTTTGTTTTGATTTGATTTTAAGAACTAAATTAACTAAACAAAGGTTGTAAACAATTGATTAAATGAGCATTACTCTTGGAGTTCGGTTACTACGCAACTCTTTTGTTTAAGTTCAATGGATAAATCATAATATCTTGATTTCGTGTAAGTGTAATTGTTTGTGATTAATCAAGAAATAAGTACTCAGATTCCTAGAACGCGAGGTCGTTACTTGGTTAATCAATCAATATAATATTAACCCTAATTTCTTCTACTAAATCTCGATTGTCAACAACACCAAGAACGTATAGAACGAAATTAGGTTAAACAGTATGGACAAATTACAAACAATCAACATGATTATATTAATCTAAAAAGATTCGATAATCAATCCACTTGCAAGAACAATAAACAAAAAGAGTATTGCAATAACCTTAAAACCAAGAGAAATACTAAAAGTTTTAGCCACACATAATGGAAATCATCATACCAAGTTTAATCCGAAGAAATCCAAGATTATGATGTTAATCCTTAATTAGAAACACCCAAAATGTTGTTCCCAAGCACCAAAATCACCCCACAACAATGTCTAGATCGGAATAATCAAGAATGGAGCTCAAAAGCCAATTATAACATAAAAAACGAGTTGTAACCGCCACAGTCGTGGAGGCCCCACCATAAGCTATTGTGGCCACTGTAGCTTACGGTGGCTTTGAAAATCACTACACCGTGTTCTATTTGTTTACGCTAGGCTACTACGTTGGAACCCTACCGTAGCTTACGGTGGCTACCATAAGCTACGGTAGCCTCAGCTCCAAATTTTTTGTTCTTCTTTGACTTGTTGACTGCCATCACCAACTCTCGAGTTCTTTGCTCCTCTCCATCATAGTTCACTTGAATCGCCATTTTTAGCACATATACCTACAAACACGCACCATATACGGTAGTAACCTAAATCTTTGAAATAACACGTAGACACTCATGTTTTGTTTATAATTACTACAATTAAGGGTGGCTCTACAATCCACCCGTCACATTCCCACACTTGCTCGTTGCTTGCCCTCAAGCAACTCGTCAAACCAATTGTTTTTAGAACACCACCACCACACAAACCACAAACCCGGCTCAGTTAAGGTCCCGAGTCATACCCTATTCCCACATAATCAGAGGTTTGCACTAGCTTAGTTGATATTATATTTTATAACATAGAATTCTAGTCAACCTTAACATGCTTTCAGTCTTTACTTCCACATAACACACCGTCGCTCATTAACTTACTTATCGGTGACCATTCCAGATATCACAATCATACTCGATTCTCCTCACATACGCTTGTACCACCGTCAAATCTCCACCTAATCGTGCTTTAACATAAAAGCAAATCAAGAGGTCTTAAACGGGTTGTAATGAGACTAGGGGTAAAGGTATGGAATGGGGATATTGAAAGTGGCTCAAATGATCCGACTAATTAAACAATAAAACATACCACTGTCTACATAGAAGCTTTCATAACGAACTTGAACCACAAGGCTTTGAACATTGCCTCGACTTTTCCTTGTCTTTTTTTTTTCATTCATTTTTTTTTTTGACATAATAACTTGCATAAACAATTAACTACTACTCTCTATTTATTAATAACGACACAACTACAATTACAAAGAACAACCTATTAAGCCGGATCGTCTCACAATTACATCGGGGTTTGATCAAATAAAAAGAATAGGTCTAATAAAGTTTTCTAAAGGAACCAACCCACCAACCCCCCGCCCCTCTCTTTATCCACACTCATATATGTAATTTATGAGGCCCAACACCAAAAACCCACAATCACAATCATCCGAGACGAGGTTTTAACCTAAGTGCCTCAATCACTTTTGCATTTATGCCAAGCTAAGGTCTTGAAGTTGAAAGAGCTTGTAAACGGATCTAGATCTTGATAACAACGATACACATGTTGATTCTTATACGATTAGGCTTGCATACGTTATGTGTGTGTAGTGTGAATGTTGAGTGAACAATTCGGCAGAGTAACGAGAGAGAAATGGCAAAATATTAGAACTGTTACATTAATGCTAAGTTACAGGGTATTTATAGGGGATGACCACATTCGTTAAGATAACACTTAACGAATGTGTCATTCATTACAGATACTTTAACGAATAAACATACTTATTCGTTTTACATTAAATGATAGCGAATGGCCCTCATTCGTTATCTCATTCGTTAATCTAGGTTAACGAATAAGCTTACAATTAGACGAATGTGTTACATTCGTTACGGTGTAACGAATGTAACTTACATTAAAGCGAATGGCCCATTTAGCCATATTTTCATTAAGACCCCTATACATTAGACTTATTACATTAATGCCCTGATAAAGACCGAGACATACAAAACATGTATCAACAAACTCCCCCTCGTCTCGAGCTCTTTATCTACTTTAACACTGGAACATCTTCGTCTTCCAATCAACGCAGCTATGAATCTTGTGTGCATAACAGACTCTAACAACCTTCTGAAACTGCATAGCAAGTTCATAATCTCTTACATTAGCAAATCTGATCTGACTTGTAAATAGCGCATCGTTGTCAGACTCAGATAAGTTAACCAGCCACATTGGATCAATCACATGTATTGTCTTCGTGTTAGACCCGTGACGGTATACAATAACCGCTTCACCTGTACGATTGTCGTAGTACCAATAATTAAACACGGTGAATATACTCTGAGGAAATGTCTTCATTGGAACCCTCTTCATAGTCTACGGCGGCTTGACTTGTAAAATTAACTTCCTCTAGCCAGTGCAAGTATCAATCTCATCAATGTACTTATGAGTTGGCACCTGTGGCTTGAAGAACTTGAAACCAAACCGGGTTTCATGTAATAACTGCTAATAGAACCAACTAGCCCATTTATCGTCCCCACAATTGACAAACGGTCGATTGGCTAGGGTTCTCACATCCCATCTGGGCATAGATAAGATATCGTGTGGGTGTTTGAAATAATAAATACCATGCTCCCACTTCATGATATATACCTTAAGCTTAGAATCATACTGCCATGCTACCATGTCACCTATCACATCTTTAGCTGGCTTGTACTTCTTCATTTGGTATGCCGATGCTCGATCCCTTGCTAATTTGACTTCCTCTTGTTCATGATAACGAAAAGTCTCGATCATTTTGTTCATCTTCTTTACGTTATGCTCGAACATACCATCCAAAGCACGTTTGCGCCTTTCTCTGTTGTCGATACGTGACTGGTCTTTGCAGCTTTATTCCACTTCTCTTTTTCTTCTTGTAACCGACGTTCTGCAGCATCAAAGTGCTCACTAGTGAAAAACAGAATACCCGAGTCATCGTTATTATCTGTGTAAAACTCCGGATATTTTTCAGCAGTAACATCTTCCACTTCCACTTCTTCAAAATCAGGTACATTCCCATGAGGAATAGCTATATCAGTACTATCTTCCATCTCCACATCCACGTTCTTACCCAATTCCTCAATCTCATCATCATTTAGATCCAGAAGCAAGGCAATTTGTTCTTTCGTTAAAGAATGATCAACAAATTCTCCTTCTTCGATCTCATCAGCATTCACCATACTGTATACCATCCAATCCCATCCATTCCTACAAACAGAAGTATGTTAGCCGGAATAACATCCATTGGCTTGGCTCTCGTGTACTCTTTATATGGAACAATCTGTAGATTACTAGCTTCAGACCCACCACCAACACTCGTATCAGTCTTATTACCCGCCGACGGTGTGGAACTTCCGCCCGGTTGCTGATCTACCCGACCCCCTGCACCATCCTGATCGTCTTCATTATTCTTCAACTTCTTTAATTCATCTTCTTTGCATATCAATTGAAGAATAATCTCATCCTGCTTATCTAATCTCTCCCCCTAAGCAGCAATCAGGGCTCGAAGTTCCCTATTATCACGTTGAGCCGATAGAAGATGCCTCAGCAAATTCTGTTGCGCTAGCTCATTTGCAGCTCTGTCTGCTTGCATTTGAATGTGCTGTAAATGCAATAGATTCATCATGTGAAACCATTGAGCTTGGGGAGCCATAAGATAGAAATTTGGATGCACCAGTTGCATAGGACCCTGAGGACGACTGAATGACATAAAAGAATGCTCAGGCCACGGCAACGGTGTTGGAGTAACAGGTGTAACAGGAGTAGTTGGCTGTGGTGTAGGCCTCTGTGCCAATACCGTATGTAATATGTCTCCAAAATGAGGATCAGGCCTCACAGTAGTAGCCAAAGTCAGAGTTGGAGGCATTGGAGACGTAGGCATCTGCACAGGTGTTGGAGAACGAGGAAAATCTGTCATTGTAGTAGGAGTAGGAGATCGTGGAATCTGTGGAACTGGAACTAGAGAAGCAGTAGAAGAAATAATATGAGTAGAAACAGCAGTAGAAGGCACAAACGGCTGACTCAGTATCTCAATACCCGAACCCCTTCTAACTCGTTGTTTCTTGGGTTTCTCCCCCTTTTCCGTCATCGGTCCTTTACCTTTACGCTTACGCTTCTGTTCATAACTTAACTCGGCTTGTGGTCCTGGACCACCATCACCACCATCATCTCCACCATCACCACCATCACCACCTTCACATTTTGAATCGGAATCGTCATGAGCCCAACGATCATTAGGTGGTGCGACATAATCAATATTCGCTAGATGACCAATCAAACGTTTAAACTTTGGTCGATCTGCCAAACTCTGACCTCTGTACGATCTCAAACGTCGCATCATCTCTTCATTCATATGATCGAGCTTCATTACATCTGCTTGTCTTTTTCCAAGTCAGGTACTAGATCATTTATCATCATTTGTAAAAATTTGGGATACATTAAGAACTTATGTCTGCTGGTGATGTTTTCTTTCAAATGATAATAAACCAATTCTGAGAAATTGAATGGTTTATTATGAACAAGGGCAACAAACGCAGATTGAAGCATCACTTGGCACTCGTCAAATCCACCCTTGCGTCCATTGAGAAAATGAATCAATACGTGAAGCAGATACTTGTATTGTTCACACAAGTTCGCTTTAAACTTTACACGGCCAAATAATCCTCTGATCAATGCTCTATCGAACTCACATATGTCATCAACTGTGTCATTAAATCCTAGTGAGTCTCTGATCACGCCAATATCAATCACCACCCGTTTTTCTTGAAAAACCGCTTCTATCTGATTATCTTCTTCATTGAACGTAGCAGTATTCCAGAACTCTTGAATTATCTTCTGATAAACAACTGTACGGGTAGAAACGGCCTTGTAGATTCTCGAGCGAATTAGAAAACTAATCATTCCCCCTAATATCGGAGAATCTTCAAAGTTCGGCTCAAGATAGGCACAAATATTATGGCTCTTGTTCCATGACAGCATGACAGGAGCTTGAACAGGTTCAGCTTGAACTTAAGGCTATGGCTCAGGATTATTTTCTGGTTGTTGCTCGGGAACTGGATGTTGAAAGATCTCTTCTGCCATATTCTGTTTAGAAAAGATCAGCACACTGTTAAAATACATCATACTGATTTAACGAATGAGCATCTCATTCGTTACTTTATACAAATGAGACATTCGTTATACAATTAATGTTTTACATTGGTTACAAAGAACTAATCATACTAATACGTGAAGTCATTCGTTATTGTAATGAATCAATGTGTATTAACGAATCAACTCTGATTCAAAACTCATTTTGAGGAGCATTTTTCAATGTTTTTGAAATTTTTTAATATTTGAATGTTTTTGGAGTTTTTAAAATTTTCTCTGTACAAACAGAAATCACAATATTTTTGGATTTTATACTTTTCTCCCCCTAAGAAAAACAAAAATCGAAAAGAAAACAAGAAATAAAATGAATTAACCAAGCTTTTGAATATCCATTAAAGATTTTAAACCATTTATACCTAGCAGATATTGAAAACGTGTTTCGTCAAATGCCTTAGTATAAAGGTCAGCCTTTTGAAAATCCGTATGAATTTTATCAATGGATATTAATTTCTTTTCAAAACAATCACGTATAAAGTGATAACGGATTTCAATATGTTTGGTTTTCGAATGGTGAACCGGATTTTTGGTGATTGAAATTGCAGCAGAATTATCAATATAAATGGGAGTAATAAGAAACTTCAAACCATAATCCGGCAAGTGTTGTTGGATCCAGAGAACCTGTGAGCAGCAACTCGAGGCTGCCACATACTCCGCTTCGGCTGTTGAAGTTGAGACCGTTGTCTGCTTCTTACACTGCCAGGAAACAAGCTGGTTTCCTAAGAATTGACATCCCGCTGTTGTAGATTTGAAGTTGATCTTGCATCCTCCATAGTCCGAATCAGTAAAGGCGATGAGATCGAACATATCGTCCTTGGGGTACCATAACCCGATGTCAGGATTTCCCCTCAGATAATGTAAGATACGCTTTACTGCCGCCAGGTGAGTCACTCGGGGACTCGATTGGTACCTAGCACACAAACAAAGCAAACATGATATCAGGTCGAGATGCAGTCAAATACATAAGTGATCCGATCATAGATCGATATAGGGTTGGATCTATGGTATCCTCCAATTCATTCGGTGATAAATTGTGACCCACGGGAAGAGGTGTTGAGGGAATTTTGCCATCGGATATCTTGAATCGGCTCAAGACATCGTTCACATATTTCATCTGATGGATAAAGATCCCGGTGTCAGACTGGTGAACTTGCAAACCCAAAAAGAAACTCATCTCTCCCATCGAACTCATCACAAATTTTGTTTGCATCGTCTTCTCAAAGTCTTTACATAAGCTGTCATTTGTCGAACCGAAAATAATATCGTCCACGAAGATTTGGACGAGGAGTAGATCATCACCCACGTTCTTATAGAATAATGTACAATCCACAGTTCCTCTCTTGAACCCACTTTCAATTAGATGGTCAGCCAACGTGCTGTACCAGGCTCTCGGGGCCTGATGTAAACCATAAAGAGCCTTGTTTAACCCATAAACACGCTCGAGAAAGTCTGGATCCTCGAAACAAGGAGGCTGCTTCACGTACACTTCCTCATGAATAGCTCCATTCAAGAACGCCGATTTCACGTCCATTTGATAAACCTTAAAATTTTTGTAGGCTGCATAGGCAAGAAAAATTCGTATAGCCTCCAGTCGTGCTACCAGAGCATATACTCCAGTCGTGTTTTTTTCTCACGATTACCCCGTGGTCGTCCTTTTTGCACTTAAAAACCCATTTAGTTAGAATCGCCTTTTTTACGCGATCGGGTTTATCAATTAAGTCCCATACACCCAGTCTTATAAACTGTTGCAGCTCCTCCTGCAAAGCTTCAACCCAAGATAGTTCCTTGAGTGCCATTGCAACACTAGTCGGTTCTATCTGTGATAGGGAGCAGGTGTATTGTGCGATACTGAGAATACCCGAAGAGAGCAAATCTGCATAAGAAGAAACTATAGAATCCTCAGTAGGAGATACATTATAATCAGCTTGATCATCACATACAATAGCCAATTGGTGCCTTGTACGAACCCCGTCGTTCACATCACCAATTATCTGATCCTGTGGATGCTGTGAATGAATCCTTAAAGAAGGATTTGTAGGAACAGATACATTATCACCCAAATTGGTGATATTCTCCACCGCTGTGTCTAAGGAGACAGTTGTTGAATCATCACTAATTAGAATTGGCTCGGTAGTCTCTTGAGCTTCATCTACCATTACAGATGATGAATCCACATAATCAGCATCATCGGAAGATTCATAAACATCATTCGTCGTTTCTGATACATTAGGAGTGTCATTTACATCGACCGAAGAAAACCTTGGATTTGGAAGACATTAATCTTCCAAATAAGATCTAATGAGGTCTTTTGGTACTTCATCGACTGTTGATGTAAACGAATTAATTAAGCGATCATAATCAAACATCCAATCGGGACCAGTACTAGTTGGTGGAGTCGTATAACTTTGACAATCAACGTGATACCATTCTTCCACACAACCCGAAGAAATATTGAAAATCCGCTTCTTCGGAGAGTTGTATCCCAAGTAATAACCCTCAAAAGCTTTCTCATCAAACATTCCAAAATCTTTCTTCAAAACAGTACATGGACACCCGAATGGTTCCAAATACTTTAAGTTCGGCTTACGATTATTCAGAAGCTCATAACTTGTCTTCTTGAGCTTCTTTACTGTTAGAACGTGATTCAATGTATAGCATGCCGTATTCACAGCTTCGTTCCAGAATTGAACATTGTACGTGCAGCTTCAATCAGCGTATGATTTTCCCTTTCAGACACACCGTTCTGTTGAGAAACATAAGGTGCACTTAATTCCCGATGAATTCCTTTCTGAATGCAGAAGAAATCCAATACATTATTCCTAAATTCAATTCCATTATCACTACGAATTCGTCTCACTTTCAGTTTATAAAATGATTCGATCTTCGTGATAAGATTCTGAATTAATACAGGAGTGTGATCCTTCGATCCCATAAATAACACCCATGCGTAGCGTGAGAAATCATCCGTTACTACTAAACAGTAAAAATCTCCAGCAATGCTAGCATGATTCACCGGACCAAAGAGATCCATATGAAGTCATTTCAGTGGAGTACAATAGTGTTTAGTGACTTGTTGGGATGTGATTTCTTCCTTTGTTTCTCCTTCTTGCACATGACGCAGTGATCATTCAACTTGAAATTCTTGAGTGGCACACCATCCACTAAATCATTTGACATTATAAAGTTCATCTTTCGTAAGTGGATGTGTCCCATGCGTCTATGCCAAAGAATAGAATCTTTCTTAGTCGCTTTGGATACAAAGCAAGTGGCTGAGGGCGAAACTTGTACATCATAACTCATGTCAAGTACATAAATATCATTTGATCGAGGTGATCGCATGACAACCATGTCTTGAAGAATTGTGTGTCCCGGTTGAAGAATAACACATTCCTTGTCGGTGAATATGGTGGTAAATTTCTTATCGCAAATCTGTGACACGCTCAACAGATTATGATCCACCTTTTCACAATAATTAACCTTTTCAAACGTTACTTATCCGTTTGAAACTTCTCCCTCTTTCGTAATCATTCCTCCTTGGTTACCAGCAAACGCAATATAACCCCCTTGAATATCTTTGATGATATTCAGAAGATCCAGGTTGCCGGTGATATTCCGAGAACATCCACTATATAATATCCATTTGTGATTAGACACGGACCGAGATGTACCCTGCACAAACAAGTAAAATGATTAGTTCAAAAGGGCAGCCCAAGCCTCAGTCCTGGGCTCTCCCTTTGATACTTTAGGAGAATCATTTAAATTAACACCAATATTCGAGACTTGAGAAGAGGTGACGGTTTTCTTTGTTTTCTTCTTTAAGTATCCATCACGTATTTTTCCCGAATCAACATTTGAACAAATTGGTTGAACACGGTAAACACATTTGGTTACATCATTATCCGAATCAATCTGAATAACCTTCTTCGGATTAATATTCGAATACATTATAACACAATCATCAACTTGATTTTCTTTTAAGTTTGATAATGAATGAATCTTTCGAGTTGATGAGTCCTTGATATCATCAATCTTTGCTTTGCACTTTTTGGAAACATGACCCGGTTCACCACATTTGAAACATAATCAAGAGTCCAAAGTGTTTCGTGGCAAAGTACATGTAGTCTTTGATAGCAAAAATTTATGAATATCATCTTTGGGTTTCTCAAATGTAACTTTCTTTGGTGTTTCGTGTTTTAAACCCTTTCTTTTCTTATAGAATTCAAGATTTGTTAAATTCGAAGAATTTTCAAACCTGACGATTTTATGAACGTGATAGGTTTAAAAACATTAGTTTTTGGTTTTTCTTGAACATTAACAATTTTTTATTGATAAAATTTTTGTTCAAGTTCAGTCATTTGTGAAGTGTCATCCTGAAATACACTTTCAATCATTTCAGGTTTAAGAAGATTCAAAGGAACTTCTGTAGGTTCCTGGACGGATCGTACACGGGATATCGCTATCTACGCAGGTGCGGAATCCCTGCGTGGGTAGATACGAGCGTAGAATACGTAAAACACGAACACACGATACAAACGAAACCACGTTATATTATAACTCGAACCACGTCTATTACAGACACTTGACACGTGAAATGATCACAGCTATATCGAACTGTAAAACGAACTATCAAAAAACCGAACCTAAACAGTAACCCGTAGGTTACTTAAATACACGACAACTTCGCCTCAGGCGAAGTTGTCAATAACTTCGCTCGTTGAACAAGTTCGCCTAGGCGAACTTGTCAACAACTTCGCTTGGTTAACAAGTTCGCCTAAGCGAACTTGTCAACAACTTCGCTGTTACACAAACAATTACATAAACAATATTACAGACTCGATTACAGACTTTATACATATGAACTACTGACATCTATGTACCAACAGACTCCCCCTTGGCAGTAGCTTCATATCTTGATCTTTCAGCTCTTGTCTTGTAATCCTGTATCTTCATGCGTGCACTCCTTCTCTAACACATACCGTGACTACTCGCTGATATTTCCTTGCTTCATCCTTCCAAGCAGGAATATAGAATATCTTCTTTTCGTTCAACGCTTGCAAATCAGCTTTCGATAAGTTAACAAGATGCATCGGGTCATACACCCTCAGCACTTCTTGTTCATCTTCGTCTTCCACCACGGCTTCAGCAGTCTGGCAATCAACGTACCACCATTTTAGATTCTTCAACACATCTTGAGGCATATTCTTCATTGGAACCTCCTTGATGCATCGGATCGGCTTGTACTTCATCACCATCCATGGCTTGCCATCTGCTCTCAATCCCCTCTCTGTATCCTCCACGAGCTTTCCCTTCTGTGGCTTTAATAGTTCAAACTTCTTTTCTTTTACGCCTTCTTTCCACACAATCTTCTCAATCATTCTTGCCATATTGTTGTCACTTCTGTTTATCAGGCCCAACCTGCCCAAATCTTTCACCTCGCATTCCGGCAACGTGTTGAAAGATCTCAACATTCTCTTGAAGTATTGAATGCCATCATAACGTTTTACCACAAATAACTTGATCTGTTCATCATAAATCCAACGGATGATTCCCTTCTTCGCCTCAGCATAGCCTTTAATGTTATAGCTTTTCTTGAACATGGCTGGAACAGCAGGCTTCTTGGTCTTGCTAAACCAATGAGCACAGCCTTCCTTCCACCTAGGCTGCTCCTCCCACTCAGTAGTCTCATCCATCTCAGCCCTCACATCGGCTTTCTCAACCTCAGGGATCTCGTGCTCGACATTTTCATCAACAATCTCTCCTTCCTCTATCACATTTTCAACCATAATTTCTGCACCAATCTTTTCAATCTCACTGATTGGCAGAACATCTTCATCAAATAATACATCGTCGCTGAACATGTCATCATCAAGTTCCTTCAACGCATCGATCACGTCATCCTCCACCATCACTACATCATCACCACCAGCCGTTTCTGTAGACTCCCCCTCAGCTGTGGAAGCCCCAAGAACTTGAGAGGTTCTTGGCAGCTCACCACCTGTACCTTCCGGTGCATTGGGATCATCGTCTCTGTCTTCTCTACGCTTGGTCCTCAACTCATCACCTCTACAGCTCATCTCCCCCTGAGATGCCAAGAACGCTTTCAAGGCATCTATGATTTTCCCGTGCTCAGCCAGGAGGGATGCCTGCAGTTGATTTGCTTCCACTAGGCTTTGAATAGTCTTTGACTGCTCAGCTACAATCCGCTCTAGTGAAGCTATCCGTTCCGAGTCAGAAGAGGGCGTGTCCGCAGGTGGTACCGTACCCGATACTCCTGCAGTAGTGGTGACCGTAGACTCAACAAATCGTGCTACTACCACCGATGGAGTAAGCGTTGGAGGTGGTAGAGACACAATTGCTGGAGCCGACGTCTGGACGGCCGTGACCGATGGAGTGTCAGCCGACGATATAGCCACTACGGGAACAACCGTAGCGCTTGTACTCGATACCTGCACAGAGGTAGGAACGAGAGACATACCAGACAAGGCAGGTGGAGCAAAACGTGCAAACCTTGAAGTCTCTCCGGCTCCTACACCCATACCTGTCGTTTCCCTTCGTGAGCGCTTTCTCACCAGCTGCACAGCTTCTTCTTCATCATCTTCCTCATCGTCGTCGTCAACAATTTTCTTCTGCTTTCCCACCGTTCTCTCATGCCTCACCATCATCTGTCTGGCCTCTTCCATCACATCATCAAAATCAGCTTGTGGACCCGAGACTGGTATATTCTCATGTGGATCAAATCGGTCCATATCAAACAACCCTTGCCCGCCGAACATGGCGTCAAGATCAATCTCAGAAGCTGGCACAGCAGCAGATACAGCAGTAGATACAGCAGGCGCAGCTGATACAGCCTGGGGTGCTGCCGCCTGTTGTTGTCTTGGGTCCCTAAACTCGTCCCCTGCCGCAGGCACATACTCCGGGTTTATAAGATACCCAAAAAGCGGAGTATGCCTGGGACGCAGCTCAGGCTTGCTTCGTGCGCTGGAAGTGCGACACTGAGCAAAGATACGTTTTGACACACATTCCACGTATCGAATAGGGCGTCTTTGAGGTAGCGACGGAGCCACATGATTTAAAATCATCTGTAGGAATCGTGGATACATTGTAAACCGCTCACGCGCCACAGCCCTCCTCTGACGATCGATCTCGTAAAAGATCATCTGACTAAATGAATATCTTTTATTGTAAGTCAGGGCAGTCATAGCAGACTGCATCGTCGCACCCATTCCTTCAGTGCCCGCCTGCCGTCCTGACATACATACTATCATGACGTGCATTAGGAAGCGCCACTGATCCAATAAAAATCCTTTCCTTTGCTGTGTATCCCCTAAGAGACCTGAATACCCCATCCTGAGGAACGCGCCATCACGAAAAGGAGCAACAAACTCCGTTGGGTCATCTCTTGTTTCTTCTCCAAATTGCAACGCCACCCATATGTGTTCAGAGGAAAACTAAACAACTTGACCATTAACGGTGGCTCGCATCACTGGGGGCTCAACCCGGCAATCATACTCTACCGTCTGCCAAAAGTCTTCAATATTCGGTAGTGAAATAGGCAGGGTAGTTGTGATAGCGTGAAATATTCTTGAGCGCAGGAGAAAAGTAATAATCTCCCTGTAGTCCTCCACGCCTTTTGCATCTGGATCTAGAGTGATGAACTGGTTATGAGCTGGAAAGAATTGCCTCTGATCGTCACCGTCATCACCTCCAGCTCCGCCAACATCATCCATATCTACACTAAACGAACCAAGTTAGATAACCGTTAAGCAACTCACAAGTTCGCTTTATACCATGGGCGAAGTTGTGATCAAACATGTATAGGCAAAGTTAAAGATGAGGCGAAGTTGGGAACAACTTCGCTTCATCTGTAAGTTCGTCTAATTAATTTTAAGTAAAATGATCTAGGCGTAGTTAGTGATAACTTCGCCTCTTCACAATATCGCCTCAGGCGAAGATACGGGTTAGGCGAAATTAAGCCTTAGGCGAAGTTGTGGATAACTTCGCCTCAGGCGAAATTAATCGTCAGGCGAAGTTGATGATAACTTCGCCGAAACCCTAACTTCGCCTGAACTGAATCGGCGACTGTTCAGATTCTAACAGTCGGAATCCGATGATTCGGCTAAGTTTGACGATGAAGAACTCAATAACACTTGGTATTAAGGTTATTTGGACGAAAAGTTTGTCCATGAACACGTAATACAAGCTTGTAAATCTTGGTTTTGGAAGGTCACCGGACCGAGGTCACGACACCGTTCAAAACAACCTATGAAAAGCACCACTGTCGATGGATATACTGTTAATCAATAACACACACCTCGAATCTAAGAACGAAACTGAGAAAAAGGGTCGAAATCGAAATCGAAACAAGTTCGCCGGAATAGGTATATCTTCGCCGGAAATTTCGGATTAAGTTCGCTTGATAATCTGTGAACAGTTTGACCCTTAAAATCCTTTATATAGAGGCGGAGTTATACAGGCGAAGTTACGGATAACTTCGCCTAGGCGAAGTTATTCACAACTTCGCCTATTCAACAACATCGCCTAAAATTTTCAAATTTAACCCTTAAGATTTTAAACAGTTGTCCTTTAAGAAGTAAACGACATGATCAATTCTAAGTAACCAGATAAACAATCATAAAACTATCTAAGTACAAAAACTTAAAAATTTAAAGTGTAAGGGATCAAATTTCAGTCTCGGTAGGGACTGCTATGTTTTAGAAAAGATCCTAACAGGAATCATACTAACTACGTGACTGTCACATAGATCCGTGTTTAGCTGTATTATGACATAAAGAGACAGGTTGTAAGCAGGTATAACTTAAAGTGGTTTTCATCGTTTCTGTGATACGAGTTAGGTTCAATTAATCCTTAAAATTTAAGTGGGCAACAACTCAGAAATATTGATGCCTCCTATCTATCCTCAAAGCGTATTTGGCTTTCCCCAAGTCACCCCGAATTGACTTCGACCCATAGTGTCTGATTAACTTGTATGTACTGTCCTTCTGGTTCCCGTTCTTCTTCTTGCTCTAAGATAGAGAAGTCATGATTTTATGATCACTAATATGTTACAATAACTCCAAATATTTTTTTTTTTTTTTTTTTCAACAAAAACATAGACTTCAACATAGAAATTAACTGCAAGTCCCGAATCTGGATCACTGCAGTGTCTTGAAACGCTTTCTTCACGGGAATCACAACACACATGGGCTCGTGTATGACTGGGTAATCGCTTTTCTGCCTATCATTCGAAAAGATATATATGAAGACACGCAAAACTCTTAAGGAGTTTCCACGTAAAATCAAGTAAAATTAGTTTGTATCACATCTACTTTTAAGCACCATAAAAAGTTACCATGACATACAATGATTGTCCTAAAGCCTTTTAAGCCTAATAACTTCACTAGTTAAGCACACACAATCAGTATATATATCATTTTCCAAGGTTAGATCAATTTTCCGTTTAACATAGCTAACGAACTTCTTACGAAGTAAAAGACTTGAAAAATAATTTCATTTCCCTTTAACAAAACTTTTGACTTCAATCGCCCCGATCACGTCAAAGCCTTCAGGTAAACGGCAATCCTGAAGATCCAATGTATCATCTGGACCGACCACATACAAGTATGCGTCCTTCTAACTAAGTATGACCGACTAATTTTCAGCGACAGAAAGAAAACACATCATAACCGCCCCGGTCACTTTCAGTCGTCTGGATAATGGCGACCCTCATTCTCTACAAGTAGAAACGAGGACCAAAACATATCCGAGGATATGTCCATCAAACTGAGGTAACCGACTAATTTTAAGCAATAGTGACGTTTTTTTTTTTTTTTTTTTTTTTTTTTAACACAAAAACATGGTTACTCGGGATTGATCATCCCGTTCAGCTCAATTAGGTTTTGAAATCTGGATTTATCAAACGCTTTTGTAAATAAATCAGCGAAATTTTCTAGCGTATCAACCTTTTCGACCTTAATCAGTTTCTTCTCAGCACAATCCCGTATGAAATGATGACGAATGTCAATATGTTTAGTTTTACTATGTTTCACGGGATTGTTAATTACTGAGATGGCAGCAGTGTTATCAATTAAAATAGGAGTGAGTAAGAAATTCAGACCATAGTCGCGCAATTGTTGCTGAATCCACAAAACCTGAGAACAGCAGTTGGATGCTGCCATATATTCAGCTTCGCAGTTGAGATTGCGACTGACGTCTGTTTCTTGCACTGCCATGAAACTAATCTTCCACCGAGAAACTGACATCCTCCTGTTGTCGACTTCCGACTCTGATTGCACCCTCCATAATCAGAATCCGTATAAGCAACCAGTTCCACATCTCCTCCCTTCGGGTACCACAACCCTAGCTTCGGCCTGCCTTTGAGATACCGCAAAATCCTCTTCACACCCTTCATGTGAGATTCCTTTGGGTTTGCCTGAAAACGAGCACAAAGACAAACAGAAAATATTATCTCAGGCCTAGAAGCAGTCAAATACATCAAAGAACCTATTATAGCCCGATACAGAGTTGGGTCCACATCTGCGTCACCGTCTATTTCAGCTCCCAACTTGTGGTTGACGCAAATTGGAGTGTCAAATGGAGAAGACTCCTCCATCTTGAAGCGCTTGAGGACATCATGAACATATTTTGTTTGATGAATGAACATCCCATCCTTCTTTTGATCAACCTGCAATCCTAAAAAGAAAGTTAGTTCACCCATAGCACTCATCTCGAATCTTTCTTCATAACGGCCTCAAAATCCTGACACATGCAGACTCTTGATGCAGCAAATATGATGTCGTCCACGTAGACTTGAACTAGCAGGAAGTCACTTCCATCTCTCTTCACAAACAGTGTGCTGTCAATCAAACCCCTTTCAAAACCATTCTCTAGCAAGTAGTCCGATAACGTTGAATACCAGGCACGAGGTGCCTGATGTAATCCATACAGCGCCTTGCTCAACTTGTATACATGATCAGGAAAGTCTGGGTCAGGAAAACCCGGAGGTTGCTCAACATACACAACCTCATCAACTTTCCCATTGAGGAACGCACTCTTCACGTCCAACTGAAACACTTTCATCTTCTTGAAAGCAGCAAACGCCAAAAACAATCTTATCGCTTCCAACCTGGCCACCGGAGCAAACACTTCATTATAATCTATCCCCTCTTGCTGATTAAATCCTTTAACGACCAGTCTCGCCTTGTTTCTTATAATGATCCCCTTTTCATCTCTCTTGCATTTAAACACCCATTTTATGCCTATTGCATGCACATTCCTTGGTTTTTCAACCAAAGTCCAAACTTCCATCTTCTTAAATTGAGCCAAATCTTCTTGCATGGCCTCGACCCACGAGCTGTCCTTAAGAGCCATTTGATAATTTTTCAGTTCAATCTGGCTAATAAAGCATGAGTACAAACATTCGTTCATTATACCAGTTTCCTTAATGCTTGTATAAACACAGGTGTGCTCATTCAAGCTACTTCTGGTTTTACACTGGAGGACACATCACCTATAACATTCTCTAGAGGGTGATCTTTGTGAATTCTCGTGGTCGGCACAGCACCGACATGCAAATTATCTTCTAAATTAGTAGAGAGCTCATCAATGGTTGTTTCTGGCTAAGAGTGAAAAGGATTGATAAACTCATCTTCAGGAGAGACAGCAGGGGAACCAATAGAATTTGATGAGGAAGGTTGACAATCATCAAATAGTCGTCTATGTGCCAAATTTTCCTCCTCATCTAGAATCATCTTCGTAGCAACACGTTCTTCTTCTTCTGTACGAACCAAATCAGGTATGTTAAAAGACTTGAAGAGCCTATCATAGTCGAAAATCCCAGGAGGTCCGATGCTCGGTCTTGGCGATCTGTAACTCGTAATGTCGGTGTTACATACCACTTCAACCTTGCCGTTCGTTGTATTAAAGACACGCCTGTTGGGAGTCCCAACTTCATAGCCGACTAAGATTCCTTCATCGGCTGCTTCACCAAACTTTGAATGTGCCTTTAAAATTGAACACGGGGACCCGAAAGCTTCAAGTCCACACAAATTGGGCTTTCTTCCATGCATCAGCTCGTAGCATGTTTTATTAAGTCTTTTTACCGTTAACACTCTATTCAGGACATAACAAGCTGTAGAAACAGCTTCAGCCCAGAACACCACCGGAAGCTTCGAATCAGCCAGCATTGTTCTGGCTCCTTCAATTAAAGTTCTATTCTTCCTTTCAGCCACTCCATTCTGTTGCGGAGTATACGGAGCGCTGAATTGGTGTTCAATTCCTCTTGACAGACAGAAGATCTCCATTTCAATGTTTTTAAACTCAGAACCATTGTCACTTCTGATGAACTTCACTCTTTTATCCATAATGTTCTCAACTTTGGTAATCAGATTCTTCACCAGTTGAGCCGTTTCGTCCTTTGATTTCAGGAAGTATACCCACGAGTATCGTGAGTAGTCATCAGTAATCACCAAACAATAAGTTGTACCACCTAGACTTCTTACATTCATAGGACCGAAGAGATCCATGTGAAGCAGCTCTAGTGTACTAGCAATTGAGTTTACTTTCTTGGTGAGATGGGACTTCTTGTGCTGCTTTCCCTTTTTGCATGCAAGACATTTGTCTTCAAAATTGAAACTTTTTAAGGGAACACCCAACACAAGCCCATGTCTGACAATATGGTTCATCTTCCGAAGATGAATGTGCCCCATTCTCCTATGCCACAGTTCAGATTCCGATTCGCTTGCTTTCGTCAAAAGGCACGACTCTTCCGTTGACATTTCAGTTGAACTTAGATCCATCATATACGTATTTCGATCACGTGGAGCCTTCATTACTATCCAGTCTTCTGGTATTTGAAAACCAGGCTTCAACACAATCGCATCAGTCTTCGTGAAGTGTACGGTATAATCTTTATCACAAATCTGCGACACACTCAGCAGATTGTGCTTCAGCTCTTCAACAAAGTTCACATTTTCTAACGTCATTTTCCCGTTAGTTACCGTACCCCTTCCAGTTATTCTGCCTCCACTCTCACCAGCAAAACTGACTCTTGCTCCCTGAATAGGTTTTAAATCTTGTAACAAATTCTTGTTACCAGTCATGTGCCGGGAACAGCCGCTGTCCACAACCCAAAGATTCTTGGACGCCCTGTTCAACTGTTCCTGCACAAACAAAAAGATTATTAAAATTTGGGGACCCAAGACCTCTTGGTCTTGGGTCGACTAACCTTCTTATCAGAACTCACACACCTTGACTGACCATAGTTAGCATTAGGAAAATTTTCACGAGTCCTAACAGGATACCTCCTTGGAGACTGATAGTGAAGCCAACCAAACCGACGAACATTAAGAGAATTAAAAGAATTATAGCAGTTGGTTTGGTTATTAGTAGTGTGAAAACGAGATGTGTTTCTTTGAAAACCGGTATTATATCTCAAATTTGAATGGTTTTCATTTTTAACATTTAAACGATTTCCAGAAACCTTAGTCTCAGTTTTCGACGGCCTCACCTCTCTGAAACGCTGCTTCAGAGGGCAATCAGCAACAAGGTGCCCTGTTTGATTACATCTAAAACAACATCTATATTCAGCTTTCTTTTCAGCAGATGTTTTAGATGTGGAGGCAGTATTACCACCCGTACGTCTCACATAAGGTGGGACATATGGGTTGAGTGGAGTACTCTTTTTTGTTGATTTAACCTTTTCTTCACTAGTGGGTAATACTTCCTTCTCTTTTGTCTTTCCCGACTCGGATGACTTATCCGAATCAGATGAGACTGGACTTGAAATTTTAATTTTTGAGACAGGTGAACTTGTTTTGCCTTGACTAACTTCCGGTACTTTACCAGTTTCCTTATCAGTACCTGTCTGATCAGCTACAAAATTAACAGATTCATGAACACTAGGATCGAAAGTATAATTATGGTTATAAGGTGGTGGAACCTCATGGTAACCAATTCCTCCCCTCTTAGGTGAGGAACCTTGATCACTGACGAGGTGATCAAGAATAACAGAGGAATTCCGGAATTGCTCCAGTTTCCTATTTAGTTCCACCACTTTTACCTGGTGGTCAGCAATCTGCTTTTCCTTCTCAGCAATTAACTTGGTTTTCTCTTCTAAAACCTCGTAGCTTAGATCGATCACATCAATATTTTCAGCTAATTTTGTTTTTAAACTTTTAATGTCCTTTTCACAAGCTTTAATTTTTATTCTATAATTATTTTCTCTTGTCTTTGTAAAATGATGATCTTCTTTCAAGGTTTTAAATTCGGCATCCAATTTAACATACTGATCAGTAATTGTTGCAAGCTGTTCAGACAAGTTTTCACACTTAGTACAGATAGGTTTAGTACATACCTCGGTGTTCTGATCATCAGCCATGAAGGCTTTTTCATTTTCAGCAGCTTTCACACACTCTTCAGCTGCAACCTTCCCCATGTGAGCTTGTTCAAAGAGTTCTCCAGAGAACATATTCCAGTTGTATTCTCCAGCATCAGACATCATGGCTCTATTCCCATTGTTATTTTCACTTTGCTGTGTAGTCCTCCCCTGACTACGTTCTACCCGAGCATTAGTGCACTCTTTTGCAAAGTGTCCATTCTGTTGGCAATTGTAACACCTCACCCTTGACTTGTCAAATCCTGGCTTTCCACCTACGAACTTTCTGCCAGTCTTCTTCATGAAACGCTTCACTCTTCTGACTATCATCGCCATCTGCCACTGCAGATCCATCTCCTCCAGATCATCAGGATCGATCAGGTCATAGTCTTCTTCCAAAACAGCAGGGTCCACAATCTTCCCTTGTATGTAGTTCTCGTAAGAAGCAATAAAATATGCATAGACTGCAAACTGCTCTTCAGCAGATTTGACACTCATTGGCATCTTAGTGTAGTTATTGCTTGAAGCACTGGGAGAGAAACTACTTTTGGATGCTTGAGGTTTTGAAGCACTTGATCCTCCAGCAACGAAGCAAACATCACCGTTCATGTTTACAGACACATTTCCTTCATGAGAAGAGTCAGAACCTGACTCTACTTTGGAGTAGTAAGCAGCAGAGTCAGGCTTCGAACTTGAGCCTGAGTTAACTTTGGCACCATACATACCAGGGTCTTGAATCTGATCTGTTGGTGTCTCTTTACGAACCATATTAAGCTCAAAGGTTCTGAGCTTGTTTACTGCTGTCTCCAAATCACAATTAGGAAAGTCTATGTCTTCCCTCATTAGAACAGTGTACATTTCCCACTTCGGTGGGAGAGCATCGAGAAGCTTCTCAACTATTTCCTCTTCTCTGTAAGCAATCGAATAGTTGTTCAGCTCTGTCATTAGATGATAATATCGGGTGATAATATCATCGAGTGATTCGTTCTTCAAATGCTTGAATACAGAGAACTGGGTCTTTAACAGTTTGATCTTCGAGGCACGAATACCCACGTTCCCTTCGAATCTATTCTCAAGAGCATCCCAAAGCTCTCGTGCAGAAGTGTACTTCCTGAAAGTATGGAGAATCTCTTGAGGAAGAGCCATTGTAATTGCAACATGGGCCTTGCTCTCGGCCTCATACATTTTCTTCTCTTCTTTTTCCATCTTGCTGTACTTCTTAACCACATCACGACCTTCGTACACCATTGTCGGTGGGATATATCCATCCTGGATGCACACCCACATCTTTGCATCCTGGTATTTAATATACTGAATGAATCTATCTTACCACGCTACGAAGTCAGTTCCTTTCATCAACCTTGGGGCCTTAGTAGCCGACCCCGCTTCGACTTCCATTTTGACTAACTCTGAGATGTTAATCGGCGACATCTTCTCGAAAACACGAAAAACCCGAAAAAATCAAAAAATTCTTCCAAACAGTACTATAGGCGAAGTTAAGGCTAACTTCGCTTAAGTGTTAACTTCGCTGGAAAAAATCTTAAATTCGCGTGACTTAGCGAAGTTGAGAATAACTTCGCTTAAGTTAAGCGAACTTAGGAGGTAAGCGAAGTTGGGGATAACTTCGCTTAGGCGAACTTATGAGGTAGGCGAAGTTGTGGATAACTTCGCTTAGCCTTATATCTTCGCCGAAACCCTACTTCCAGTGGCGGCAACTTCGCCTGAACAACAACAACTTCGCCCGAAGAACACTGAAAATATTCAGATCTGTTTTCGACGATTTAGCAGTTTCCGGTCGTTGTAACGGCTTGAATATGACTGTATAAGGTGAGTATAACACAATCCCAACGAAAAACTGTCCCGCGAATAGGTCAAACGAGACGTTTTCTACACCCGCGTGAAATCCCGAACCTCACAATCGAGCCTAAGCTCTGATACCAATTGTAGGTTCCTGGACGGATCGTACACGGGATATCGCTATCTACGCAGGTGCGGAATCCCTGCGTGGGTAGATACGAGCGTAGAATACGTAAAACACGAACACACGATACAAACGAAACCACGTTATATTATAACTCGAACCACGTCTATTACAGACACTTGACACGTGAAATGATCACAGCTATATCGAACTGTAAAACGAACTATCAAAAAACCGAACCTAAACAGTAACCCGTAGGTTACTTAAATACACGACAACTTCGCCTCAGGCGAAGTTGTCAATAACTTCGCTCGTTGAACAAGTTCGCCGAACTATCAAAAAACCGAACCTAAACAGTAACCCGTAGGTTACTTAAATACACGACAACTTCGCCTCAGGCGAAGTTGTCAATAACTTCGCTCGTTGAACAAGTTCGCCTAGGCGAACTTGTCAACAACTTCGCTTGGTTAACAAGTTCGCCTAAGCGAACTTGTCAACAACTTCGCTGTTACACAAACAATTACATAAACAATATTACAGACTCGATTACAGACTTTATACATATGAACTACTGACATCTATGTACCAACAACTTCTTTGTCAGAAAACACTTTTGACAAACCCTTTAATTTAAAAACTTTTCCATTTGATGATTTTATTTGAGGATTAACGAATCGCATCAACTCCTCATCAGACACCGAAGGCTTGTTTGATTGAGATGCATTAGGTTTTTCCTTAGGAATTACCTTAGGAACATTTGTTGTGTTTGAAGAAACACCCGAAGTCTTTGAACCATACAAAGCTTGTTCAAAATCTTCGGGTTCACACAGAATATGATTGTCAATTAGAATATCTTTGTTTTTGACAATCACATCTGGTTCAGACAACACCTCGATTGAGCCATCCAATTCGTTTTTGTTGAAAACCTTTTTACTTTCGTTATGAATTGGTTCACGAGCAGGACCAGTTGTATCAACACTTTCAGATTTATCAGTATACATATTTGAAAATTTTTCCACATCGGGAATGCTACTATAATCATGTTTAAAAGGAGGTGGAATTTTGACGTAACCCAAACCTGCTTTTCCATTTTTCTTATGTGAATGATTAACCTCAACTATTTCATTCAAAAGAAATAAAGAATCTCTAAATTTTCCAAGCTTATTATTCTATTCCATTATTTCGTTTTCAAGATTGGAAATACAGGTTCGGAGTAGAAGAATCTCCTTCAAATGTTGATCAACTTCAATTATTTTACAATGAACTTTAGTTTTAAAATCATGATTGCTTTCAGACAATTTTTGAATTTTCAGAGTTAATTGCTCTAGCAATTTTGTCTTTTGTTTATAGCATTCATTGATCATAAAATGATCTTTTGTAAGTGTATTGTTCTTAGTTAATGCTGTTTCAAGTTTGGCTTTTAATACAGCACATTCAGCACAATCATTCACTTTTGATGAAATTTCAGATACACTAGATTGAGATTTCTGACATACCTCATCAATCTTAGCCATACAAGCATAAGATTCAGCTTTGACAGAGATTGATTCAGTTTGAGACGACATACTTTGATCAGTGGCAGTCTCAGAGTCAGACGAATCACTTCCCTCCGATACATTATCACTGCTGGCATCTTTAAATTTCTCCTCTGTTTCAACAATAGCCACGTTTGCTTGATTTCCCAACAAACGTTGAGACCAATCAACTACTTCATTCACCACTAAAGCTTAAGAAGCAGAAGATTTGTCTTGATCACCAGATACAGCAGATTTACTCTTTTCCCCACCAGATGAATTCTTTCCTGCAGAACGTTCAGAATTGCGTGAGCCAGAATAGTCTTTCCTCGGCTTGTCACATTCTTTGGCAAAATGGCCAAATTCACCGCAATTATAACATTTTACCTTCAGCTTATCAAACCCGACCCTTTTGTTCAACGTAGGAAGATCTTTTCCCGTTCGTTGTATAAACCTTTTGACTTTACGAATGATCATAGCCATGTTCCATTTTAAATCCTTTAGCTCAAGATCGTCCAGGTCGATTTGATCATAATCTTCATCTGTGAGATCGCTCGTAGCGATCTTGCTTCCAACCAGCTGTTCATAAGAAGTCATGAACGCACACACAAAAGCGAACTATTGTTTAGCTTCTTGCAGATTTACCTTAGGCAAGCTTGATGCATGAGCATTTGAGTTTGTAGTCGCACCACTAGCCATAAAACATACATTAGGTGGACTGTTAACATTAGAATCCTCTTGGGATTGAGCAAAGAACGCATTGATTAGCACTGAACTTGAAGCATTATTTGCTGGCAATGCACCTTCATAAAGTAAAGGGTTTTGGGTTGAAGACTAATGGTTTTGATTCTCCTTCAACGTATTTTGACATTTGATATCAAATTCCCTTTCTTCAATCTTGTTTATGAATTGCACAGCTGTAAGTTCAGAGTTCTGAAAGAAACCGTTCTCTTTTAACACGAACAAGAAAGTCGAATAAGAAGAAGGTAGAGCATTCTTCAGTTTATCGATCTTATCTTCTTCTGTTGGCTCAAGATCGACACTAGACATCTCAACAACCAGATGACTAAAATGGTTAATCATCTCTTCCACTGTTTCATTTTTCATCAAAATAAAATTTCGAAATTGAAATTTTACAAGAGTCTTTTTGCTTTCAAGATTGTTTCCCAAACTTCTTGTTTTCAACGTTGTGAACAAAGAAGCACAGACTTTGATAGTACTGTATTGATGAAAAATGTGTTCTGGTAAAGCCATGGTAAGAGTTGAGTATGCTTTTGTTTCACTTTCAAAATCCTTAAGCTCTTGAGTCTCATATTCTTTAAATGGTTTCAGAGTCCATCCCGCATTGTTATTACCAATCAATGGTTCTGAATATACATCATCGAGAAACCGGACACTACTAGGATGCACGGATACCAAGTGAGCACGGAACCTCGGTTCCCAACGAGCAAAATCTGACAGTTTTAACAACTTGGGACATTTGTTATGACTTCCGATCTCATTATCCATGGTTAGCATTTGTTGTAGTAATACGTTCTGAGACGCTAACGCATAGTAGGACGAGTTCTGTACAGCCATAATGAACCAACTGTTCAAACTTCAAGGATAAAAGTTGTCAAATCTTCAAAGTTATTTGTTTACTGTTCACACGAATGGACATAGTAACGAATGAGAAAGAAGATTAACGAATTACTTTAACGAATGAGTTATTCGTTAAAGGTGAGTTACTTTAACGAATGAGATATTCGTCAAAAGTGGATTACTTTAACGAATGAGATATGAGATATTCGTTAAAGATGGTTTACTTTAACGAATGAGTCCTACCAAGCAAGACTAGCAAACAACGAATGAGTCCTACCAAGCAAGACTAGCGAGCAACGAATGAATCCTACCGAGCAAGACTAACGAGCAATGAATGAGTCCTACCGAGCAAGACTTAGTGAGCAACGAATGAGTCCTACCGAGCAAGATTTAGCTATTCGTTAAAAGATGGTTCTCCCAGCGAGCAACACTAGCGAGCAAGACTTGGATATTCGTGATGGTTCGAGCAAGACTAGCGAGCAAGACTTAGATATTCATGGTTTACTCGAGCAAGACTAGCGAGCAAGACTTAGATATTCATGGTTTACTCGAGCAAGACTAGCGAATGGACTAGCGAATATGACACGAATGTGGCTTAACGAAAGAGCTTTAGCGAATAGGATTATAGCGATTTAACGAATGAGATTGAAATTGTAACGAATGAACCGTTAGGGTTTAGTGAATAGGCAAATTCTATACTTTAACGAATCAGTCTTCAACCTAACGAATGAGTCTTCATCTTAACGAATGAATCTTCAACAGTTCAAACTTTCAATTTCAAACTTCAAACTCGTTTGAATCACACCGAAATCACCTAAAACTTAGATCAAACTAAGCTTAAACCAAATCCGAACCTCACTAACCTAGTCCGAACTCACAAATTCATAACAAACAAGTTCAATTCTTGTTTAAACAGACTATGTTTCTCAAATTTCCAATTACCTTAACAACTCAATCAATTCATCATGAAATGCATCAATTGAATGCGCTTATATCACCTATATCAACGAATTGTATCATAGATCAGATCCCTAGGCTCTGATACCACTTGAAAGAGCTTGTAAACGGATCTAGATCTTGATAACAACGACACACATGTTGATTCTTATACGATTAGGCTTGCATACGTTATGTGTGTGTAGTGTGTATGTTGAGTAAACAATTCGGCAGAGTAACGAGAGAGAAATGGCAAAATATCAGAACTATTACATTAATGATAAGTTACAGGGTATTTATAGGGGATGACCACATTCGTTAAGTTAACACTTAACGAATGTGTCATTCGTTACAAATACTGTAACGAATAAACATACTTATTCATTATACTTTAAATGATAGCGAATGGCCCTCATTTGTTATCTCATTCGTTAATCTAGGTTAACGAATAAGCTTACAATTAGAGGAATGTGTTACATTCGTTACGGGGTAACGAATGAAACATACATTAGAGGGAATGGCCCATTTAGCCATATTTACATTAAGACCCCTATACATTAGACTTATTACATTAATGCCCTGATAAAGACTGAGACGTACAAAACATGTATCAACAAAAGTGAATTGATGGCACAAGTTCTAACGGAGAATAACCATTCCGTCACCGCTCTTCGTTTTCCCAATACCCAAGTGACTGTGGCATGTTATGTGATTGGATAAACCGAAAACATGCTAACCTTGCCTAGAATACTACTCGACCACACTTTTAACATAGCTAAGCAAACTTGATTTTTTTTTGGGAGACCATGAAAGGGGATCAAAACATTGCCCCGACAATCTTACCACTTTTTCGGTGTTTTTTTTTCAAATTTTTTATATTTTCTTTATTATTATTATTACTTTTTTAAAAAAAAAATTCATCTTTTCTTTTTTTTTTTGAATTTTCATCCCTCATTCCCACACTTGAGATACATTGTCCTCAATGTAGGGTATTTAGGATAACAAAAAACCACCACGAGCACGACCCTTAATTCGAACTTGTCATTACTCCACCCAACCTCCCAAAACCCAAACATAAACAGAAAAAATAAGATACAAAAATGTACAAGGGAACACCTGATTTGCTGCCGACGCAGCTCAATAGTAACGTGGTTGAGGTGGTCCAAAAATGGACATCATCACGTCCGTGAATTCGCCAAAACCAAACGCCGCCTGATCCTCTCCACCAGCTTGACCTTCCCCTTGAGCTTGTCCTAAACCTTGAGTTTGTCTTGGATCCAACCCATTCTGAATGATGCAACGGTGGCATGGGATAATTCACTGTACTGTCGTATGGTGGCAATGTGGTGTAGTCAACGATCGGTGGGTCAACCACCACCGGTTGCCCCGAATGCCATGCGGCGTGCATTTGTCTCTGACGGTCATCCTCATATCGATGGTTGATTTCTCTTTGTTCAGCATATGTAACACCCCTCAAACTTCCGGTTTAATGATTTAGCGCGTGTAAAGTATGTATAACTCTGGGGACTTAACCGACGTTTCTCGGAAGCCTTTACGTCATCCCGGTATGTTAAAGAACTTAACTTTTCCTTGTATTTTGCCTTACACTTCAATTTGGAGGGAGTTGGATGTAACTATTTTATTTATATCATAAAACAAATAAACCCTAACTCCTAACCCTTTCTAGCAGCCGATCGGACCTCAAGACCCCCCCTGCTCGTTTTTCTTCTGCCCATCCAAGTTTCCGCCGTGAAAACTTCAATTCAAGGTCGGTTTTATGATTCCCCATGTCTTTTACACCTTAATTGATCATATTAACACGCTTATTGGTCGTTAAGGTTGAGTTTTGATGATAACAGTTTGCTGACAGATTCGTATACGTTTATTGTAGGGTCTGTAACGCGATGATAATCCTTTGTTTTTGATCTATTCTTGATTCCATGATGTTCTAAATTGAGTCTAGTTTCCATAAAGGTATAATACGTAATTTTTGGACGAGATTTGAATGGTTTTTATGAATTTATAAAATCGAGTGTCAAAGCTGACGCGGGATGACGGATTCTGATCTGTCTTCCCGACATCATAATCTTTTTTCGACAGGTCCAAATTGGTTGGTTCCAATTCTGGAAGTTAGTATTTTGAGTTAGGAACCAAACCCAATTAGAATTGTTTAATTTGGTTTGGTAATGAATTTTAAAAAAATAAAACCATTTTGTTGCGCACTGAAATAGCTGCACGTACCTTGCTGTATTGGAGGAATTTTTATAATTTTTTTGTCCAATAGAAAAATATAATTAAAATATTTTTATAAACCTAAGACATTTATTAAAGTCTGGAAAAAATTTAATAATTTATTTCAAGTGTTATCCTATGTCATTAAATGCATCTTCGCATGCTAAAATCTGCATGTTTTACTCGTTATTAATCGATAAATTCGTTTTAGGCTTAACCGGTGGATTTGGTTAGTTGAAAGGTTTTAGGGGCTGAGGTAAAGTAATTGGGTAAGTGTTGGGCCTTGGGCCAAGTTGTTGGGCCTTGGGCCAAGTGTGGGGCCTTGGGCCAAGTTGTTGGTCCTTGGGCCAAAGTGTTGGGCTTGAACGGCCCATTAGGTAAGAGTGTTCTTACGGTCTAGTTTAGTAACGCGCTGTGTATAATTTACAGGCCCTTGCTTGTGATTGTGTACTTAGGGATTTCCTAGCTCGTTGCAGGTGTTCGATTGATTTCATGTGAGTTCATGATGCCCCCTTTTTAACTCTTTTTAAATTTTGGGCTAACATGCACACCTAAGTGTTTTCTTAAATGATGAAATGTTTTAAACGATTTTATATATGCTTGCTAGTATATGGTAGGCCTTGGGATGTTAAATATATATATATATATACACATTATTGCTTGGACTATATTTGGCGATGTTGTAGTCGTTTCGACTACTGATGTTGCGTATGCCTACTTTGTGTTTGCATGCGTTGAAGTTACGTGTTTGGGTTGTACGTTTGCTCGACCCTGATGTTATACTTGGATGTTATATATATATATATATATATATATATATATATATATATATATATATATATTGTTATATATATAGGGATGTACTTGAAAGGATGTTTATATATACATTTTGTATATGTATGTATGAGAATGTTTAGTTTTCGGTAATGATGATTTAATGGATGCACTCTTTTATTTTTAAACCTTTGGTATGACTATCATAATTGTTACTACTGATATTATTTACTTAAAACTTGAACTCACTTAGCTCAAGCTGACTTTGTGTGCATGTTAGTGTGAGTTTCAGGTTAGGAAGAGGATGTCATATCGCTTGGACGTGCACGAAGCTACTTGGATGGTGAAGGGCATACGTGGATAGAAGAATGTAATTTGAACAATTTTATTTTAAATGGTTTTATGAATTATATTTAAAATTGGTTTTGGGGCAAAATTCTCGGGTTTTAGGGAACTTACTTCACTATTTATGTTTTCCGTTGAATTTACACTCTGTGATATTTGTTTTAATGGAAGAAACCTTTTTCAAGTTTTAATTATTTTAATAAGTATTTTGTATGAATACCAACTGTGGGGCTCCCGGGGTTCGGGGCCTTACAGCATAAGCGTGGGTCCGGTTCCACGCTTCTTGGCGATCATACATTTTCTTTTGAGCGCGCTCCATGCTAGCGCCCATGAATGTTTGGTGATCAAACAATGTCTGAGTTGTCTCGGCCCAATTATAGTAGTGTGCTGACCCGGTGTTGAATATTACATCCTGCATGCTGCCATGGTGTGCCCAATTTGAGTCAAATGTTTGCCTCGAATAATCAAATGGTAAGGCACTTCCCCGTCCCCGTCCTTGCGCACTTGAACTACCATCTACTCCTTCACTTTCCATCGCAACCCGCTCACCCGATTCATCATCATAATCATCCTCTCCACTCTCTCCCTCTTCATCATCACTCTCACTTTCATCTTCTTCGTCCGGTTGCAAAGGTCGAGCATCAACCTTCAATGCCTCCATTTATGTCCCTCGCTTTTCAACATATGGTACCTGTCAGTTGCTCGGTATTCCCAACTCCAATATCATTATCTCCAATAACACCAAACCACATCAACAACGCGGTATTCAACTGACAATGTGGAATAATCTTCCTACTCACATTATTCTGGCTTATCCAAATTTGTTAAGTACTAGATACCGAAATGAAACAAGTGGTCCTCCATGCATCAAAGAGTATAGAATCGGGACATCGGGATACTGAACTTCTTGCATATCCCCTCTTCTTGGCAAGACATTGTGTAAACAAATGATGAGCAACATCTTTGGCTCAATCTTTAAATTCTTCCTCAATAACTTCCCATCATAAGTGCCGGGTAAAAACAATGCTTCCTCAACAACTTCTCCACGTTGGATGCCTGTCGGGTTGATAATACAAGTCATTCAAATCTGGATACACGTAGTTGTTTTGAGGCTTACTGTCAAATCGTGCAATTTGCCTCAATGTTTCAAATGACATAGTGACCTCAATGTTGTTAACAGTTCCTATAAGCTTCATCCCCGAGGGTTTATTAAATGAAGGACATCTCAAAGTTTCCATCCATTCTTCAATTTCATCGATGAAAACATACTTCTCGTTTCGACCATAATACTTGAGGGCTGCTTCCCAACCCAATGCCTTGAATCGATCAAAAACATCAAACGGACCAAACTCACGTTCCGGGACCATTTTCTCACAAATAAATGCGTCGTACTTCTTTGTTAAAGTATTCATTTTCTCGTGAAACAACTCTGGTTGCCATCTCAATTCATGATCTGTTAGTGGTCCATGAGTCCAATCCGGTTTAACATATTGCACATCTTCTTTCCGTTCTTGTTGTTGTTCTAACCTCCGCTTTTTTGATTATTCGGTGGCAGAGTTGCTAGATGAACCCGCAATCCCTTTTCCTTTACCCTTAGCAGAACGTCCCATCTAAACAATGACAAACATTAACCAAATCAGTATTCATCTCTACATACATTCCCACACTTGCTTGTTTCTACGGTTGTGAATATATGAAAGTCATAAACCATTTTTCAAAAAATTTTGACAGCATTTCGTTTAAACATAGAACATATTCCATTTTCAACTTTTGTCAAACTATACTTTTCCATACCTTATTAACAACCATAGAATAATTTTAAACTAATATCAAACTTTTTCACATTCAACAAGCAATGTGTAAGTAATGTACAAACATATAATCTTAACCAATGAATTTTGTAGAAATCAAGTGAAGAGAAACATACCTTTAGGCTGAATTAAACACTCTAATCACACTTATCACTAGTCACTTGCAAAACCCACTTGATGTTCAAAATTTTCAGACCAAAAACGTCCAAAATCGAACCCCAAAAAGTTAATATTGATGAAAATCGAGCAAAGAATATTATTCCTTGCGAAAATCTAGTCAAATTAGACCCAAAAATCGTTGATTTTGGTTAAGATTTGGAGAAGTTATGAATTTGGGGATTAGGGTTTGGTAGAGAGGGGTGGATGGATGAAGATGATGAATGAATGGGAAAAAGAAGAAAATAGGTTTTATGTGGATGAAAATTTTTCGGATTTTATTAAAAAAAAATTTTATTTTATTTTATATGCTGCTGCATCTGCCATCCGGCAATCAGCGTCCACCGTAGCTTACGGTGGCTACCGTAAGTTACGGTAGCTTCCTTAACGTAACTATCCTACCGTAACAGAAAGAAGCCAGCGTAAGAATATCAAGTCCACCGTAGCTTACGGTGGTCACCGTGGCTACGGTGGCACCTGATGAAATATATAAATATATATATATATATATATATATATATATATATATATATTATATATATATATATATATATATATTTAAGTAAAGCCAAACTCTTGAAAAACTAAATAAAATTATTTATAAAACAACAACTAAAAATTACCCTACCCCCCATGAAAAACCCGAGTTGTCATGAACACGGTGAAGAGATTCCTAAGAATTCCCCACACTTGATTTGGACAACCTCCTAAACGAGAAAGGTAATTTTTAAAAACAAATTTGTTCAAAATCTAAACTAAATTATACAACAAACCTGGACCGTTTAATTGGTTATTTCCTCAGGCGACCGCAACAGGTAGCCTACATTGTCCACTTAACACATGCTGATATCCTTACCCTCCAAGTATGGTTTAAGTCGGTGTCCGTTCACAGTTTGTCTTGCTTGATTGTGCAAGTCTTCAATTTCCACATCACCAAACTTGCCCACTCTTGTTATTACGTACGGGCCCATCCATTTGCTTTTCAATTTTCCGGGAAAAAGCTTAAGCCGTGAATTATATAACCAAACTTTTTGCCCTTCTTCAAAAACCCGCTTCCTCAACTTGGCATCATGAACCTTTTTGAACTTATCCTTGTATGCCGATGCACACTCATAAGCTTCATCCCTTATCTCTTCCAATTCCGCCAACTTCAACTTCCTTAACCCACCGGCTTCATTATAGTCCATGTTCACACTCTTAATGGCCCATAATGCCCGGTGAGCCAACTCCATAGGCAAATGACATCCTCTCCCATAAACCAACCGATAAGGAGTCGTTCCTATGGGTGTTTTATAAGCGGTTTGATACACCCATAATGCATCATCCAACTTTACCGATCAATCCTTCCTATCAACCCGTACCGTCTTCAACAATATTTCTTTAATGTGTCGGTTGGGCACTTCAACTTGTCCACTTGTTTGCGGGTGATACGGAGTAGCAATTCGATGATTCACATTATAATGCTTCAACAATTTCCCGAAATTGAAATTCTTGAAATGTGTTCCACCATCACTTATAAGAACTCTCGGAATTCCAAATCTTGCAAAAATATTGGATTGAACAAACTTACATACCATGGTGTGATCATTAGTCCTTGTTGCTGTGGCCTCAACCCACTTTGAAACATAATCCACCACCACCAATATGTATAAATACCCACAAGAATTTGGAAACATGCCCATAAAGTCAATTCCCTATACGTCAAAAATGTCAACCACCAAAATGGGTTGCAAAGGCATCTCATCCCATTTTGAAATTCCACCCATCTTTTGACAATTCAAACAATGGCGTGCATAGTCACTTGCATCTTTAAAGATTGTAGGCCAATAAAACCCACTTGTAAGAACTCGATAACCCGTCTTTTGCCCACTAAAATGACCACCACAAGCGGATGAATGAGCATGTGCCCAAATCTCTTGAACTTCTGATTCGGGAATGCAACACCAAATGATATGATCGGCACCAATTGAACAAATCGGGCTCATCCCAAATATATTGCTTGACTTGGGAGAGAAATTGTTGTCTCCATTTCTTGGCCCAATGTTTCGGCATCTCAATCATGGCCCGATAATTGACAAAATGATGGTGTAGTGGAAACGGCTAACAATTGTTCATCCGGAAATCTCTCATATATTTCATGTGAATCATCCACACCTTCCAGAGGAATCCTCGATAAGTGGTCCACCACCACATTTTCACACCCCTTCTTATCTCGGACCTCCAAATCGAACTCTTGTAACAATAAGACCCAACGAATCAAATGGGGTTTTGCATATTTCTTATCCATGAGATAACAAACCACACTATGATCCGAATAGACCACAACCTTACTTCCCCATATGTATGACCAAAACTTATCCAAGGTGTACACCACCGCAAGTAATTCTTTTTCAGTAGTAGTGTAATTCAATTGTGCCTCAGATAACGTTTTTCTTGCTTAGTAAATCACCATCGGCTTCTTATCAATTATTTGACCCAAAACTGCTCCAATCGTGGTGTCACTTGCATCACACATAATCTCAAAAGGCTTCGTCCAATCTGGCGGTTGCAAAGTAGGTGCTTGCACTAATTTTTCCTTCAAAACATCAAATGCTTGCAAACAATCATTAGTAAATCAAATGCAACATCTTATAGCAACAAATTGCATAAAGGTTTAGTAATCACACTAAACCTTTAATAAACCGCCGGTAAAACCTGGCATGCCCTAAAAACGACCTTACCCCTTTTACATTTTTCAGTGGTGGTAATGAAGAAATAACCTTAATTTTTGCTTTATCCACCTCCATTCCCTAACTTGAAACTACATGTCCCAACACAATACCCTCTTGTACCATGAAATGACTTTTCTCCCAACTTAAAACCAAATTAGTCTTGACACAACGTTTTAAAACTTTTTCCAATTCAGCAAGACATCTTTCAAAAGTTGACCCAAAAATAGAAAAGTCATCCATAAATACCTCAAGTGAATCCACAACCATGTCCGAGAAAATACTCATCATACATCGTTGAAATGTGGTCGGGGCGTTACACAATCCAAATGGCATTCTCCTAAAGGAAAAAGTGCCATATGGACATGTGAATGTGGTTTTGTGTTGGTCGTCAGGATGGATTGCAATTTTATTATATCCCGAGTACCCATCCAAAAAACAATAAAATTTTTGACCCAATAATTTTTCAATAATTTTGTCGATAAAATGTAATGGAAAATGGTCTTTTGAGGTAGCGAATTTAGCTTCCTATAATCAATGCACACTCGCCACCCGGTTACTGGTCGGGTGGCGATTTGTTCACCACTTTCATCTTTAATTACCTAGATGCCGACTTTCTTTGGAACTACATGTGTTGGACTTACCCATGCACTGTCTGAAATTGGATAGATAATTCCCGCATCCAACCATTTGATGACTTCCTTTTTCACCACTTCTCTCAAATTGGGGTTCAACCTCCTTTGAGCTTCCAGAGTAGGCTTTGCATCATCCCTGGTGATGATTTTGTGCATGACTATAGATGGACTAATACCCTTCAAATCGGCTATTGTCCACCCAATCGCCACCTTGTGAGCCTTCAAAACTTCCAACAATCCCTCTTCTTGAGACTCATCCAAGTTAGAGGCAATGATAACCAGCAATGTCTCACCTTCTCCCAAAAACGCGTAATTGAGATGACTTGGCAACTCTTTCAATTCTACCTTGGGAGGACAAACAATGAGTGTTTAGTATCCGAATTGATTACTGTTGGTAGACTCTCAACCTGATGAGTCCACGGTGGTCTTCCATCTTGCAATGCCAATACCTCTTGTTTCTTTTCCTCAAACTCCAATGCACAAATGTGAACCTGTTAAGAATCATCACAAACACAAACATCCAACATACATTCCTCATACTCGTGTGGTACACACCCATCTATGATATCTGCCATAAAACATTCTTCACTAGCCAATGAATTAGCAACATTAGTAAACACATTTAAACGCATTTTTCTATTTCCATAGGCCATGTCAACTGTACCAAACCGGTAATCAATAATAGCATGAGCAGTATTTAAAAATGGCCGACCCAATATAACATTTTGTTGTTGTGTTGGGTCAACCGACGAGTAATCCAGAACCAAAAAGTCAACAGGATAATAAAATTCCTCTACTTTAACAATAACGTCCCGCACGATCCCTCGAGGAATTTAGTGAGACAAATCATCCAATACAACTGTGGTCTCAACTCGTTTAAGTGGACCAAAATCGTATTGGTCATACAAACCCCCCGGTAGGATACTCACACCCGCTCCAAGATCCAATAGTGCCCGTGACATTTGAAAGTCACCCACTTGAATGTTAATCAAGGGCACTCCCGGGTCTTGAAGCTTAGGTGGAAGATCACCCTTTAGAATTGCACCCACTCGTTCAGTTAAATCAACTCGTTTAGGAACTTTTTGTTGTCTTTTCTGAGTACACAATTCCTTTAAAAATTTTGCATATGCGGGAACTTGTTTTATTGCCACAAGTAAAGGAAGATTAACTTTAACCTGTTTAAATACCTCCCACATCTCCTCCTTTTGGGGACCCCATTTTAAAATCACGTTTTTCTTACCCGGATCGATCAAAGCCGAAGGAAATGGAATTAGAACCACTCTCACTTCCTTACTTTTATCGTTTAGAAGTTCATTTTGATCCGAATCTTTGTTTGAAAACGTGGATGGTTTAGGGGTTGAATGGGTGAATATTGTTCATCTTCACTTTCTACCCCCGTCACATCCTCTACCACACCTTCAACTAATTCTGGTGTAGTATTGATTTTAAACTCCTTGCCACTTCTTAAAACACTTACCTGATTAATCGGCACATTGCGAGAAGTAGTGTGAGTAGGGTTCACCTTGGTGTCACTCGGGAATTGACCTTTTGTTCTTCTTCAAATTGGATACCTCGGTTGCAAGTTAGCCCATTTGAGTTGTCAATGATTGGATGGCCTTGTCACGAATTTCATCCTTTTGTATACGAGCTTCATCCAACTGATTCCTCTTTTGCATCTCTTGTTGCATCATTTTTAGCATGTCCATCACTTCATTCCCACTTGATGAACTTTGGACCAAAGTCCCACCTTGATTACCACCCGTTCCTTGAAATTGACCTTGATTTCCTTGGTTGAAGTATTGTTGACGAGGGATAAAGGTGGTTTGAGAAGTCCCTTGGAAATTCAGATTGAGTTGAGTTGTTTGATTTCCATAACGAAAATTTGGATGATTTCTCAACCCAGGGTGGTAAGTGTTTGAGTTCATGTTGAAATTCCGATTACCACCCCTTTGACCTTGAAGTGCATTCACCTCTTCAACTTGTGTTTGCCCTACCATACACACATCAGCCCCATGACCCAACTCGTTTCAATTGGTACAAACATCAATTCTTTAATTAGTAGTTTGTACCCCCACATCCTCCACAGCATGAACTTGCGGTCTTCCAATTGTCACCTTGCTCTTCTTGCAGTTTGAGCCTTTCTCTTTGATGTGACCGACATTTGTTCCAAGAATTCCTAATCGTCTTGTTCATAATTGGTACCGAACGTACCGTTTGTGATTGACATCAAATCCCTTTCATCTTCCGCATTCAACCCTTCATGAAAAGCATTCAACAACTCCCAAAAAGCTATACCTTGATGAGACAATTCTTGATCACCGTGTTGAACCTCTCGAATGCTTCATGAAACATTTCACCCGATTGTTGTTGGAAAGACCTCAAACTTCGTCTCGCATCATTAGTCTTTTGGGCCGTCTAAAACTCTTCTAAGAACCTTTGTTGCATCTCGGCCCAAGTATAAATCGATGCGGATGGCAAGGTGTAAAACCATCTCTTTACCTTATCTTCTAACGAGAATTGGAATAAAAACAACTTAACTTCATTCGGTGAAAAACTTTGACCCCAATTGTGTTGCAAATAGAGTCATATGCCTCCAAATGAAAATAAGGTTATTCCGTTGCTAGACCCTTATACTTTGGTAAACTTTGGAGCGCATTGGTTCTCACCTCAAACGTTCTTCCATTTTGGTTTGAGTAATAACTACCAAAGATGGGTTATTGGTGATGACCGGTCTCCCTTGCATGCCTTCTTGGTACCCCCAATGGTACTCTCGGTTGGCCCATTTGTCGGTAAACGGGCCTTTATTACACATTTTGTTGAACTTGTGGTTGAGGATTTGGTTGTTGAAGAGGTTGTTGAAATTGCAGTTGTTGTGGAACTTGTTGCAATGGTTGTGGTTGTTGTATTTGATTGACATGTGGTCCACCCCATTGTTGCACTTGTTGTTGCGGTTGAAAGTCGGATTCATACCCAAACTGCCCTTGAATCCTCAACTGATTCCCATCAACCCCGCTTGAATATCCTTCTTCGAAATATTCATATCCTTCATTGCCATTACCATACCGTGGCCCACCAAACAAATGCGGGCCCAATCTTTGACCCGATGGAATATGGGTTATGGGTGGGTCTTGGGTAAATGTGTATGGTTGTTGATAACGTGGGTTTTGTTGAGATTGGAAAGATGATTGTTGCGGTGAGTTTGATGATTGTCCTTGCATAGGCATGAAAGTGGTCAAGGGTGGAAGGTTAGGTGGTGATTGAAAACTAAACACGGTTGAAGTTGGTACATTTGTAGAGGTTGTGGTAGTAATGGGTTCAGTGGATGATGGGTTTTCAGAATTTATGGGTGGTGACATTGGCAGGACAGTTTGTTCCGAAGCCATGATTGTGGTGTCAGTTGTTCGACTTTTTGTACTTGGAGACCCAATAACCTTGTTTTCCCTTTGCAGAATCCGGTTCTGACGAAAGGTTCTCTCGATTTCAGGATCAAACGCTAACGGTGATGAAGACCGAGAGCGTCTTGTATGCATATACCTGTAAGTACCTGCACACTAGCACAACCCGCGTAAAACTGACAATAACAATTTAAACAAAAACTAATAAAATAACACACGTTGCGCACTACTCCCCCGCAACGGTGCCAAAATTTGACACGAGGTCTAAGACTCGCTAAAAAATAAACCAGTTACAACTAGTTAGCTAGTGGTAAATGGGTGTCGAACACGAAGAGTTTGTAGAATATGCGTTACTGAGTAACTTACAATTAAACTAATATAAATGTAAATGACAGAAAGTAATTTTCCAGTTGGTTTGTTTTGATTTGATTTTAAGAACTAAATTATCTAAACAAAGGTTGTAAAAAATTGATTAAATGAGCATTCCTCTTGGAGTTCGGTTACTACGCAACTCTTTTGTTTAAGTTCAATGGATAAATCATAATATCTTGATTTCGTGTAAGTGTAATTGTTTGTGATTAATCAAGAACTAAGTACTCGGATTCATAGAACGCGAGGTCATTACTTGGTTAATCAATCAATATAATCTTAACCCTAATTTCTTCTACTAAATCTCGATTGTCAACAATACCAAGAACGTATAGAACGAAATTAGGTTAAATAGTATGGACAAATTACAAACAATCAAACAATCAACGTGATTATATTAATCTAAAAAGATTAGATAATCAATCCACTTGCGAGAACAATAAACAAAAAGAGTATTGCAATAACCTTACAACCAAGAGAAATACTAAAAGTTTTAGCCACACATAATTGAAATCATCATACCAAGTTTAATCCGAAGCAATCCAAGATTATGATGTTAATCCTTGATTAGAAACACCCAAAATGTTGTTCCCAAGCACCAAAATAACCCCACAACAATGTCTAGATCAGAATAATCAAGAATGGAGCGCAAAAGCCAATTGTAACATAAAAAACGAGTTGTAACCGCCACAGTCATGCAGGCCCCACCGTAAGTGTGGCCACCGTAGCTTACGGTGGCTTTGAAAATCACTACGCCATGTTCTATCTGTTTACGCTAGGCTGCTACGTTGGAACCCTACCGTAGCTTACGGTGGTTACCGTAAGCTACGATAGCCTCAGCTCTAAATTCTTTGTTCTTCTTTGACTTGTTGACTGCCATCACCAACTCTCGAGTTCTTTGCTCCTCTCCATCATAGTTCACTTGAATCGCCATTTTTAGCAGCTGTACCTGCAAACACGCACCATATACGGTAGTAACCTAAATCCTTGAAATAACACGTAAACACTCATGTTTTGTTTAGAATTACTACAATTAAGGGTGGCTCTACAATCCACCCGTCACTCAACCCCGTGTTGTGGTCTCCTTGATTTTATTTGGGCTCTCTTCCTTGCATCTTCTTTTACAAAACATATCCTAATACATTTTTCAAGTAAAAGAAATGCGCCTAATCTACTTATTATTACAAAGCAATTGAAAGAATAAATAGATTACAAACCCAAATGAATATTACAACCATATTGAATGAACAAACAACCACTTTGAAAGAACAAAGAATCAACACAAACATTCAACCAAACACAAGGCCATGGCTAGGTTATGAACATCTGTTACATATCCATATATGCAATAATACAAAACCCAAAATGGTTCCCCTTTGCCCCTTGAAACTTTCGGCCAAAACAAACAAAAAACCAAAAGTTCCGGGTTTTATCCAAACAACACAATTAATCATCCAAATGACTTAGTTTTTCAAGATTACCACATGCATGTAAAGTATAACCTTGAAAAATCATGGGGTAACCAAACCCCCAAAATTTTCGGCCATACGGTAAACCCCACCATAAACCCAAAAATTTTTGGGTCTAATGAACCATGCATCCGTATAAGCGGCTCTAATACCATTGTTGGGTTTTAACAAGATTATCTGTGACATTCGTGACAAAACAAGGTATACTATATTCATTACGTAACAAGTAAACGATAAATCGGTTAATTCGTAGTGCTTAAACGAGTAACCGACCGATACTAATTATGACCCGTATACATACTGAGGGGTCATATACGAGTTATATATATGTTATAGAGGCTAACATATTGATATTTAGGCCCCAGTACGTTTAAAACTCTTTAAACGAAAAAGGTTTCGTTTATCGATACGCTATAAGCTTAAACGCAATCGTTAATATCAAAACAAGCATTGTAGCATCCGTTAAGCCGAAAACGATTTATAAAACACTTATATGACATGTTCTAAGCAATCCGTGAAAATATTTTGGAATTTTACAACGAGTCAGTACGTTTTTCTTATTTTACAAAAATAAGCTGAAAAACACTCGTTTTTGCGCTATTTCTCACACCCGAATTAATTTTCTTGCGAAAAACCGAACCCGAACTAAATTTGAAGTGGGCTTTTCATGTTTGGGCTTGTATAACCAGATTAATGGCCCAAAACAGCCCATTAAGGGCCATTATTGATTTCCGATCGCCAGCCCACCAAACTATACATTTGTTTTATATAACTTATACCTTAAGTTTTGTTATTCATTCTAATTCATAACATTTGAAGTCCAAGCAGCTCCACCTTCTGCTCTATCAACTTCCCTTCAAAACCCTAAGGTAAGATCAAGTTTTATGAAAATTTACCCAAGTTTGATTCATATAATTAACATATAAACATGTTTTAGTTAGTTTTAAACATGTTTAACCATCCAAAAACCCTAAAAATCAACTAAAATTATGTTTTCATGTTAAACATGTCTACAAAGCAGAAACATATTGATTTTTGGTCAAAAACACGGATTAGAAGATGAATACAACGTTTTTACGGTTAGAAAGTTCGGTTTGAACCCAAAACCGAAACCCTAATTATCAAGGCTGTTACATGGATGATTTATGCTTGGTTTGATGTTATATGATATGTAGATATACTGAGTTTGCAACCCGAGACCCGGAGAGTCGTTTAAGCTAGCAAAATTCATCGAAAACCGACAAGGTAAACCCGTAACACTCGTTTAGGGGCTGTTTAGTATTAGGTTGTGACGTGCTTGTTTTTAGCTTGTGAAACTTGCAGGAACATTAGGGATCATATAAATGAGTCCCTGTTCAAATTTGGTAATTTTTTTATAAACGGAGAATATTTGGTGAATTTATTTCCGTTTATGAGCGTTTATTTGGGAAAAATAGCTAAACATATTGAAAAATTATGAAACTTGGTTTTGGAGTTTAATATGTGATGGTAAGATCACTGGTAAAGTTTGGGAATCATTGGAAATGCCTAAGTATGGTTTGTGCGATCATGGTTTAACCGAATTTTAGCAGCCGAAAAACGCACAAAAAGGCATTTTGTCAAAAGAGTTAGGTTCTGGAAATTTTACAGGGGCTATGTAATAACATTTAGGCCATTTGTAAAAATTATCGGATTTTTCGGAGGTCGTTTGATGTAAACGGGCCATTTATTACACGATTATAACCTATTAAATGAATTTTTATAAATAAATAATTAATCATAAAATTTCTGAAAATAATTTTATAAAATTCTCCATATCTTAATGTATTTTTACAAAAATTTACATAATTTATATATAAGTACAGATTTAGTTATGATTAATCAAAGATTTAAATTATAATTGTTTTAACGAAACCAGCAGTTTTGTGTTTAACGGACTGACTGGTATGACAAAATGTCAAAAGTGGTCAAATATCATATTTTGAATGATATTGATAAAAACGAACTTTTTACGAGAATTCCGGACAATTCGGGTGGATTGTGCGCGTTTTGTATAATCAAACCCGTGTGAAAACGGAAACGAACCCTGCGATCAAACCAGACACCGAAACCTTAAAATTCTTTCATAAATCAAATCATTTTATCAATCAATATATTTACTTAAGTTTTATGTGATCTTACCTAATCCCGAAACGTATAAACGATCAACTGAGCTAGGCTCGGGAAACGGTGAAACTGAGCCAAATCCAGTTTTAAACATTTCATAGTATACAACATCACAATCTAAGACTATGGTCATGTTCTGGGCCTAACAGCTATACCCAGATTATCTATACAGCCCGACTTAGCTTGAACACTTTACTAGTATTAACGATACGATACCGTTTATAGGAATCAGGCTATAAACGAGGCATCTGACTTATTGATACATAATTTCTGTGCGAACTACGATAAGGTGAGTTTCACGACCCCCACTTTCTAAACTGTTTTACGAACTTTTGGGATGAAAAGCATGTTTACATATACTGATATACTTGAAAACGTGTGATGATGTGGATTATCTAAGTACTAACACTTGACAAGTCCCCACAAACACAAGTGATTAACTTCGTGCCAGTGACGTGTGGATAGTACTATCGGTTTGACAAACCCAACTGACAGAGCCGGAGGGGTATGCCGGAACATATGTAAACCCAGTTGCACATTGTCATTATATTTTTACATACTGCTATGTGGTGTTAGACATAGTACATACTTGGGGCAAAGTGGCTGTTAAATGCCAACGGGAATGCATGGGCAGTGGAGGCCATGTGTTTTAGCTCGTTTCGGTTTCACTTGTGGCTTAGTATAATACATCATACACAGACATATATACATACACACTGTAAACTTTACGAACTCGTGTACTGATTTCATTGATACTCGTGAAACTTGAAACTCACCAACTAGACGTAGTTGACCCGTTTTAACATGCTTTTCAGGTAAAGCAAAAGTGGAATGATTTGCTTACATGCTTGGTGTTAGAAGGAGAATTGAATAGCTGTGAATAGACGCAGATACATAATATTAAATAAAAGCTCGTAAACCGGTTATGTGATTCTCATCTAGTTTGTAAACTTAGAACCAACCCATGTAATATGATGTAAATTAGCTGTTGAATTTCTTTATAAACAATGTGGTTGATACCAGTGTTATCTGTTACATTCCCGTATTACGCTTCCGCAACTACCTAGTCGGGGTGTGACAGAAGTTGGTATCAGAGCCATTGGTTATAAAGAATTAGGATGTCCCTTAGGATACCCTAAGATAACCGTAGGCTCGATTAACTCTGGGAATAAAATAATATTGAATAATATACACGAATGATTCTCGTGATGAACGCGAATGGACAAGTGGGTTATTATGGTCCGGAACGTAATAACAGACTTGTTTGTACGAGGAAATTCGAGAAGAAGTCGATAAACAATCGAATAGGTAAAAACAGCAACATATGTGTATAAAATATAATAATAGATAAATATTTGTGTATATAAACGATTATTTGTGCTTATGTGTATAAATACCTGCACGTATCTTACTATGATTAATATAGAAGGATGTTATTCTTATCACTAACAATTGTGCAGGAATATGTCAAGATCTACTGATCGTTTACCTAATACCCTACCAACAGGGCCTGAGGAGGAGGAGGAGGATCCGGAAGAGGAAACTGAGGAGGAACCATAGGAAATGGAAGAAGGTGCAGATGCGGTAATTCCACGCGAGGTACCCGCAGATCAACCCGACTTATCGGGTTACCGTTGTGACACCTACCCCCCTAGGGAATCCCCTAGGAATGTTGCAGGACAGGGAGCTACTAGTGCTTATCATTCACCTGTTAGAGCACCCAGATCCCCTACTCCACATGTACAGCATACACCAGTACCCCCACCCACCATTAGAAACCGTCAGACCGCTCGCATTTCAGTGCGTCCACCTGAGCACACCTTTTCCCCACCTCGATCTACATACCATAGGGGAGAAACATCACGTGTCCAGGTCACTGAGATACCTATTCCTACTTGGGGTTTACCCGCCCCGGTACCCGAGCCACCTCGTCATTCTGATTCAGCATGGTTTGGTTTAGCAACTGATCAGCTTTTAGAACAATCACATTCTATAAATAACCTAAACCAGCATAGACATGATATGTATGATCACATGAGGTATATGCAGCAAGAAATCAGAATTGTGCAAAGATCCAGTGCTCACAGCCACGGGCGTCAGGATCGGGCAATGATACTACTAGGAGTATGCTTAGCAGTTAATGCGGCCCTAGTGGCTGCTGTTGTTTGGTTGTGGCTTCATGTTACCAAGAATGGATAGGACATAGTAGTCTAGCCGTATGTATATAGTCTTTTGATATCCCAAGCGGCATTTTGTTACAGCGTGTTGGGCTGACTTGGGAGTTGTTTGTGGTTTAGTACTATTTCAAGCACTGGCCCTTATCGGGTTAAGTCTACATGTCACTTAGTGACAAATTTTGATACGCATATACAAGCGCTGGCCTATACCAGGTTAAGCCTATGTGCTAATTTTGGATGCATATGTACAGTAATGATTATAATTAATACAAATGTGTTTCTTTGGCATAGTTATGTGTTGTGAAAGTGTAATATCGTAAAGTTGTGTTGATCATAGTGAAACAATATTGATTATTATATAATTGATTATTCTATAGAATGGCCCCGAAGAAAACAAACCCTTTGTCTGAGGCGGAAGTGGCCGCAATGATTGCTCGTCAACTACAAGCAGTGATACCAACAATTGTAACACAAGTCACTGCAGGCATACGTGCTAACAATACTGTTAATCAACCTACGAGCACCACCACGGCCACTGTTAATACACCTCCGCCGGACACTAATGTAGCCCCGGGTGTTACTACCCCGGTGAATACTGATAATGTCATAAATAATAATAACACTCTCCCAACTATGAATGTCACTGGGAACCCAGAACCTGTTATGTACCCTGATAATATCCCGAACCCTGTACCGGTTGTTAACACAACTAATAGTGATAATACTCGGACCAATACCGATAATAACAATAATAATAACCGAGAACCCCCGCTTCAGGAGTACTCATACAAACAATTTACATCATGTAAACCGGTTGATTTTAAGGGTATTGAAGGACCTAGCGGGCTGGTTAAATGGATAGAAAAGACCGAATCAGTAATTAATATCAGTGAGTGTCCACCGAACCGCGTGGTCAAATTTGCTAACAATATGTTTCTAGACCAAGCACTGATGTGGTGGAACACGGTAGTCCAAATAAGGGGACAAGATGCTATTAATCGTATGTCATGGACTGAATTAAAAACCCTCATGCTAGAGCATTTTTGTCCTAAAAGTGAGATTCAGAGGTTGGAACACGAGTTATGGAATCTGGAAATGAAAGGAGCGGACCATGTGGGATACACGAATCATTTTAACGAACTGTCCCGCTTAGTTCCGTGGTTAGTTACACCGGAAGCGAAACGAATTGAACGTTATATCTGGGGACTGACCCCTGCTGTGAGAAGTATAGTGAATTCAGTTGCCCACCCGACATTAGAAAGTGCTGTATCTCAAACGGGTGTCGTTACTTTTGATCTGATGAGAAGTGGAGTGATAAGGATGCCAGGTGAAACAACAAGTTTAAAACGAACTGATTATGGGACAAGAATGCAAGGAAACCCTCAAAACAAGCTGGCTCGTCTGAATACCCGAAGTTATGCCATAACCAGTTCTAATGTAAAACAAGAGACCTATAAAGGGACGTTACCGAAGTGCAGAAGATGTAACTTTCATCATGTGGGTGATTGCAAACCGATCATTTGTCAAAAGTGTGGAAGAACGGGACACTATGCCCCCAACTGTAGAACCCCCACCAACACTGTTAACCGTCCACCGCAATCAACTCAACTCCCTCGACCTCAACCAACCCGCCCACAACTCAACCAACAAACCCCACCTACCACGAACCTCCGTGCCTGCTATGAATGTGGCAGTACGGAACACTTTCGGAGATACTGCCCCAATTTGAACCCGGGTGCAGTGAGAAGGCAGAACCAAGCACAAGCATCAACCTCCAACGCAGCAAAGGGACGCGCGTTTGTATTAGGACCGGGTGAAGCGCGTCATGATCCGAATGTGGTGACAGGTACATTCTTAGTTTCGGGTCAGTATGCTTCAGTTTTGTTTGATACGGGCGCCGATAGAAGTTTCATATCTGTTAACTTCTTACCTTTAGAAAATATGCCGGTTAGTGAATTAACAAAACCATATACTATAGAACTCGCTAACGGTAAGTCTATACTTGTTAACCGAATAGTCCGAGACTGTTCCCTTATCCTAAACGACCACCCATTCCTTATTGATTTACTTCCAGTGGAATTGGGAAGTTTCGATGTTATAGTCGGTATGGACTGGCTATCTAAGTATAAAGCTGAAATTGTCTGTAAGGATAAGACCGTTAGAATACCTCTTTCGAATGATGAAGCTATGATTGTTCAAGGTGAGAAATCTGGTACGGTACTGCCTCTCATATCTCAACTTAAGGCATTGAGATATTTACGCCAAGGTTGTACGTTATACTTGGCGAGTGTAATAGTTAAGGAACCCGAGGAAAAACGAATGGAAGACATCCTAGTGGTACACGAGTATTCAGATGTATTCCCCGATGAGTTGCCTGGTTTACCACCGACCCGACAAGTTGAATTCCGTATTGACTTGATACCGGGAGCAGCACCCATTGCTAAGGCACCTTATAGACTTGCACCTTCTGAAATGCAAGAACTGTCCAACCAGTTACAAGAATTACTGGACAGGGGTTTTATTCGCCCTAGTTACTCACCGTGGGGAGCACCAGTGTTGTTTGTAAAGAAGAAGGATGGGAGTTTTCGAATGTGTATTGATTATCGGGAATTGAATAAAGTGACTATAAAGAATAGATACCCCTTACCTCGAATTGATGACTTGTTTGATCAGCTCCAATGTGCGAAGTATTTTTCAAAAATTGATCTTAGATCTGGTTATCATCAAGTAAGAATTCAGGAAGAAGACATACCAAAAGCAGCTTTCCGAACTCGGTATGGTCACTATGAATTTATGGTTATGCCATTTGGGTTGACAAATGCACCTGCAGTGTTTATGGACCTCATGAACCGAGTTTTCAAACCTTACCTTGACAAGTTTGTGATAGTGTTTATCGATGACATTTTGATATATTCGAGAAGTAAGGAGGAACACGAACAACATTTGCGGGAAATCTTAAAATTATTGAGGCAAGAGAAGTTATACGCAAAGTTGTCCAAATGTGAGTTTTGCCTACAAGAAGTACAGTTTTTGGGACACATTGTGAACCACCAAGGGATCCAAGTAGACCCAAGTAAAATTGAGGCCATTAAGAATTGGTAAGTGCCTAAGTCACCAAGAGAAATTCGTCAATTCTTAGGACTAGCCGGGTATTATAGAAGATTCATTGAAAACTTTTCAAGTATTGCACAACCTCTAACCCTCCTAACTCAAAAAGATCGAGCATATGAATGGGGAGAAGAACAAGAAATAGCCTTCCAAACGTTAAAACAGAAGTTATGTGAGGCTCCAATATTAAGCCTTCCAGATGGAACTGATGAATTGGTGGTATATTGTGACGCATCTCGTAAAGGTTTAGGATGTGTACTGATGCAAAGAAAGAAAGTAATAGCATATGCTTCCCGACAATTAAAAGTACATGAAAAGAATTATACGACCCATGATTTGGAATTGGGAGCAGTTATCTTTGCATTGAAGATTTGGAGACATTACTTGTATGGCACCAAATGTACCATCTATACTGATCACAAAAGCCTACAACACATATTCGATCAGAAAGAGCTAAACATGAGACAAAGGAGATGGGTAGAACTGTTAAATGATTATGATTGTGAGATTAAATACCATCCGGGTAAGGCCAACGTAGTAGCTGATGCTTTAAGTCGAAAAGACAGAATCAGACCATTAAGGGTACGAGCACTCGGAATGATTGTTCAAAGTAGCCTAACCGAACAAGTTCGCGTTGCACAAGATGAGGCCTTGAAGGCAGATCAGCTAGAAAAAGAAGAACTACATGGAAATGAAAGGAGTTTTGAGAAGAAAATTGATGAATTATATTATTACAAAAACCGGGTCTGGATTCCAACACTTCATAAACTCCGAAAGCTGATTCTTGATGAAGCACACAAATCCAAATATTCTATTCATCCAGGTACTGATAAGATGTATAAGGATGTTAAAGAATTTTACTGGTGGCCTGGTATGAAAAAGGATATAGCCGTGTATGTAAGTAAATGTGCAACATGTGCAAGGGTAAAGGCGGAATACCAAAAACCTTCGGGAATGTTACAACAACCCGAAATCCCACAATGGAAATGGGAACAAATTACCATGGACTTTGTGACACACCTTCCTAAAACCTCTCGAGGACACAACGCAATTTGGGTAATTGTGGACCGATTAACCAAATCCGCACACTTTATTCCCATCCGTAACAACTACACCACCGAAAAACTCGCTCAAATTTACATTGATGAAATAGTATCTCGACAAGTACCTCTTTCGATTATTTCCGATCGAGACAGTCACTTTACTTCACATTTCTGGCAAGCAGTACAAGAAGCCTTGGGAACCCGAATCGACCTAAGTACGGCTTACCATCCCCAAACTGATGGTCAATCCGAACGAACCATCCAAACCTTAGAAGATTTACTTCGTGCTTGTGTACTGGACTTCAAAGGGAATTGGGATCAACACCTCCCGCTCATTGAATTCTCTTACAATAACAGTTATCACAGTAGTATACAAGCAGCACCTTATGAAGCTCTATACGGGCGAAAATGTAGATCACCACTATGTTGGACAGAAGTGGGTGATACTCAAATTTCAAGATCCGATTTAATTCAGGAAACCACCGATAAGATTCACCAGGTTAAACAAAAATTGAAAGCAGCCCGTGACCGACAAAAGAGTTATGCCGATGTTCGCAGAAAACCGTTATCTTTTGAAATAGGTGATAAGGTATTTTTAAAAGTATCGCCATGGAAGGGTGTTATAAGATTTGGAAAGACTGGTAAACTAGCCCTGAGATACATCGGACCTTTTGTGATTGTCGCAAAAATTGGTCCCGTAGCTTACCGATTAAAACTACCCTTAGAACTGAGCACTATTCATGACGTGTTTCATGTATCGAATCTGAAAAAGTTTTTGACTGATGAAACGACAATAGTACCACTGGAAGATGTTCAGATCAACAAAAAGCTCAACTTCATAGAGGAACCGATAGAAATTGTAGACGGGAAAACCAAACAGTTACGACACAACAAAATTTCATTGGTAAAAGTTCGGTGGAATTCAAAACAAGGACCCGAATATACTTGGGAACGAAAGAACGAATTCCGAAAGAAATACCCACACCTGTTCCCTAAAAAGAAAACTAATGACACATTAAATTTCGAGGACGAAATTTCTTAACGGGGGGAGAATGTGACATTCGTGACAAAACGAGGTATACTATATTCATTACGTAACAAGTAAACGACAAATCGGTTAATTCGTAGTGCTTAAACGAGTAACCGACAGATACTAATTATGACCCGTATACATACTGAGGGGTCATATACGAGTTATATATATGTTATAGAGGCTAACATATTGATATTTAGGCCCCAGTACGTTTAAAACTCTTTAAACGAAAAAGGTTTCGTTTATCGATACGCTATAAGCTTAAACGCAATCGTTAATATCAAAACAAGCATTGTAGCATCCATTAAGCCGAAAAAGATTTATAAAACACTTATATGACATGTTCTAAGCAATCCGTGAAAATATTTTGGAATTTTACAACGAGTCAGTACGTTTTTCTTATTTTACAAAAATAAGCTGAAAAACACTCGTTTTTGCGCTATTTCTCACACCCGAATTAATTTTCTTGCGAAAAACCAAACCCGAACTAAATTTGAAGTGGGCTTTTCATGTTTGGGCTTGTATAACCAGATTAATGGCCCAAAACAGCCCATTAAGGGCCATTATTGATTTCCGATCGCCAGCCCACCAAACCATACATTTATTTTATATAACTTATACCTTAAGTTTTGTTATTCATTCTAATTCATAACATTTGAAGTCCAAGCAGCTCCACCTTCTGCTCTATCAACTTCCCTTCAAAACCCTAAGGTAAGATCAAGTTTTATGAAAATTTAACCAAGTTTGATTCATATAATTAACATATAAACATGTTTTAGTTAGTTTTAAACATGTTTAACCATCCAAAAACCCTAAAAATCAACTAAAATTATGTTTTCATGTTAAACATGTCTACAAAGCAGAAACATATTCATCTTTGGTCAAAAACGCGGATTAGAAGATGAATACAACGTTTTTACGGTTAGAAAGTTCGGTTTGAACCCAAAACCGAAACCCTAATTATCAAGGCTGTTACATGGATGATTTATGCTTGGTTTGATGTTATATGATATGTAGATATACTGAGTTTGCAACCCGAGACCCGGAGAGTCGTTTAAGCTAGCAAAATTCATCGAAAACCGACAAGGTAAACCCGTAACACTCGTTTAGGGGCTGTTTAGTATTAGGTTGTGACGTGCTTGTTGTTAACTTGTGAAAACTTGCAGGAACATTAGGGATCATATAAATGAGTCCCTGTTCCAATTTGGTAATTTTTCAATGAACGGAGAATATTTGGTGAATTTATTTCCGTTTATGAGCGTTTATTTGGGAAAAATAGCTAAACATATTGAAAAATTATGAAACTTGGTTTTGGAGTTTAATATGTGATGGTAAGATCACTGGTAAAGTTTGGGAATCATTGGAAATGCCTAAGTATGGTTTGTGCGATCATGGTTTAACCGAATTTTAGCAGCCGAAAAACGCACAAAAAGGCATTTTGTCAAAAGAGTTAGGTTCTGGAAATTTTACAGGGGCTATGTAATAACATTTAGGCCATTTGTAAAAATTATCGGATTTTTCGGAGGTCGTTTGATATAAACGGGCTATTTATTACACGATTATAACCTATTAAATGAATTTTTATAAATAATTAATTAATCATAAAATTTCTGAAAATATTTTTATAAAATTCTCCATGTCTTAATGTATTTTTACAAAAATTTACATAATTTATATAGAAGTACATATTTAGTTATGATTAATCAAAGATTTAAATTATAATTGTTTTAACGAAACCGGCAGTTTTGTGTTTAACGGACAAAATGTCAAAAGTGGTCAAATATCATATTTTGAATGATATTGATAAAAACGAACTTTTTACGAGAATTCCGGACAATTCGGGTGGATTGTGCGCGTTTTGTATAATCAAACCCGTGTGAAAACGGAAACGAACCCTGCGATCAAACCAGACACCGAAACCTTAAAATTCTTTCATAAATCAAATCATTTTATCAATCAATATATTTACTTAAGTTTTATGTGATCTTACCTAATTCCGAAACGTATAAACGATCAACTGAGTTAGGCTCGGGAAACGGTGAAACTGAGCCAAATCCAGTTTTAGACATTTCATAGTATACAACGTCACAATCTAAGACTATGGTCATGTTCTGGGCCTAACAGCTATACCCAGATTATCTATACAGCCCGACTTAGCTTGAACACTGTACTAGTATTAACGATACGATACCGTTTATAGGAATCAGGCTATAAACGAGGCATATGACTTATTGATACATAATTTCTGTGCGAACTACGATAAGGTGAGTTTCACGACCCCCACTTTCTAAACTGTTTTACGAACTTTTGGGGTGAAAAGCAAGTTTACATATACTGATATACTTGAAAACGTGTGATGATGTGGATTATCTAAGTACTAACACTTGACAAGTCCCCACAAACACAAGTGATTAACTTCGTGCCGGTGACGTGTGGATAGTACTATCGTTTTGACAAACCCAACTGACAGAGCCGGAGGGGTATGCCGGAACATATGTAAACCCAGTTGCACATTGTCATTATATTTTTACATACTGCTATGTGGTGTTAGACATAGTACATACTTGGGGCAAAGTGGCTGTTAAATGCCAACGGGGATTGCATGAGCAGTGGAGGCCATGTGTTTTAGCTCGTTTCGGTTTCACTTGTGGCTTAGTATAATACATCATACACAGACATACATACATACACACTGTAAACTTTACGAACTCGTGTACTGATTTCATTGATACTCGTGAAACTTAAAACTCACCAACTAGACGTAGTTGACCCGTTTTAACATGCTTTTCAGGTAAAGCAAAAGTGGAATGATTTGTTTACATGCTTGGTGTTAGAAGGAGAATTGAATAGCTGTGAATAGACGCAGATACATAATATTAAATAAAAGCTCGTAAACCGGTTATGTGATTCTCATCTAGTTTGTAAAGTTAGAACCAACCCATGTAATATGATGTAAATTAGCTGTTGAATTTCTTTATAAACAATGTGGTTGATACCAGTGTTATCTGTTACATTCCCGTATTACGCTTCCGCAACTACCTAGTCGGGGTGTGACATTATCAAAGTCATAAAATCCCAATTTTATGAAAAACGCAGCGGAAATAAGTTTTAAATCTTGTTAATTTGATATGTATAAAACCAATTTTACACATGCAAAACCCAAGCCCGGATCCAAATACGAAATACATACTATCAAACACATGCATGTCACTATAAGTCCATGCATGTAAAAGCTACCTTTCAAATCCAGTGGAAATAAGTTTTAAATCTTGTTAACATTATGGAATGCTATCTCTCAAAATATGAATCATCCATATAATTTATTTATTTCACAAGTATATTTTATTTAGAAACCCCTTTCTAAATAACTTAAGTATTAATATTTATTTGTTATGATCATATCATATATAAACAAATATTATTGGTGTTTGTCTAGCTTGTTATTGGGTATGACCCGACTTGGATTATGACATACTAGCCACATCAATTAATAATATGTATCTTGGGCATATCGAGTCCAACGGTTTCAACATGTCAAGCTATATTTAATTTGCCAATTAAAAATTAAATATAAAACCCAACTCCGTACGTTGATATTGTACCAATATATGCCATGATTGAACTGTTTTATGCTCGGAATCTAGGGCCAGATTGGACACAAAATTGAGAAGGATGGAATACCCGAGTTTTTGTCATCGTTGGTAATTGAAAACATATCAAAATTTCTGCCAAATCTTGTCTTCCCGGCCGCTTGCAACACATTATTGGTTTTCTCTTGTAGATTGAGTACAGATTCAAGTGTTGAGACAACCTCAGCCATGGTAGGACGATCTTCTGGATTGTGATCCAAACATCTTGCTGCAATTTTAACAAACTTCCTCAAACATTTTTGGGGATATCTCATCCCTTATATCCAAATCAATTATTTGCTTCAGCCTACCTTTTTTCATTGACTGTAGAGCCCATCTTGGTAAACTCAATTGCTATTCGTCAAGAGTTCTGTCGGTTGTCCTCTTCCGACACAACATTTCCAGCAACACGATTCCAAAAGAAAAAACATCAGACTTGGTAGACAACCTTCCTGTTAGAAAAAAATGTGGATCTAAGTACCCTATAATTCCTTTAACAAATGTCTCGACGTACATATTATCCCTAGGGACTTCTTTAGACATTCCAAAATCCAAAGTCTTAGCTGACGAATTTTTATTTAACAAAATATTATAACTCTTGAAATCTCCGTGTATAATGCCAAACTCAGTGCTTGTACCGGTGTGAAGGTAGTCTAACCCAACAGCCACACCTAAGCCTATCTTGAGTCGCTGAAGCCAAGAAAGATGGGTGCGGAGGCAATGGAGATGCTCGTGAAATGTTTAGCACTGACGATAGTTGAACCGTTGACAAAGTTACCTTTGTACACCTTCCCAAAGCCACCACTCCCGATTACTAATGATTTGTTAAAGTTGTGTGTTGCTGAAACAATTTCATGAAGTTCAAAGCGACGACATGGCTCCGACCAGTCCCAGGGGGGGTGTAGTCGGATTCATTTCCATCAGCAGACATGATTAATACTGTTAGGGTGCAAGCACAAGTGTAGATATAGACTTGAAAGGGATGATGATTACACGAATGATTGTAATTAAATAAATTACAAGTCTTCTTCTTGGAAACAGGTGGGAAATTTACAAGTCAACTTACGTTTCTTCTCTACGCCCAAGGTGGTCGGTCGGTTGAACTACAACTGGCCAACTTCCTTTGACTTTCTTGTTTCTTTTTATTTGATTACATTCTACAATATTTTCTGTTTGCAACATAATCTATTTCCATTATAAGCTATGTGCCCATATGATGTACGAGTCGGATAAAATATATGTTAATACATCAATTTTTAAATTATAGTATAGTTGAGGATATATGCTATCAGAAGAAAGAAATGAGGGATTACGGTACTTCATACAAGTAACCTTAATATTGGAAATTCCAAGTAAACGACGCGGAAGGGATTTTTAAAAGGTAAACCAATGAAAGTGATATAGGTTGAAGACAAATAATTATAGGTTTTGAAATACAATTTCGGAATTTGGTGGATACAAATTACTTATCGGTCCAATTCTTACAGTTAAATATATTAACCAATAAAATTTTAGTGTATTGGGTACATAGGTTGTTACATTGTTGGTACAAAGTCTTGAAATTTAGTGAAAAGATTTGAGTTGTTTTTTTGTATATATGTTTAAAAAGGGACATCTATTTTGAATTTTCAAAAAACTATGCAAATTATAACCAACTTAAATATTTCATAAAATTTGACAAAAATATTAACAAACTCATTACAAATTTCTAAACACTTCTTTGTATACAACATTTGATGTTGTATTTAGAAGATTACCATCATTATCTAGAATAACAACTTTGATTCCTTCTCATCATGTAACTCTTGATAATGCAACATACAATTGGCCATGTGTAAAAACTGGTTTTTTCAAAAACAAACCAACTCTTGATAGTGACAGACCTTGACTTTTGTTTATGGTCATTGCAAAACATACGGCAAGGGGGAATTGTCTTCTTTGTAGTTTAATGTGAAGTTTTTTGTTTATAGGTATCAAAGTAATTCTTGGAATATATTGACGATCTCCAATGTGACTTCCAGATATAATTTAAACTTGTATAATACGATTTCCCAACGACACCACCTTTAATCTAGTTCCATTACACAAGCCACTTTTCTGATCAATATTTCTAAGAAGCATAACTGGAATACCTACTTTTAATATTAATCTATGGCTTGGCAAACCTGAAGCTTTAATTCCATTAAGAATATTGGGTGAGCAAAAACTTTCATCCAAATTCTGATTGACCAATTCTGTTGGATATATAATATCTGAACTTAGATATTCTCTTTCATCTCCAAGAACTATTGAGAGAAACCAATCGTTAATTTCTTGAACAACATCATTTTTGGAGCGAGTATTGCTCTTTCATGAAAGAAATTTTGCCCTTTGAAATTATCTAGAATAAATGGTATACAAAGTCTATCAAATCCTAAATAGGATCTTCAGAATCTTTGATGAGAAGGTCTTCCGGTATTTCTATAATTGCTTCACCTTTATTATGACCACCAAGATTACCTTCCCCTATATCCAAAAGCCAATTTGCAAACTCCCTTGTCTTTTCTGTATCAAATGAGTCATTTGAAGAGGACAACCTCAAGTTCTTGGCCAGCTTAAGGACCTTGCAGTGTCTCCAAATGTAAGACCAACTTAAAAAAGTATTTACAAATTGTTGTCTACTTCCATTAGGGACAACAGGTAGCATTTGTCGAAAATCTCCTCCAAAAACTATAACCTTTCCACCAAATGGCAATTCAGATGAAAATATATCTTTTAGTGATCTATCCAAAGCTTCAAATCCATGCTTATGTACCATTGGTGCTTCATCCCAAATAATGAGCGACGTTTCATTTAATAAACGTGCAAGATCACTATCCGGCTTTATGTAACAAATTGAATCCTCAACTAAATTTATAGGAATGTGAAACCGGGAGTGTGCGGTCTTGCCTCCTAATAGTAAAAAAGATGCAATTCCACTTGAAGCAACACTTAAAACAACCTTGCCTTCATATCTTATAGATGCAGATAACGACTTCCACAGAAAAGTTTTTCCCGTCCTACCGTAACCATATACAAAAAATACTCCTCCTTTTTTGTTACCAACCGATGCGATGATTTCTTCATATATAACTCTTTGTTCATCGGTTAGTAAAGAAAAAAGGTTACCAAACACTTCACATAAAGTCTGCTTGTCGTATGCCAATTCTTCACTAAGTAGAAGATTGTTTGCGGAAGATATAGAATCATCATCAGGAAAAGGCATGCTTGAAAACCTTTTTAGACTTGAGTTATTTTTAAGTAGAAACTTTTGAAGCTCAAACAATGTAAGGTTCTTAATTTTTTCTTCATTTAGTACTGAACCTGAAAAGTGTTGGTCAAAATTTCATACATCAAATAAACATACCAATTTTTAACTATAACAACAATTTGTAAAAAAAAAATAGAATTATTGATACCTGGATGCTTTAAAAGAATACGTTGGTTTTAGAAAATGTCATCTGATAGGTAAGTCCACGTTCTTTCCCATACAGTTTCAGGGTCTAGACATAATTTCAGACATTAACATTGTAGCGAACAAACTTCGTAAATAATAACCAGTGCCTGAGAAACTTGCTTCTGAGATTGCTTCAACGTATTCATTGTCATCCAGAAGGCCATATGCATAACATGCATCTTTAAATGTAGGATATAATACATTGTTGAATGTTTTAATTTAATCGAATGTTCTTGGACTTTTTACTTTGTTCAGCAAAATTCTTTAATAATACGCTTCACCAAGAGAGGGAGAAACAACATGAATTCTACCAATTGAAAACCCTTTTTTCCTTCTTTCCCACTTACGCTTATCGATATTCCAAACAAACTGTGTAGGAAATTCAACGAACTTAGTTTACGTGCTTTTGTGTACGTTTGATTGGAGTTCGTCCATTCTAAAATTTTGGGACTTATATTTTAGTCCGACGCATCGAATTATTATTATTATGGGTCAAAAATAATTAATATTTTCGGTCTCAACCAAGGGTGGATGGCTTGAAGACCAAGACATGCTAGACTAGTATAAATAGATGTATTTGTTAATTTGTCTAGTATGAGTGTATTGTGTATTTTGTGAGATCTAGGGTTTTATCCCTATGAGAGAGCCACCGCCTCTGGGAATAGCTCTCCCGGAGGTGGCTGATCTTTATTGTATGCATGTGTGTTTGTATGAGTGCTATGTATGACAATCTTGTGACTAATGAAATCATACTGCCACTTCTTTATCTTTGTGTTTCGATTGCATATATTTGTTCATCTAGCTTATTGTTCATTGTAATCGATTCAGACTCTCTCCCAATACCACTCATCCATCCAAACACCTTTCAAGAGTGAATACGATTCGATCCTTGCTCAGATCCGAGCTCCACCGTTAGTAACGACCATTATTTACGCTTCTGCACCAAAGCTCGGGTCTTGTCAGTTGGTATCAGAGCAGGTTACCGAATCGCTTAGACTTACCGCTGAATCTGATTCATCTCGCTCTTGAATCCACAATGGATGTTAAACTGATGAAGTTTGTTGAAAAATTTTTAGGGTTTTGAAACTATTTGATGATTTGGGTAAAATTTATGTGGATTGATGTTTGGCTTGATGACTCGTTCGGAGATTCAACATCAATTTCATGTTTATTTGGTCATATCGGTCCAGATCTGATGTAACTGTGTTTTTAGCTCATTTTGGGGCAAAACTGTTATTTAAGATGATGTTTAAATCTGTAATGGCTGTTGATAGATTGAAGATAGATGGTTGATATCGAGATGACTGGGATATTGCTACAACGATTACTTTCAGATGAAGAAGCTTGGTTCTTGATCTGAAAATTAGGTTTTTATGTGCTCGTAATTGTTTCTGATATGAGTGTGCTGCTTGAATAGTAAAGGGAATATTGAAGAACATTGCTGCTGGTACAATCTGATACGTAAAAGTCAAGAATGAATAGGTACTAGGTGCAATCCAGTCATTGTTTGTAGCAGCAGATGAAAGATGCAAAGGGAATATTCAAGCAGGTTTTGTATTGGAAAATCATTAATTGATGATGCAGAAAAGAAGTCTGGATGTCTCGAGCATGATAAGAATGGTCTCGAGTATGAAAAATTACAAAGTGCTGCTTCGAGCACAGCTTATCTCGAGCGTATCTTATATTGAGTACATCAAGTTTGAATTCGAGCACATGAACCCCGAGCACATCCTGTTTTATCTCAAAACAATATATCTTTTGGTCTCGAGCACACTTTGTTTTACTCAAGCAAACCTTCTTCGAGCACACCTTTGCTCCTGAGCATGCTCATGAAAAGAAAAGAAAAATACAAGTGTTTTCGAGCACACTTTGTCTTTGAGCAGACTTTTGCTTTAGAGCATGCTCAGGAAAAGAAAAAAAAAACACAAGTGTTTTCGAGCAAGCCCTCCAGCGTGCTCGATGAAAGATAGAAAAAACACAAGTTTTTTCGAGCAAGCCCTCGAAGAAGCCCTCCAGTATGCTCGATGAAAGACAGAAAAACACTAAGTGTTTTCGAGCAAGCTCTCGAGCAAGCCCTCGAGCAAGCCCACGAGCAAGCCCTCCATCATGCTCGATGAAAGACAGAAAAACATGTGTTTTCGAGCAAGCCCTCGAGCATACTCAAGTAAAAAAAAATTGAGTATGCTCGTGAAGGGATTTAAAGGACTTATGTGTGCTTGTGATTCGATAATCCATGCTCATGAATGAATTACACATTTTGAAGAAACTTTTAAAATATTTGGTGCCGTTGACCGTTCGTCCAAGCTGATCTTTACGGAAGATATATACCAGGGGTATTTTGGTAAATTTTATCCAATCATCAACAAGCAAAGGGAAATCAAAGCCTTATCAATGTTCCACAACTTCATCAAAGAGATTTACAAGAACAAGTGTTGACCAAGCTTACGGATTTAATCACTTATGAGTGTCAACCAACATAATGTTTTGTTTATCTTTGTTTATTACAGAATCAACAATCTTGATAAGGATGGTTAAGGTTGTTTCACCCATACTTGATTTGAAGACACAATTTTCAAAGACAATTGCAACAAACTTCGGGGAGTAAAAATTCTTTAATTTCATTGCAAATTGCTTGCTTCAAATCAAGTGAAAAAGACTCAAGTTAAGGAAAAGTTGATCAAGATCAATAATCCAAGATTCTTTAGAGATGTTTCATTGTTTGTGAGTCTTCAGATTTCCTACTACGGTTGAGAAGATAGAGTCATCACTAGTAACATGGTGAACGGATGATCAGTAGAGTTTAACCTCCTATGAAAACAGTCACTTGACAATCAAGAACGGGTTATGGTTGACTTGAATGCTATCTTGATTCAGGGAATGGTTTGAAGATGATTTACAAGAAAAGAAACAGATTTGAAGAATGGAAGATTATTTGATGATCACATTGAGTTTATTTCCTTTTGTGATTACCTTGTTACATGAAGTTGATCTTTGAAGTTCAAAGCCTCGTTCATATGCCCATACACATGTATCCGAATGCGATATAGGAGAAATGATCTAAAATGAACAACGGGAGAAGCTTAACGTGAGGGGGAGATTTCAACGAAAAACAACGAGATTTTGAGGTGATCATGGAAGAAATTCGATGGCATCGGTCTAAAGGGGAGATTGTTGGGACTTATATTTTAGACCGATGCATGGAATTATTATTATTATTATGGGTGAAAAATAATTAATATTTTTGGTCTCAACCAAGGGTGGATGGCTTGAAGACCAAGACATGCTAGACTAGTATAAATAGATGTATTTGTTAATTTGTCTAGCGTGAGTGTATTGTGTATTTTGTGAGACCTAGGGTTTTATCTCTATGAGAGAGCCGCCGCCTCCGAGATGAGCTCTCCCGGAGGTGGCTGATCTTTATTGTATGTATGTGTGTATGTATGAGTGCTATGTATGACAATCTTGTGACTAATGAAATCATACTGCCACTTCTTTATCTTTGTTTTTCGATTGCATATATTTGTTCATCCAGCTTATTGTTTATTGTAATCGATTCAGGCTCTCTCCCAATACCACTCATCCATCCAAACACCTTTCAAGAGTGAATACGATTCGATCCTTGCTCAGATCCGAGCTCCACCGTTAATAACGACCATTATTCACGCTTCCGCACCAGGGCTCGGGTCTTGTCATTAAAACATTGTCGCAGCCACTAAAGGTTTATCCAAGACATCGTCTATATCATCACCTGGAAGATAAAAAGGAAGCCTAATCACTGAAGGATTCCTATAACGAATGTCATTAGAGAAAATTCTCCATATGCTTCGCATGCAGATATGTATCTACAGCTATATTAGTCTTTTATTTCATCTACCGATTCCTAACGGTCATATTGTTGATTGCTTGATACAAAACAAATAGAAGCCCTATCTTGGCCTTTGTTTATATATTTAAACAAATATTTGATTAAACCAGCCTGATTGTACCACTCCACATTGATGTTCACTTGATATCTTTATAAAAGTATTTTGTTATACGGAACAACGTTTCTATTATCTAACTTGACATTTGACTTGTCAACAAAACGTCCATCATTGCATCTTCGGTATACGGGATAACCTTCACCGTCTGTGCTTGTAAATTCACGGAATTTTTTCGGGAACTTTTTAGAACACTTTCTATCAACCATGCATGGACAGTTGATATTTTCAATGTCACAAGGACCATGTATCATGAATTCTTTTACAAGATAATAAAATTCCGGATCTGCATTTTTGCCTGGTATATTCAGTAGAAAATGAATGGATCAACATGGTCGACTGTTGGAAGTTTTTGATTGGCATTCATAAATAAGCACAGATGAGCATGAGGCAAGCCACGTTTTTAAAACTCGATAGTATACACAACTTAAAATATAAAAAATAAAACCAAAATTAAGTACAAGAAATATTGTCATAAAGTTGTGAAAATAAGTTAATATATGTAAATAAATAGTAAATTGAAAGAAATAGATATGTATATGTAAATGCAAATATCATATATATCTATAAATCTATAAACATCATATACATGCTTCAACCTTATACTTACAAAAGATTTTAAAAAACTTCTAGATATAACCTTATTATATACAATATATACCGTATACTATTAATAGTAAAAGATCTTTTGTATTGTAATTATGATGTTGCTGTTCATACAGTAGCCAGGGTTTATGATGGCATGCATCTATTAGTTCTGAAATACTAATTGAAGGGTTTTCAATTTCATCATTATATTAGAAATAATCTTTTATATCTATACAAAAAGATTCCAAGTTTGTTTACTTTATCACCACCACGTCCTCAAAAACAATCTACCAACGCATGATAAGAAAATGGATACCTTGATTTCTTGGAGATTCAACAATGCTAAGAAATGCTTTGTGCTCAAGATGAGTGATCAGCGAAACATAAGGATATCGAATGTCAGAGGTGTAATGAAGTTAGAAGAAGGGGTTCTAAGAAAAATGTATGATCTAGGTCATGCTCTGGGAAAAGACTATAAAAACCTAATATATGAACATACTTTGACTACAAAACTTATAATGCATGATGAGGTTCGGACTTATGGATCTAAAACACATTTTTGAAAACTTTGGTTCTCCTGTTTCAAATGATGAAGAATCTGATGGTTGTGATGGCTATTTTTATGAGGAGATCAAGGAAGAAGATTTGAACTCTCATGATGATTTTTTATTTGAGGTTACTAAATTATATATGAAAACTTATTTATTATAGTTTTAATATAGTTTGTATACTTATGTTTTAAATTTTGTGAAAGAGCACTTACGGATCTAGAATGATGATGACATCGTGATAATCAAAGGGAGATCAATACGATTAGGATGGATACGATTAGTGTATGTGTTTGTGTGTATTTAGAGAGAATTTTGGCAGAGTAACGAGGCTTAGGAGTGATAATCAAAGATCTGTATTTATTACTGATAACATTAAAAGTATATATAGGGGATGACACATTCGTTAACTTAAACCTTAACGAATGTGTCATTCGTTACATTAGAACTAACGAATGAACAACTTCATTCGTGTTACATTATACTTAATGAATGCCCTTCATTCGTTGTCACATTCGTTAAGCGTGGTTAACGAATAGCCTTACTTTAGAGCGAATGGGGGATATTACCAAAATACCCCTTACAATATCAAGTAATATAATAATAATATAATAAAGACCGAGACGCCCAAGTCGTGTATCAACAAACAGTTGTAAATACGTTATACGAGCCAAGATCTAGTCGCAAATCGATACGTTAAGTCATGTTCATACATTAATGGAGATCAATAGATTAAGTCTGGAGAGAATCCGGCAGCATAATGATAAAGGAAATAAATATGGCACGGAACTCTACACAAACTATCTAACTTAACCTATTTATAGGCATGACACATTCGTTAGAGCTCATTCGTTAACATCACTAACGAATGAGCCTTTCCACTAGCGAATGGCCTCTCATTCGTTAACCTCCATTAACAAATGAGGAATACATTAACGAATGAGTCACCATTCTTTACACTATAGTAACAAATGGGCTCCTAACTTAACGGATAAGCCTAGTCTTTAACGAATGAGGCCTCATTCGCTAAACATGCTTAGTGAATGAGCCTTTATACATTGAGTGTAAAGACTAAACTACCCCTAGCCTATTCGAACAGCTGCGGACACCAAATCCGTGCCCTTACAGACTCCCCCTTTTCCATAGATGTCGAATGCATTTCAATACTTTAGCATCCAATACTTTAGCCTCCAATACGTTAACGTTGAATACTATCTCATTGAATACTTTAACTGCATATCATCAGCTGTAATACCAACCTCCCCCTTGGCTGATGATTCTCGAGCTTGTGCAAACAGACAAAATATAACTCTTTGCAAGCAAACCAAAAACTTGTAGGTACTCGTATCAGATCTCCCCCTCAAATAAGCATTTCCAGATGATCATTCCGATTATCCAACTAGCATATGATATGGTTAGATCAAACGAATCAATTAGCAGTAAGTCATCGGCTACCTGTCTCACCGGTAAAGTAAAAATGTATTTACGTTTAACGTCGTCACACATCTTCATGAACAACTCGGTCATTTCACATCTTTAACATTGGTCTTCACTCTCTCGATAACATCTATCCCAAATCATCACTCTTTGAAGCTCTTTGGCAACCAATACGCTTGGATGCGCCATTGTTTTGGGCATATGATTCAGAGTTCCAACCTTCGTTCATCAATCCCGAACAATCAGATTCTTCAATCTAATAACAAGACCCGTATATTCCTCAATAAAATCAACCCATTCTAGAATGTCCCATTCAACAGAAGCAGACCGCCGAATACTCATAGCCAACATTGTCAAGATCAAAGTCCCTTAGAAAGAAGTAAACGGACAGACACTCGTATCCCACATAGTCAGGTTTCAATCTCGAAATCAATTTCATAATCAAAGAATAATAGCAGTCTTGAACTCAGTCAAACGTAGTTTTGCAATCGCGTATTACCACCCAAATTGCAGTAATTTTTAAGAAATTCTTGCGAACGTAGGAACATACCAATCGAATAAGCTCTTTAAAGTTTTTATCTCCCCCATTTCTTGACAAATTCAGAAAGGTTTTGAACAAATCTACTAAAATCTTCAATAAACTTCTCCTTAACATAGTCGGTTACTCCCCCTTCGGCCCCTGATGGTTGGGTAAAAGTTAGCCAGTTTTATATATTAATTAGTTATATTTAGTTAAATAATCGAATGAACATTGGTACTTCAAGCATTGTTTACATGTTTCAGGATATTGGAAGCTTTGGAGCTTAATGAGGATATTTACGGGCTTGGAATGAAGATCGAGAAGTGAAAGATTGGACGTGCACGAATCACGAGGCATTCAAGAAAAGAAAAATGAAAAATATGAAGCTTTACATCTTCGCGATACGCGAAGATGCAGAGAAGGGCAACTTCGCGATACGCGAAGTTGCAGGATGTCAGCCGCGACTAATTTGTCCTTCGCGATATGCGAAGAAGCATGCTGGGACATCTTCGCGATACGCGAAGATGCTTAAGTCGGCCAAAAATTTAGGTTTTGCCTTATATAAACCCTTTAACCTCCCCATTCGGTTGTAGACGACTTCCAGAGGCAAAAGAGGCTTCTTAGGACGATCTTCCATCATTCTGAGGCTTCAGGTTCATCTCGGGTTTGCATGTTCATTAAGATAAGTGATATAATCGATATGTCGATGCTTGGCTAAGTTCTTTGTTCATTCTAGGCTAGGTTTTTTTGTATTATAACTTCTGACCAGATTCTAATACTTAAGGTTTATGAACTTGATTGAGTTATTGCTTTGGTCTTGCATAATTATTGATTGATTATTTAAACAACTTATGTTTGGGATTATTAATTGATGCATTATTTGTTTAGTTGTGTTCATCAACATTTAGGGTTTGAGTTCTTGTGTCACTGATTAGTTATCATCAAATATTGTTTCTTCATTGGTTTTAACAAACATAATTTGGTAATTAGGTAAACCGAGTTCAATTGTGTCATCAATTCGGTTAGGATATCGTTTGACATCACAATCAAACTATTAGGTTTAGTAATTACTGTGTATTCAAGGGAATCTGGGATTAAGTTGAATATCACATTAACCTAACCTAGAATGAATGTTTCATTAATATTTTTTGCAAAGTTTTTAAGTAATAATTAAGTTTTAATTAAAGCTTTTCTAAAAACGCTTGACATCGTCTGTCCGCCATAATTAATTAATTTAGTCATATTAAAATTAGCACTTTCCTTGAGTCCCTGTGGAGACGACCTTACTTACCCGTACTAGTTTATAGGTATTTAAGTCTTAATTAATTGATTTTGAGTAGACCACGACAACCTACGTCAAAATCGCGCCGCTGCCGGGGACTCAACGCGCTTAGTGCTTGTTTAGTTTAGTTTAAATTAGCGTAAGTTAGTTTAATTTTAGTTTAAATTCTTTTCTTTGTTGATTTTACGCGAGGTGTGCTTGTTTGTGGTGTGCAATTAATCTTTTTGGTTGATGCATATGAGGTTTGTTCGAGACAAGGAAGTGTTGCAGTTTGATCCCGAGATTGAGAAAGACGCGAGAAGAAACCGAGCAAAACAAAGAAGGGGTAAAACTTCAAAACCGAAAGAAGAAGACATGAATCATGAAGAAGATAACCCATACCCGGATCCACTGGCGTTTCAACCTAATAACCTTAACCCGCCGCACAATCGAGAACAACCCATTCCACCAAATATCCCACAAAACATTCCACAAAACCTACCAATCCATGACCTACCACCATTCAACCCGCCCATTCACCAAAACCGAAACCCGGGAGGTCAAAGAAGATATCAAATGAGAGATGATCGTTCAATCAGGTCAGAACCACTGCCCAATAGAGTCGAGTTCAAGTATGATCGGCGGAGGGGATTTAACGATTTTGATGAGTTTGAGGATGAAGAAGAGATGGAGGATGATCGGGGGGGTTACTATTATAGAAGACCACAACAACAATCCCCTCCCGTTCAACAACCAAAAAACCACCGAGCCCAAAGACGACAAGAGATTTATGACATTTGAGCCAAAACAAGGTACACCTCAGTACGTATTTACCGATTAAGCAAATAAACGCCTTTTGTGTAACAAACGAATGATTAACCGAACGGGTCGGGTTATGACCGAGATATCTCGGGGGGCCATCTATAAGTGATATACGTTTAATACAAGCTAAAACATTAGAAATGTGGCCTTAGTTTGATAGTAAACAAGTTAAACGAAAACATGCTCGTTTAACTAACTGCTATAGATTTAAACGCGAAAGATAGTTACAAACCAAGCATTGTATCATCCGTTAAGCCGAAAAAGACTTACCAAACACTTATTTGAAATGTTTTAAGCGATCCGTGAAAATATTTTTGATTTTTACAAACATATAGTATGCTTTTATAATTTTACACAAAACTAGCCGAAAACACTCGTTTTCGTGCTGTTTAACGCACCCGATAAGTTTTTCGCGCCAAAAACCGAACCCGAACTAAATTTGGACCGGTCTTTTAGTATTTGGGCTTGAGAAATCAGAAACATGGGCCAAAATGGGCCCATGGACTTCCGATCGGCCAGCAGCCACCCCCCCCCCCTTTTATTCTTTCACATTTACACTAGATCCAAGATATTTTCCACGTTATTTCTTGAAAAATCTGGACATAAGCTCTGTTCCAGCCAGAAAACCTTCAAACCCTAAGGTAAGGGGCTTAAATAAGTAGCTTTTGTACTTGTTTAAACTTGTTTAATACCATAAAAACATGTCTTGGCTACTAAAAATCATTCCTAAACGTGTAAAAATCCTAAAAATGGTCCATAAACATGTTTTGATCATACACATGGTAAGGAACCTGTTTTGATAGTTTTTTTGGCCATAAACACGGATTAAAGGGTTGAAACGGCGTTTTTACGGTTCAAAAGTTCGTTTTTATGCACTAGCCGAAACCCTAAGTTAAGGGCAGTTATGTTGATGAAATATTTCTTGGTTTGTGATATAGGACTTGTACCTAGCTTGCTTAGAAGCACAAGAACCTAAAAACTTGATTAAAAAGTCGGAAACGAGCCAAACCCGCTAAGGTAATGCCGAAAAACTCGATAACGGGCTATTTACGTTAAGGTTGTTATGTGCATAATGTTAGGACTTGAAATTTTGCAGGGACATCAGGGACCATGTCAATGAGCCCCTGTTCAAATTTGGTAATTTTTGACCATCCGAGAATATTTGGTGAATTTATTACCGAATTGGGACGTTTATTTGGGAAAAATAGCTAAAATACTTCAAAAATTATGAAATTTTTCTGGGAACTCATATTTGATTTATTTTGATTGCAAATGAATTTTGGGATCATTTGGAGAAGTATAAAGGTGTTTTGTTTATTTGCGTTCGTGTGAATTTTTACAGCCGAATTTGGGCCGAAAAGAATATTTCATGAGCTTTTTACCTTCTGGAATTGATACAGGTTGTTTTGGGACATGATTTGAGTATTTAGGAATTTTTGTGGAATTTTTGGAAATTGTTTGGGGTAAACAGAAGATTTTCAGGCGAAATATAACTGATAAAATGAATTTTTATAAATTAATAAATCAGTAAATAAATTCCAGAAATATTTTTATAAAAATATACATATTTTAATTGATAAGTGGTTAAATTTTCATAATTTAATGATTAGCGGTTAATTAATTATGCTAATCTGAATATTAAACAAATTCAGTTTTTATAACAACCGGCAAGTTCGCGACTAGTGAACCTGCGGGAAAATCAAAACAACAAGAGTGATTAAAAATTATATGTTTGGACTAATTAAGTGAAAATGAACTTTTCTATGAGAAACCTGGATAATCCGGGTGAATTGTGCGCGTTTCTTCTCAAATCAAACTGAATAAACGGAAACGGGCCCCGTGGCTAATCCGGGACCCCAGTACGTGATCTTTCTTTATAACTTAATCATGTAATTAACCAATACATTTACCCAAGCTTATTTTCCCATAACAGCTTTCTGAACGCGTAAACGAGCAACTTGGCTAAGCTGGGAAAACGGGAGTCTGAGCCAAGTACGGTTTTAAGTATTAGACATTGAACAACATCACAACCTAAGCCTATTGCCACTTTCTGGGCGTTCCAGCTACACCCAGATTAGTTATACAGCCCAGTTTAGTATTGAGATTATAATAATATTAAAATATTAATATTATTATAATATTGATTATAGGAACTACTGATAGCGGACCGAACAAACCACGAGCAGATACAGTACTGAATATCTACTAAACCATGAGTTTCATGACCCCACTTTTAAACAGTTTTACGAACTTTTGGGGTGAAAGCATGTTTGATTACATATACATACCTGAAACATGTACTGATGTGAATTATCTAAGTGCTAACACACTAAAGTCCTCACGATCATAGTGATTAACTTCGAGCCGGTGGCTTGTGAATAGTACTATTGGTTTGACAAACCCAAACGGAATCGGCCTGGTTGCCGTGTCACATAGCGCCGTTTTGACATGACCATATTTATACAAACAGGCTATGTAGTGTTAGACATAGCTACCGGGGCATGTTGTGGGCGGAAGGGGAGCCACAGTGGTTGATTGAGCGTGGGAAATGGATGCACGCAGCACATACAATCAAGGCTTCACTTTAGCTTAGCATAATTACATCATTTACATAAATACATACTTATATCTTGATTACAAGTGTTAACTTGTAAATATTCATAACTGTTTTCTTGAAACTTGTGAAACTCACCAACTCCAGTTGTTGACCCGTTTTAAACTTCTTTTCAAGTATACTTAAATCAGAATGATTTGGTGATCTGTTACTTGCTCAAGATGTGTGGTTGATGCTATGTGAATAGAGGCAAGGGTGTTAGTAGCAAGAACGTTTAGTTAACGAACTAGTTTTGTTTGTATCACCTAGACTGTAAAACAATGATAGAACAAAGAAATGTAATATATTGTAAATTAGTTTGTAATGTTTCTTTATAAACAATGTGTTGATACCAGAGGTGTCTGTTACATTCCCGTTTTACGCTTCTGCATTGTGCCAGTCGGGGTGTGACAGAAGTTGGTATCAGAGCCGTTGGTTATAAGGAATAGGTTATCCCTTAGGGTACCTAAAATATAACCGTAGGCTCGATTAACTCTGGGAAATATTTAAATAATAAATTAATATAATATACTGATGGATGTTGGGATGAACTTGTAGGGCAAGTGAGTTATTGTGGTCCGGAACATAATAACAGACTTGCTTGTACGAGGGAATTCAGGGAGAAATCGCGGAACGTGTTTTTAGGTAAAGGTGGCAACATATGTGTATAAAAGGTAATGGGAAAGTATATATATATGTAACACTCATATGTGTTTATGTGGAACAAGGTATATGAATACGTGTACGTACGATACTGTTGATGACGGTAAAGTTTACTATGAATATTATATTCAGTATTGATTTAAATAATAATAATAATTAAAATTTTAATAAAACTAATATTATATTATAATATAATTAATATTAAATTTGGTTTAATTAATTAATCTCCTCGACAATAGTTGGCGATAGCAATAGATATTATTCTTATAACTAACCTTTGTGCAGAGTCATGTCAAGGAATAACGACTACGTACCGGAAGAAGAACCGGTAATCTCTGTTGAGGAGGATCCCGAGGAAGAATCAGAGGAGGATCCAGAAGAGGAACCGGTGGAAGAAGAGGAAGAGATGGAAGAAGAAGTTATCTGTAGAGAGCTACCCAGGAATGTGTCTGATCTATCAGGTTATAGATGCGATAGTTATCCACCCAGGTCACCACGCAGAGATCAAGACGAAGTTAACAGTCAGTATCGTTCACCCGCTAGAGCAGCCAGATTACCCACTCCACCCATTCACCTGTCGCCGACGACTTCAGCTACTACGCGAGTCCGGCAGACTGCTCGTATTCGGGTAACCCCGATTGACCCTACCTCGATTCCATTCAGATCTACCCACGACCGGGGAGGACCTTCACGCCCTAGGGAAGATAATTCATCTTCCCGTTCATTGAGTATACCTACCCCTCGCCCTGACCTCCCAAACACAGGAAACAACTCTTGGATGGTTGTCCTGACTGACCGTGTGATAGACCACTCGATAGCCATAGCTAACATTAACCAGGAGAGGAGGGACGTGACCCAGTACTTATCGACGTTACATCAGATAGTACTGAACTTGCAGCAGTCAGATGCCTACCACCACTGGTGTTTGGATAGGGTGACAATTCGGCTGTGGAACTGTTACTGGGTGATTACGGTGCTGTTATTTTTATGTTTGTGGCTAGCCTATCGTCTGTATGGATAGATGCGGAATATTACAAATATGTGTACGTGATCTTTTTATACCCCATGTATGTATATAGTAGTATGTTATATTAATATGGGGCACAACTTTGTACATTATTACAAGCACCGACCCTTATAGGGTTAAGTCTAACAGTCACTTAGTGACAGATTTTGATATATACATGCAAGCACTGGCCTTTATCAGGCTAAGTCTATGTACTTTTTGATATCAATGTACAGAACAATTTGTGAAATGTTAGTATGTTATCTGGTTACCTGTACAACATTGATTGTGATTATTATTACACAGTGCCGTAGACTGGAATTAGTACTAATTGGCTTATATTTGTTTATCATTATAGAATGGCCCCAAAGAAAGCAAACCCAATGACTGAGGCAGAAATAGCCGAGATGATTGCTCGGCAAATGCAGGCAGTGATCCCACTTATCGTAACACAAGTAACTGCCGGTATAAACGCAAATATGCAAACAAACCAACAACAAAACAATAATGCTCCCCCAACCAACAATGAAACAGTTACGAATAACAATCCCCCACCTAATACAAATACCCCTACCAATGCAAATAATCCCCCACCGAACCCAAACAATAACAATAACAACCCTAATCCCCCTCGAAGGGAATATTCGATCAAAAACTTTATGGCCTGTAAACCGATTGATTTCAAGGGCACTGAAAGGCCACACGGGTTAATCAAATGGATCGAAAAGACTGAATCTGTCCTCAATAGCAGCAATTGTCCACCCGAAAACATTGTCAAGTATGTTGCTTCTACTTTTACTGATCACGCATTAATGTGGTGGAACACTACGGTACAGATAAAAGGTCAAGATACGATGAATCGCATGACATGGGCTGAACTCAAAACACTGATGTTGGAACATTTCTGCCCAAGGAACGAAATTCAAAGGTTAGAACATGAACTTTGGAGTTTGGAGATGAGAGGAGCGGATCATTTGGGATACACGAACCGCTTCAATGAATTGGCCCGTTTAGTACCATGGTTAGTAACTCCTGAAGATAAACGAGTTGAACGTTATATTTGGGGTTTAGCCCCGGAAGTGAGGAGTTTGGTGAACTCCGTGGGGCACACATCATTTGAGAATGCTGTGACCCAAGGCGGTATTGTGACTTTTGACTTGGTAAGAAGCGGAGTGTTAAGAATGGCCGGGGAATCATCAGGTATGAAACGAACTGACTATGGGACGAGAGCAGAAGGAGGACAATCAAGCAAACGTGCATGTCCGACAATCAGATATTATGCTATAACTGGTTCCGATATGAAGCAAGACAAGTATAAGGGACCCTTGCCAAAGTGTGACAGATGTAATTACCATCATATGGGAGAGTGTAGATTGCCGGTATGCCAGAAATGTGGTCGAACTGGGCATTATGCCCCTAATTGCAGAGCAGGTGCAGAAATTGTGAGCCGACCAACTCAAACAACTCAACCTCGTCGTCCACCGCCACCGAGACCTCAACCAATCCGCCAACAACCTATCCAACAAACTTCAACCGCAACAACCTATCGTGCCTATTATGAATGTGGCAGTACAAATCATATTAGAAGAAACTACCCCAAGTTGAATCCAAGAGCAGTTACTAGACCAAACCAAGCATCGACTTCAAGTGCGTCTCGGGTACGCGCGTTCGTTATCGGGTCTGGAGAAGCACGACAAGACCCGAACGTGGTAACAGGTACATTTACTGTTTCTGATCAATATGCTTCTGTGTTATTTGATACTGGTGCCGATAGAAGCTTTGTTTCCACTAGTTTTGTATCCTTGGGTAACATGCCAGTTAGTGAACTAACAAATCCCTATATTATAGAACTCGCTAACGGTAACTCTATAACTGTCAGCCAAATAGTCCAAAACTGTTCCATCATTCTTAATGAACACCCATTCCTTATTGACCTACTCCCGGTAGAGTTAGGAAGTTTTGATGTTATTGTCGGCAAGGACTGGTTAACCAAGTATAAGGCGGAGATTGTGTGTAACGACAAGACAATTAAAATTCCCTTTTCGAATGGTGAGTTGATTGTAGTACAAGGAGAGAAGTCTGGTTTGATGTTACCTCTCGTGTCTCATCTCAAAGTATTGAAATGTTTACGCCAATGTTGTATGGCATTTTTGGCAATCGTGACTATAAAGAACCCTGATGAGAAATGCCTAGAAGAGATTCCCGTTATACGTGAATACCCCGATGTCTTTCCTGACGATTTACCCGGATTACCACCGAACCGACAGGTTGAATTCCGCATAGACTTAATTCCGGGATCAGCCCCTATTGCTAAGGCACCTTATCGATTGGCACCCTCTGAAATGCAAGAACTATCCGACCAGTTACAGGAATTGTTAGATAAGGGTTTCATTCGTCCTAGTTATTCTCCTTGGGGAGCACCGGTATTGTTCGTAAAGAAGAAAGATGGAAGTTTTAGAATGTGCATCGATTATCGGGAATTAAACAAAGTTACCATCAAGAACCGATACCCTCTTCCACGAATAGATGATTTGTTTGACCAACTCCAAGGGGCAAACTATTTCTCGAAAATTGACTTTCGATCCGGTTACCATCAAGTTAAGATTCAAGAGGAAGACGTGTCTAAAACGGCGTTCCGAACTCGTTATGGCCACTACGAATTCTTAGTTATGCCATTCAGACTGACTAATGCTCCCGCAGTCTTCATGGACCTTAGGAATCGAGTTTGTAAACCGTACCTCGACAAATTCGTTATCGTGTTTATTGATGACATTTTGATATATTCGAAAACCAAGGAGGAACACGAGCAGCATTTACGAACTATCTTGGAGCTGTTGAAGCAGGATAGGTTGTATGCCAAGCTGTCAAAATGTGAATTTTGGCTACAAGAAGTACAATTTCTAGGACACGTTGTTAATCGACACGGTATCCATGTATACCCGAGTAAGATTGAAGCCATCAAAAATTGGCAAGCCCCAAAGTCACCAAAGAAATTCGCCAATTTTTGGGTTTACCTGGGTATTATCGGCGTTTTATTGCTAATTTTTCCAGCATAGCCCAACCTTTAACTCTTTTGACTCAAAAAGATCGTGCTTATGTTTGGGGAGAAGATCAAGAAGCGGCTTTTCAATTGTTGAAACAGAAACTATGCCAAGCCCCGATACTGAGTCTTCCAGAGGGAACTGATGATCTGGTAGTTTATTATGATGCGTCCTGGAAAGGTTTAGGGTGCGTACTTATGCAAAGAAACAAAGTCATAGCATACGCTTCTCGACAATTAAAGGTGCACGAGAAGAATTATACCACCCATGATTTGGAACTGGGCGCGGTTATTTTCGCACTCAAGATCTGGAGACACTATTTGTATGGCACCAAGTGTACAGTATATACCGACCACAAAAGCCTACAGCATATTTTCGACCAGAAAGAACTAAATATGAGGCAGAGGAGATGGGTAGAATTGTTGAATGATTACGACTGTGAGATTCGATACCACCCGGGCAAGTCTAATATAGTGGCAGATGCTTTGAGTAGAAAAGACAGGATCAAACCACTACGGGTCCGAGCACTTGGAATGATCGTCCAAACCAGCCTCACCAAGCAAATTCGTATTGCTCAAAACGAAGCTCTGAAAGGAGATCACTTGGAAAATTAAAACTTGCAAGGAACCGAACAAAACTTTGAAGAAAGAACTGACGAAATTCTATACTACAAAAATCGAGTTTGGATTCCCACTTTCAGCAATCTGCGTGACTTGATCATGGACGAAGCCCATAAGTCCAAATACTCCATTCATCCTGGAACGGATAAGATGTACAAGGACTTGAAGGAGTATTATTGGTGGCCCGGTATGAAGAAGGATATAGCCACGTACGTCAGTAAATGTTTAACGTGTGCGAGAGTTAAGGCTGAATATCAAAAACCTTCGGGAATGTTGCACCAACCGGAAATACCACAATGGAAATGGGAACAAATTACCTTGGATTTTGTAACACATCTCCCGAAAACCTCCCAAGGAAACGATGCAATATGGGTGATAGTTGACCGATTAACCAAGTCCGCACACTTCCTTCCAGTCCGAACCACGTTCACAACCGAAAAACTTGCTCACATCTACATCAATGAAATCGTATCCCGACACGGCGTACCCGTTTCAATTATTTTTGATCGCGATAGCCATTTCACCTCTCGTTTATGGCAAGCCGTACAAGAAGCTTTGGGAACCCGAATTGACCTAAGTACCGCCTACCATCCCCAAACCGACGGTCAATCTGAGCGAACCATTCAAACCTTAGAAGATTTGTTTCGCGCTTGTGTACTAGACTTTGGTGGAAACTGGGATCAACATCTTCCACTGGTCGAATTTTCGTACAACAATAGCTATCACAGTAGCATTCAAGCGGCACCGTATGAAGCGTTGTACGGACGGAAATGTAGATCACCCTTGTGTTGGACTAAGGTTGGAGATACCCAAATTACACGATCTGACTTAATTCAAGAAACCACCGACAAAATCCGTAAAATCACACACAAATTGAAAATTGCCCGAGATCGACAGAAAAGCTATGCTGATGTTCGTAGAAAGCCGTTATCCTTTGAAATAGGTGACAAAGTTTTTCTAAAAGTATCCCCGTGGAAAGGCGTCATTCGATTCGGAAAAGCCGGTAAACTAGCCCCATGATACATTGGGCCATATGAAGTCATTTCTAAGATAGGTCCGGTAGCTTACCGACTGAAACTTCCTGTGGAGTTGAGTTCTATTCACGATGTCTTTCATGTTTCGAACCTGAAAAAGTGTCTTACTGACGAAACCGAAATCGTGCCATTAAAAGACTTAAACATAAATGAAAAACTGAATTTCGTTGAAGAACCGGTGGAAATATTAGAGGGAAAAATAAAACAATTAAGACACAACAAAATCTCTCTAGTAAAAGTTCGGTGGAATTCACAAAGGAGACCTGAATTCACATGGGAGCAGAAATCCGAATTCAAAAAGAAATACCCACACCTATTTCCAAAAAAAGACAAAGTTGAATAATCAAATTTCAGGGACGAAATTTTCTAACGGGGGGAGAATGTGACATTTGAGCCAAAATAAGGTACACCTCAGTACGTATTTACCGATTAAGCAAATAAACGCCTTTTGTGTAACAAACGAATGATTAACCGAACGGGTCGGGTTATGACCCAGATATCTCAGGGGGCCATCTATAAGTGATATACGTTTAATACAAGCTAAAACATTAGAAATGTGGCCTCAGTTTGATAGCAAACAAGTTAAACGAAAACATGCTCGTTTAACTACCCGATATAGATTTAAACGCGAAAGATAGTTACAAACCAAGCATTGTATCATCCGTTAAGCCGAAAAAGACTTACCAAGCACTTATTTGAAATGTTTTAAGCGATCCGTGAAAATATTTTTGATTTTTACAAACATATAGTATGCTTTTATAATTTTACACAAAACTAGCAGAAAAACACTCGTTTTCGCGCTGTTTAACGCACCCGATAAGTTTTTCGCGCCAAAAACCAAACCCGAACTAAATTTTGACCGAGATTTTCGTATTTGGACTTGAGAAATCAGAAACTTGGGCCAAAATGGGCCCAAAATGGGCCCATGGACTTCCGATCGGCCAGCAGCCACCCCCCCCTTTTATTCTTTCATATTTAAACTAGATCCAAGATATTTTTAACATTATTTCTTTAAAAATCTGGACATAAGCACTGTTCCAGCCAGAAAACCTTCAAACCCTAAGGTAAGGGGCTTAAATAAGTAGCTTTTGTACTTGTTTAAACTTGTTTAATACCATAAAAACATGTCTTGGCTACTAAAAATCATTTCTAACAGTGTAAAAATCCTAAAAATGGTCCATAAACATGTTTTGATCATACACATGGTAAGGAACCTGTTTTGATAGTTTTTTTGGCCATAAACACGGATTAAAGGGTTGAAACGGCGTTTTTACGGTTCAAAAGTTCGTTTTTATGCACTAGCCGAAACCCTAAGTTAAGGGCTGTTATGTTGATTAAAAATTGCTTTGTTTGTGATATAGGACTTGTACCTAGCTTGCTTAGGTAATGCCGGAAACGAGCCAAACCCGCTAAGGTAATGCTGAAACACTCGCTTACGGGCTATTTAGGTTAAGGTTGTGATGTACATATTTTAGGACTTGAAATTTTGCAGGGACATCAGGGACCATGTCAATGAGCCTCTGTTCAAATTTTGTAATTTTTTGACCATCCGAGAATATTTGGTGAATTTATTACCGAATTGGGACGTTTATTTGGGAAAAATTTCTAAAATACTTCAAAAATTAATAAATTTTTCTGGGAACTCAGATTTGATGTATTTTGATCACAAATGAATTTTGGGATCATTTGAAGAAGTTTAAAGGTGTTTTGTTTATTTGCGTTCGTGTGAATTTTTACAGCTGAATTTGGGCCGAAAAGAATATTTCACGAGCTTTTTACCTTCTGGAATTGATATAGGTTGTTTTGGGACATGATTTTAGTATTCAGGAATTTTTATGGAATTTTCGGAAATTGTTTGGGGTAAATGGACGATTTTCAGGCAAAATATAGCTGATAAAATAAATTTTTATAAATTAATAAATCAGTAAATAATTTCCAGAAATATTTTTAATAAAATCTACATATTTTAATTGATAAGTGGTTAAATTTTCATAATTTAATGTTTAACGGTTAATTAATTATGCTAATCTGAATATTAAACAAATTCAGTTTTTATAACAACCGGCAAGTTCGCGACTAGTGAACCTGCGGGAAAATCAAAACACCAAGAGTGATCAAAAATCATATGTTTGGACTAAATAAGTGAAAATGAACTTTTCTATGAGAAACCTGGACAATCCGTGTGGATTGTGCGCGTTTCTTCTCAAACCAAATTGAATAAACGGAAACGGGCCCCGTGTCTAATCCGGGACCCCAGTATGTGATATTTCTTTATAACTTAATCATGTTATTAACCAATACATTTATCCAAGCTTATTTTCCCATAACTGCTTTCTGAACGCGTAAACGAGCAACTTGGCCCAGCTGGGAAAACGGGAGTCTGAGCCAAGTTCGGTTTTAAGTATTAGACATTGAACAACATCACAACCTAAGCATATTGCCACTTTCTGGGCGTTCCAGCTACACCCAGATTAGTTATACAGCCCAGTTTAGTATTGATGTGTTGTAAAACACTCGTATTTTCCGTACCTTTTATCTACGTAATATATTATATTTTATGTGTTTTTACTTGATTTATTTAGGTTTTACGTAAGTTTAACAACCTTGTAGGTTTTGGGTAAAAGAAAGGAAGAAACCGGGAATTTTCGAGCCTTTTATGAGCCTTTTACGCATACAAGTTCAAGACAAAGCTCAAGGCCCGACCCGTATGCATCATGGAAGCCCAAGACCATATTATATTATATTATATAAAAAAAATAAAACCCTAATCAGCCAAGAGGGCTGCTGGACGGAATCAACAGCAGCACAACAACATCAACAGCAGTACAACAGCAGCAGCAACACCAGCAACAGCAGCAGCAACAGCAGCAATAACAGCAGCCTGGAACACCCAATATCCTTTCTTTCATAACGTTGTTCAACAACTTTAATTCTCTTGTTTAATTGTTAACTAGTTTTGCACATGATTGAGAGATTGAATTGTTTATGATTAGTGTTGATCATTGGATGTTTGTTAAGATGATTGGTATGAGTTTAATGATGGTTTTATTAAGTGTTTGCTGCTGTCCAAAAATTATGCTCGGCTAATCTTGTTAGTTCTACCTAGGAATGATGATTCTTGTTAGGTTTTGATAGGTTTTATGGATTGTTTGATTGATAGAGTTGAATTGTTATTGTAAAGTTTGATTTAGACATGAAATAGGTTGTGTTTAAGGGCTGGAAATTTTGGTGATTTATTGCATAAACCCCGTGTGTTGATTAATTAGTTTTGTATTGATTGATCGGTGCATTGTTTGATTCAAGACTTTGTGTTTAGGGTTTGTTTGCGGTAGGTACAACCGTAGGGTTTTGTTGCGTGATTATTTGGATTAAGTACAGCGGTTAAACACCTTCCTTGAGACCGAGAGGTGATAGGAAGTTAGGGTTGTCTCATTGCCTTTGCATGCTAGAATAAGGATTGCGCGAGAGCGAGTTCGTTTCTTGTCAGGTTTAGGTGTTTTGAGCGACTAGTTGATCTATTTTGGTTTAAGTTGAATTGTTCCTCTATCCTTGGTTGTGTAGTATTCATTGCCATTAGGGTCGAGTATTGGTGAGACCGAGAGGTGATCCTTCATTAGAACACGTTAGCAATTATTTCCCGGTTTAGTCGTTTTAGGCGATTTTGAGTAGTTTAGGCTTGTTGAGTGAGACCGAGAGGTAATCCAGTGAGCCCGAGCGATCCTTAGTCGTGTCATCTTTAGGGACCGGTGTCTATATATCATTCAATCCATTAGCTTGTTAGGCCTACAATTTGATTCAAACCTAGGTAGACGTTTTTTTCCATCCGAAGTCAACTCAGTTAGTTTTCCGTTAAGTTTTCTATTTTAGGTAACTTTTGTCAGTCAGTCTTGTTAGTTCAGTTAAGTAATTAAAAATTAACAATCAATTAAATATTATTCTAAGGTAGGTCTTGTCTAGGGTTAGTGATCGTTGGCGTCTTACGTGTCCACGTGTTCGATACTCGGACTTCCTAAGTCTATACTACTTGTGATCGGTACACTTGCCGGTTGTGTGTGGTTTTAGGATTTTTGTTTTAATATTAAAGCATAGTTGTGAGGGGGTCATATTTATAGGGTTATTAGACACATATCAAGTTTTTGGCGCCGTTGCCGGGGACACGGTTTTAGGCGTTTTGAGAGCAATCCGAGTTAGGACTTATCTTTTTTGCTACTTGTAATTATTTTTGTTTTATTTTGCTTATTTGTTAGAATAGTTTAGATAATATTATTCCTAATTATAGTTATATGCGACAGACTCGATCTCTAGGACCACCCGACACGGAAGCATTTCCCGAGCCAGAGAGAGAGTTTCGTGAGAGACGTCGTCCCGTTTCACCTTCATCCACTTCTTCATCCATTGACCCCGACGATAGGGAGAGGATCATGGGCGACATTCCACCGCCGAGGAGGACAGTTGCGGACCGGGCCCGACCGGCCAATGCTGGCACGAGATCCAGCATCGCACCACCCGCCATTGGAGTTGCTACGAACTGGCAGATCCCGTCGAACATTCTGAATGCCGTTGCTTATTCTGCTCAGTTTGACGGGTTGCTTCATGAGAACCCGCACTCTCATCTCACCCGTATCGTGCGTATCTGCGACACTTTCCATCTTGCGGGCGTTTCCGAAGACGCCGTTAACCTCCGCGTCTTTCCGTTTTCACTCACTGATCAAGCGAGTTTGTGGCTCGAGTCCCTCCCACAGGGCTCTATAGCTACTTGGGCTGCCATGCAGACCTAATTTCTTGAAAAATACAATCCTCCGGCTAAGGCCGCTCGTTTGCGTAACCAGATACATTCTTTCCAGATGGAGGACACAGAGAGTTTTTACGAGAACTGGGAGCGGTTCAAGAATCTATTAGCGTTGTGCCCCAACCACGGCTTGCAAGATTGGGCGGTCGTCGAAAAGTTCTACAATGGAGTGACGTACGCGACGCAGAGTATGCTCGACACGGCGGTGGGAGGAAATCTGTTGACAACAAAGGACCCCGATGAGTGTATCGCTTTATTCAATGGGTTAGCTATGAGTGGGTACCAGAGACCACCCGCTAGAGGAGGTAAGATCGTCGATTCCATCTCACGAGGGATGCATTCAGTGGACACCACCCCCGCACTGACGGCACAGGTCGAGGCGTTGGCGAAGATGGTAAAGGATATGCAGACGAAGAGCAAGTTGTGTGAGATCTGCAGAGGGGGGCATGATACCGTTCAGTGCCCAGTCAGTTTGAAGGAGGAGGCCGTAGACTTCATAGGAAATCCAAACCGAAACTCAAATTCTTTCAATTCTTATAATTCGGGATGGAGGGGAAATCAGAACTCCAACTGGAGGAGCGGCGACCAGTCCGGTTTTCAGCAACGCCAGAGTTTATTTTAGGATGCCGGCGAGGGAACGAGTAGTGGGGAGAAGAAGCCCACTTTAGAGGAGATGATGGCGCAGCAGACGCAGATGTTGTCACAGCTCATGGCACGAGGGGATTCCCGACACAAGGAGACGCAGGAGAAGTTCCGCGAACACGAGCAATTCATGAGGAATCAGGCAGGGTCAATTCAGAATCTCGAGCGGCAGATGGGGGAGATTGCCAGTTGGTTAAATGAGAGGCCGCAGGGTACGCTACCAAGTAATACCGAGCAGAACCCGAGAGGATTCGTGAAGGCTGTGACGACGAGGAGCGGTGCAGGGGCACGAGATGAGCCCGCGATTCAGCAGAGATCTAGAGGAGGAGTTGTCGAGGTGCCTGCAGTCGATGGAGAGGAGCAGGTGGATGAGGAGATTCAGATGGAGTCCCCGCCGGCCCAGGTGCATCAGAGGAGCATCCCAGGGAGTTCAGCACAGGCCGAGAGACAGCAATCACCGAGCGAGCCACCGAGAATTTACAAACCCCGATTGCCATATCCCGGGAGAGTCCGTAGAGATAGAGACGAGGAGCAGAACTCCAAATTCCTTGATCTTTTGAAGCAGCTTTACCTTAATATCCCATTCCTTGAGGCACTCACTCAGATGCCTAAACACGCGAAGTTCCTTAAGGATATTCTTTCGAATAAGGAGAAGTTAGCTGAGGCCGCTTCCACCCCTTTGAGTGCTAATTGTTCTGCTATCTTACAGAGGAAGTTACCAGAGAAGAGAGCCGATCCAGGGAGTTTAACAATTCCCTGCACCTTGAGTGATGATACAGTGGTTCATGCGCTGGCTGATCTTGGTGCCAGTATTAATCTCATGCCGTATTCTGTGTATCGCAAGCTGGGTTTAGGCGAACCGAGGCCTACCAGGATGAGTATCCAGCTTGCTGATCGTTCCGTGAAGTATCCGCGTGGGATTGTTGAGAACATGCTCATTCGCATTGGAAAGTTCATTTTCCCGGTGGACTTCGTTATTCTTGACATGAATAAGGATGATAATGTTCCACTCATTTTGGGCAGACCTTTTCTGGCCACCGCACATGCGTTGATCAATTTTCGCGATGGCAAACTGATCCTTTGAGTCGGGGATGAGAACGTCACGTTTGACGTTCGACAGTCATCTAAGCATCCCAAATCGACTGATGACTCCCTATGCTTCATTGATACGATCATGACTCATGTGGGGGAGTTTTCCAGTGACCCCGGTGGAGGCCCCGCCTCAGACACACATATCCTAGATAGGGAGACCCAGGAGGTTGAGATGGTCGCCATGACTGAACACCCCCCTGATGCTGGCATTGAGTCGTCTTCCTCTGATTCTGAGTTATCTACCGGAGTTCATCGTGTTCATCAGTTGCTTGAGTTGGAGGAGTTACGGGACCGTACTTACGCGCAGTCAGATTGTTATAAGCAGCAGGTGAAGGAACTGCAAGATCGTAAGTTAGAGGGTATTGACCAGTTTAAGTGTGGGGATATGGTCTTATGGTATAATTCCCGGTTGAGGTTATTCCCGGGAAAGTTGAGACCCCGTTGGTCAGGTCCGTTTAAAATTACTGAGGTTTTCCCGGATGGCACTGTTGAGATAAAGCACAAAGGCCGGACGTTTATGGTGAACGGTGATAGACTGATGCACTACATTGGTGAGCCGATGACTGATCAGACGATCGAGGTATTCTACCTTGACCCAATCTCCGAGATGTAGACGTGTGGATGCATCCCTCGGGAGACTGCCCGAGTTGTAGAGTTTGTATTTTTGTTATATGTTTGTGCTATCTGTTTTATTTGTTTTATCTATTTCAGGATGTTCCAAGATGAAACCGCTCGTACTCAATCTCCATTCAAGTCGGTCGATTTAAGGGGTGTTCCATTATTGAATAAAAAAAGAAAAAAAAAGAACAACACAAAAATATTGTTGTTGATGCTATGTGAATAGAGGCAAGGGTGTTTTAAACTACTTTTCAGGTATACTTAAATCGGAATGATTTGGTGATCTGTTACTTGCTCAAGATGTCTGGTTGATGCTATGTGAATAGAGGCAAGGGTGTTAGTAGCAAGAACGTTTAGTTAACAAACTAGTTTTGTTTGTATCACCTAGACTGTAAAACATTGATAGAACAAAAAAACGTAATATATTGTAAATTAGTTTGTAATGTTTCTTTATAAACAATGTGTTGATACCAGAGGTGTCTGTTACATTCCCGTTTTACGCTTCCGCATTGTGCCAGTCGGGGTGTGACAAGATTCCCAAGCCGCAGTTTCCCGAATATGAGTTTGATGATGGGGTTCCGAGGGCATTTGTTCCACCGCCCGTTCGGGGGGTTCAAAGCCACTTCATTCCACAAGTGTCCACGAACCCGCTTCCCATTGTAATCCCGGTCCGAGAAGGAAGAACATTTTCAGTAAGGCAAAGTTACCTGACCGGGATGCCTTCTTTTCATGGGAAAGAATCTGAAGAGCCGTACTTGCATCTGAGTGAGTTTAATGCAATTTGTGCTACCATCTCAAGTCAAGGTTTCACTGCTGATGAAGTCAAGCTAGTCGTGTTCCAGTTCAGCCTTAAAGATCTAGTAAAGCAGTGGTTCTTATCCTTATCGTCAGCAAGTATCTATATGTGGCAAGACCTGGCTCAACATTTCTTAGACGAGTATTACACACCGCAGAGAACTTTCGAGGCCTGAACCCCCATCAAAAATTTTCAGCAGGGTTCGGGTGAGACTTTTCATGAAGCATTTACGAGGTTCAAGAGGTTGTTAAGAACTTGTCCGCATCACGGGATTGCGTTTTAGGAGTTGATTAAGGCGTTTCATGACGGGTTATCGAGTGACGATGTGCGTGATCTTCAGTCGACCACAAATGGGTCGTTTTTAACTAATGACGAGAATGAAGATTGGCAACATTTGGAGAGACATGCAATGAACTCAAAGAGGCAAGCTCAGTCAAATCGCATGGTAAAAAGGGCGGTTATGAAAGCCGTGGATAGTAGTGAGTCGGCTGATCGTATGGCCAGGTTGGAGAGAAAGTTGGATCAGTTGATGGGTGTGGGACTGAAAGAAAAAGGCAAATCAGGAAAAGCGTATCCAGTTTGCGAAGGTTGTGGTGGAATAGGCCCTTTAGTGGCTACTTGTGGGGTCGTGTTGGAAGACGAAGAGGAAGAAGAAGAAGAAGAGGAGGTGAATTTTGTTCAGGGTGAGAAAAGGTACAATAATAATATGAATTCAAACACCTATCACCCGGGCCTCCGAAACCATCCCAACTTCAGTTACGGAAACCCGAACACGCAACAAAACCTGAATTTTCAAGGTAATTCCCAAAAAGCAGGTTATTAGTCGAATCAGCGTCAATATGGGAACGAAAGAGGTAGCGGTCAAAGCGGGTATAATCAAAGAGAGTCGGGTGGTTATAATAAGGTTTATCAGAAGAGTTATCAGCAGGGTCAGCAAAGTCAAAAGGCAGCACAAGGTCAAGGAAGTTCTTCTGGTAACAAGGAGGAATCGATTGAGGACGTGATAGACTTCTTGAAGCAAATGAAAACAGATCAAGAGGCTTGGAATAAAAGCGTGAATCAAAGATTAGAGCTCCAAGAGAAAGCTAATGCTGCGAGAGACAAACAGGCGAGCCAGCTTGTAGAAGAAGTGGCTAGTTTGAAGAGGAATCCATCCAAGCTACCAAGTGATACTGTGAAGAACCCGAGCCATCAGAGTAGCAGTTCATCAAATGGTAAAAACGTACACGTGAGTGCAATCACCATTGAAGATCATGGGGTGAACGACATAGTTGAAGAATTTGAAACAAGGGCACCACTTATTCCCATTCAGATTAGAGAGTTCAGGACCACCAAGGCGCAAATTGATTATGGTGCGAGTGTAAGTGTTCTACCGGGGAGTGTTTATGACCGGTTTGAGTTTGGAACTTTACAAGAAGTTGACACCACATTGGTGGTAGCTGATTTCACTCAAAGACGGCCCCGAGGGAAGTTTGTTGGAGTTGCAGTAAAGGTTGGTGATTTTTACTATCCTGAAGATTTTCTTGTTTTGGATTATGAACCGGTAGAGAATGAAGAAGAGCCGAGAGTGATATTGGGGAGACCGTTTTTGGCAACATCAAATGCTTAAATCAATTGCCGAGATGGAACAGTGTGCATGGCCTTTGGTACTCGTAAGTTAGTTTTGCATATATTTTCAAATTCATTTGATTATTCTTGTGAAATTAAATCTTTTAGGTCAAGTGCTACTAACATGTGTCTTCCTCATGTAAGTGAGGATGACACCATAGAAGAAAGTTTTGTGTTTGATAGGTTGAAGCGAGAGAGAGAAAAAGAGGAGCTGAATGCGGTAGAGATTCATGTTGGAGAGTTGGCGATATCATGTGATGATATTAAGAATGCGAAGGAAAAAGAGACTAATAATGAGACTGGCAAAACAAGTAAGAAGAAACCACCAAATAAGGAGAATGTGAGGAAGCCACCGGGGTTTGAAAATGAACAAAGAAGATTGGCATGCTTCGGGCAAAGGTGGAATGTTCTGGACAGTGTACCACTATGTTGGAGGAGTAAGAAGAACGAGGTGGAGGAAGGTAAGCACTCCATTAGACCACCATAACCAAGAAATCAGGTAATGGTTCGGCTGAAGACCTTAACAAAAACTTAGCGCTAACCGGGAGGCAACCCGGCCTTGTATTCAGGTACGTGTATATTTTTGTTATAGTTGAACTTTGTGGGTGTGGTTCACTATAAACCCTCACGAGACCATACTCGTCCACCCGGGCTACCCGGGGGTTTAAAGGGCTTGTTGCATACGCTAAATGCAACCGTGATTCCTACGAAAGTGAGTTATGTCTTTTAACATTTTTACTCGTTTAACAAATTTGGTTATGAAATTAATTAATCTTGGTTGGTAATTTAAAATTAATGGTTTTACAAACAGTTTAAAAGACCTATATTTTTAACATTTGTGAGAAGCTTGCTTCTACATGTTTGAGAGTTTGCAGATTTTGTTTTAAGAGTTGAGGAGGTAAGGTTCACTGAGAGATCACCAAGGGCACGAGAGTTGCACATGAGAGTTTTCTTTTCTATCAGGTGATTTCGTTTTCATAACCTTCTTTGTTTTATTAGTATTTATATTAAAAGTGTAATTGTATTTGTGTATATTTAGTAATAACCACCATCACATTAGGCCCGGTTTGAAAATTGTCACGTGAATTTTAAAACCCGTCCCTATTTTATATCTTAAATTTTAAACATTGAGGACAATGTTTGCCTCAAGTGTGGGGATGGGGGAGAAATTGAAAATTTAAAAGTGGAGAAATTGAAAATTTAAAAGTTTTATGTCTCTTGAAATTAAGATTTTTAACACATAATAATGGAAAATGATAGAAAAATCGGGGATTATTTTTTGAAATTATTATATAATAAAAGATAAAGAGAACGGGAACACACGTAATTTGAGATGTATTGGTAGGCTCAGCCTTGAGAATGAAAGGATAATTTGGTTGTTGACTTAACTGCACTTCAAATGCTTGATTTTTAGTGGGAAACGCCTTCAGGGTTTTGTTTGTTTCGCTAAGCCTGTGTAAGGACTGGAATGAAATATTAGGCCATACTCAAGCCTTACTATTAGATTTGATCACTAAAAATATATTTTAATATGAATAGTATATAGTACAATGGTTGGATAGGCTTAACATTAGAGTATGCTAAATGACTTTTGATATAAACATCAACGAAAAAACTGCTAGTTAAGTAGCTAACACTTCATAGGCGTATGGTTTTATGGCCTTAAATCCTGTATTGATGGGATGCCCCGGGGAACGGAGACCATGGGTCGGTATGCGGTTTATCATCTGGTATGCGTAAATCCTAAGTGGATTTATTCATATTAAAAAAAAAAGAAAAAAGAGCTCAAAGAGCGAACCCGTAGTTTATCTGCCAATTCATAAGTCAATAAACATGATCACAAAAAGTGCTTTAAAAGTACAAATTCACTACTGACTTGATCATCCACGTTGTTAGTCATATGGGGTCCCCGTGCTCGCGTCACATTACCAGTAAGAAATGGACCACACAGGACACGTCATATGTAAGCCCTATAGATGAATTTATGCCTACTCATGTATGGTGATGGACTTCGGGGTATTGCTTGATAATGGGGGTATGTTGTGTAGTGGGGGCTATCTACTAGTTGGCTACCTAATTGCACTTTAATCATATCTATGGCCATTTTGGTAGACTTTAATATTTAAGTTTGGGTTTTGGTTCGATAAAAATATCCAAGATTGTCTTAGCTATTACATATGGGCTTAAAAATTGTATAAAGTGTGCAAAATTTAATAATCTAATCTCAAGGTTTAAAGAAAATTGGGGTGGTCTGGTTCAGTAAAACTATAATGAAGCATGGTAAGGCGGATTCAGGGATTTGAGGTGTGGGTTCCATTTTAATCATATGAACTAATAAAACTGTCGACCTTATTTTTCCTGGTATGTATTAAGGCGTAGGTCGCAATCGTGGTATTTGTGTTCTTGTGCTTAATTAAGATAATCTATGAAGTATTTTGAGAATGATCTCTGATTCTGATTCCATTGCAAAATCTTTTTCGGGACGAAAAAGGTTAAGTGTGGGGATGTGATGGTTTGGTAAAAGTTAGCTAGTTTTATATATTAATTAGTTATATTTAGTTAAATAATCGAATGAACATTGGTACTTCAAGCATTGTTTATGTGTTTCAGGATATTGGAAGCTTTGGAGCTTAATGACGATATTTACGGGCTTGGAATGAAGATCGAGAAGTGAAAGATTGGACATGCACACATCACGAGGCATTCAAGAAAATAAAAATGAAAAATATGAAGTTTTACATCTTCGCGATACGCGAAGATGCAAAGAAGGGCAACTTCGCGATACGTGAAGTTGCAGGATGTCGACCGCGACTATTTTGTCCTTCGCGATACGCGAAGAAGCATACTGGTACATCTTCGCGATATGCGAAGATGCTTAAGTCGGCCAAAAATTTAGGTTTTGCCTTATATAAACCCTTTAACCTCCCCATTCGGTTATAGACGACTTCCAGAGGCAAAAGAGACTGTTTATGACGATTTTCCATCATTCCGAGGCTTCTGGTTCATCTCTGGTTTGCATGTTCATTAAGATAAGTGATATAATCGATATGTCGATGCTTGGCTAAGTTCTGTGTTCATTCTAGGCTAGGTTTTTGTGTATTTTAACTTCTGACCAGATTCTAATACTTAAGGTTTATGAGCTTGATTGAGTCATTGCTTTGGTCTTGCTTAATTATTGATTGATTATTTAAACAACTTGTGTTTGGGATTATTAATTGATGCATTATTTGTTTGGTTTTGTTCATCAACATTTAGGGTATAAGCTCTTGTGTCATTGATTAGTTATCATAAAATATTGTTTCTTCATTGGTTTTAACAAACATAAGTTGGTAATTAGGTAAACCGAGTTCAATTGTGTCATCAATTCGGCAAGGATATCGTTTGACATCACAATCAAACGATTAGGTTTAGTAATTAATGCGTAATCAAGGGAATCTAGGATTAAGTTGAATATCACATTAACCGAACCTAGAATGAATATTTCATTAATATTGTTTGCAAAGTTTTTAAGTAATAATTAAGTTTTAATTTAAGCTTTTCTAAAAACCGCTTGACATCGTCTATCCGACATAGTTAATTAATTAATTTAGTCATATTAAAATTAACATTTTCCTTGAGTCCTTGTGGAGACAACCATACTTACCCGTACTAGTTTATAGGTATTTAAGTCTTAATTAATTGTTTTTGAGTAGACCACGACAACCTACGTCAGCCCCTCGATATGCGTGAAAAGTTGGCCAGAAAGTATGTCATCAAAATTTGCTAGAAGAGTGTCCCATACATTTGAAATATCTCCGAAAAATTTCGTTTAAGAAAATTTTCCGAAAATAATCTTTTTTTTGTTACATCCTCATACGTTGTCCTGTTCACATTCGTTTGAACAGTGTCACATTCGTCTAAATTCCATCCACATTAGTTACCCTTCGACGAATGGTTCTCTTTCGTTAACCCATTAACGAATGTCCGCATACGTTAACTCCCTCATTCTTATGAACAGTACACGAATGAGTCTTCATAAGTTAAACACCTCATTCGTATGAACAATGTACAAATGAAGTCCACATTCGTTAAATTCCAACGAATGTAGTCATTCGTTAAACCTCTGTAACGAATGAGCATTTAACTTAACGAATGAGCAGTTAAGTTGCTTACTGTAGCACTTCGCCGGAAAAAGTTGTTACAGTCGCCGGAATCTAGAAATAAACCTCCATTAATGGTTGAAATCTTCAAATCTTCATCAAAACACACCATTAAACCACCAAATTATACACAAAGCTTCGGGTTTGTATCTGGATCATGAATCAATCATCAATCCCATCACTCAAGCACTGAATCCGATCTAATTCGGATCAAACCATAACTTAACCATCCATGGCGGATTCTTCAATTCATCATAATTAAACACCATATTTCACATGAGGATGCGGATTTACACCAGGAGCATGAACCTATAATCAATTTCATCATTCATCCTATAAATCTTTCAGAATCCGTCAAACAGTTAATTCACTAGAAGAACACAAACGAATGTATCACGAGCGACCTCCAGCTCTGGTACCACTTGAGAGAGCACTTAGGGATCTAGATCGTTGATGACATCGTGATACTCATAGGTAGATCAATACGATTAGGATTGTGTGTTTGTGTGTGTTCAGAGAGAATTTCGGCAGAGTAACGAGGCTTAGGAGTGATAATCAAATATCTGTTTTTATAACTGATAATATTACAAGTATATATAGGGGATGACACATTCGTTAACTTAAACCTTAACGAATCAGACTAACGAATCAGGTATTAGACTAACGAATCAGTCTTCAACTGATAATGAATCTGCCTTCAAATATTCAAACCATATTGAATATTAATCCTAAGTCCAGAAATGTCCAAATTTGTCCGAACTAAACAAAACCTATATCGAAACACTCGGAGTCCAATTCCGAACCTCACAATGCCAGTCCGTTCTAACAACTCGTCCAAATCCAGACTCAATTAAACCTATTCGAACTTTACGTTAACCGCCATTAACGTAAAAACTAAATTAAAGCTCAATTCACTCCAATTACCACTCAACACTTACTCAATCCGCCATTTACAGTTAATTTACTTTAACTCTAATTCCAATTGCATTTAAACGAACTCAATTACTCTTATAGACCTATCCTCTGTTTCACTGAAATTAAACTATCAAACAATGATTTATATCAATTCATATTGAAATTGATAAAATTACTGATGAATCAATACAATATACCGAAGAGTAATCATGAAGATCCGATCTAGTGGCTTTGATACCACTTGAGAGAGCACTTACGGATCTAGATCGATGATGACATCGTGATACTCATAGGGAGATCAATACGATTTGGATGGATACGATTAGTGTATGTGTTTGAGTGTGTTCAGAGAGGATTTCGGCAGAGTAACGAGGATTAGGAGTGATAATCAAAGTTTTTTTTTATTAGTGATAATATTATAAGTATATATAGGGAATGACACATTTGTTAACTTAAACCTTAACGAATTTGTCATTCGTTACATTAGAAATAACGATTGCCCTTCATTCGTTGTCACATTCGTTAAGCATGGTTAACGAATGGGGCTTACATTTATAACGAATGTGGCTTATTCGTTACTGGGTAACGAATAGCCTTACATTAGAGCGAATGGTGATATTACCAAAATATCCCTTACATTATCAAGTAATAGAGTAATAATATAATAATATAATAAAGACCGAGACGCCCAAGTTGTGTATCAACATTTTGTTAGTATTCTAGTTAAGAGTCCGGGTCAATACACGAGTCTTACCTAAAAGGGGTTGTTACTACCTAAACGGGTTTATTACTATTCTAGTTAGGGAGTTGTCAGTATTCTATAGTTAGGGGTGTTATTATACTCCTTTATGTTGTTAACTGTTTTGGATGTCTTGCCTAAAGGACCTTCAAGCCCAATCATTTAAATCAAACATGAAAAAAGTTGTTAATTATAGTTCGGTTCAGTTCGGTTTAATAATTGAATGATTTGGTTTTCGTTAGCATAAACGAAAAATCATTACCAACGGATTGATTTAAGGTTTCATAAATTAAACTATAAAAACCAGACCTTCTCAGGTCATGATTTGTTTTGTAAGTATTAAGTTGGTAGCATACTTAAGTTAATTTATGTATTTTGTTTTTGCTGACGATGTTGAATGTGGTGGCATGTTGTGGAGATGGAATGCAAAAGTTTGTTGTCTTTGTTTAATTATTATGTTATACCTTATGTTTTCGTTTGTTTATGTTGAACATGAGACACCTTGTATTTTGGCTTATGTTTTTAAGCCTTAATGTTTAAATGTTGATGTTATATGTGTAGGCATGCTTCATATGAATATGTTTATATATGTTTATAAGTAAACCTAAATACAACTAACTAATTATAGATAAATATATTCTATTACTTATAATCTAATACTTGATGAGTATTAAACGTGATTAAATAAATAAATCATATTTTGTATATTGCATGTCAATTGTTTATTTATACAAACTTTTTTGTAGTTTAATTATATTTTCGGAAAATCTTCTAAAGAGTATATAACCTATTTTCTTATAAAGTAAAATGAATCTAAAAACGGGTAATTAATAATCTATTTTGTTATAAAGTAATATGAATGTAAAAACGAGTGAATAGTTAAATGATGATGCAACATCCCTCCTTGAACCCTTCCGAGTATTGCATTATCCTTCAAGTCTTTAATCATGCCGTCCAACTTTATTTTAAATAATCTACATAAAATATCAGGCCTGTCTTCTGGCTTAAGCGTGGTGTCTTCAAAAAACCTCTTAACTTCTGGCCACTTTGGGTTACATGTGATTGTTATGAAAAAAATCAAGATATCCATACCACTTACAAAGCAATATAGCATCTAAATAGTTTTGCAACATGTATCGTGCACTACCAGTAAAAGAGGAAGGAAATATAATACACTGACCGACTTTCGAAACATCATTGTTGCCTTGATTTTGAGAAGAACGTAGATTTTCGTAAGTCTCGCATCTTAGTTTCTTCTGTTTATTACGTATGTAAAATAGTCTTTCACTTTCAACCGTAGTATACGCATCTACCATCAATTGTTGAAAAAGCCTCCCCCCATTTAGAGGCAAAGAAAAAGTATTTATTCTATCTTGGAATCTGTACGCGAAGAACTCCCTCATTGTACATGTATGTCTTTTAGTGCTGTTTGAAGCCGAAACATCCCGATGACGGATGTCTATTCTGTAACCATCTTCACGTACGGGTAAAATAGGGGATCTTGAAGCGGTACATACGAAGGATGTAGTTCACTTATCCGTTCTATTTTACCTGTTTTAGTTTTGACAATAATATCTCTAGGTTCAAATGAGTTGTCAATGTCTCCAACTATTAAGGCTGCAACTTCGGAAGCAGTTGGCAAATTATATGTCCTTCCATCTTGCTGCCTTTTTGCAATAAGGTGCAACTTTAGATCCGCATGAAGATTGTTTTCAAAAAATCTCTTGCCATTCTATAAGATTTAACCAACACATGAATCTAACATGACCTTCAGATCTTGTATAATCTCAACATCTATAACATCTGAACTTGATGTGGACACATTGTTTGTTTGACTGAATAAAAAATTTAAAATACAAAGTAAGTAACGATAAAATTTTTTAATAATTTTATTATAGATGAGTAAGAGAAATTAACGTAAAACGTCTTGTGTAACATTTCGGATTTTTTAAACCGTATTCGTTTACTCCTAACCCGACCGGGAACAATTTTTTGATCATTATTATTAATCAAATCAAATATTTATAAGAATTTAACTTTCTAAAGTTCACTTTAAGCCCCTCATAGTTTATATCATGTTCATTTCTTCTTTATTTCATAAATAGTTCAACAAGTGACCACATAACAAACAATAGGGACCAAACTTGAAAAAAATGAAATATCCCCCTGCTAACCTCTAGAGCGCTGCGAGACGGGCTCCACTCCTTGTGGCCGCGCAGCGTGGTGGCTGAACTGGATAGATTTCTTGCTCGATGAACTTTCCTAGCTCGTTTTTGATATAAAATCGTTTATTTTAGGCATAAATCAAGTGAATTAAGGTCCAAGAAAAGGGTATTAAATAAAATACAAGTCTATATCCATAGATTACTGATCATGCATGAAATCTACAACTTATTTCATTGATTTAGTCATTAAATACATATTCGGTTTCCTAAAAGAGTAAATTAACCTTAATTAGTTCGTTTTAGTGTTTTCTATATAAACAAATCATCTAATCTCTTCCATAAACTTTCTCATGCCCTAATATGTCAACCCTAGCCATCCCTTGCCTCTGCTCCTCATAAATCCTTCAGTTTTTGCTTATTTGTTGAAGATACAAGTTCGTTCGTTTGACTTTGCTTATAATTGGACTTTCGACTCATCATTTCTGTTGATCCTTTCACTTTTCGGTTAAGTTGTAAACTTAGAAATCTTTCATATATATTCCCTAGTCAATAACCTTCAATCAATTTCGGTGGTTGAAGGATGTTGACTGGTCAATTCGCTTAAAACTCGTGAAAGGGCAAATCAGTCAACAAGTTTGACTTTACGTTTTCTCATACTTCTGGTTTGATTCAATGATCGGTCCAGAAGACTTTTATTTTCGTAACGAATTTTAAGGCTACTGACCAAAACCCAACTTCTAACTCGCTGTTCGGATTCTGGTCAGTACCAGCTCTCTTAAATCTTAAATATAACATAACTTGAGTTCTAAACGTTCGTTTGGATTGATTCCTGTGGCAACGAGTTCATTTTTACTTATACTATCACATCTAAAAGTTTTAGATTCTGATTGTTTTATATCTTTTGATGTGTAGTGGACGACCCGCTTATTCGTTAAGTCGCTTATTCGTATTTATATCCGCTTGTCATTAATTTAAGGTGAGTTTTATCATTACCTAATTTTACTCAGTTTTCTAAACCGGTTTGGGGACATATGCGTATGTATATATATATATATATATATCAACAATAGCAAACGCGTAATTGTGTGTGATTAATCAAATATACTTGTTACGTGCTTACTTGTTTATGTGCGCATTCGTGTTCAGGGAGGTCCCGCATATCCCCTTGTATAGGGTTCTCATTATTCTTGGCCAAATCCCGATTCGCTTGGCAACAGTCTTATTATTATTTGCTCATGGTTGATTTACTGGCGCCCGATTCGCTTGGCAATGGTTTAATTGACAACTTATTTGTTCATGGTTTGATTCATTTACCGTATTTATCACGTTTTGCTTATTTCTTTTATTTAATATATTAACATTATTTTATTGCAAAACTGGTGGTGAACTCACGCAACATGTGTTATTCACAAACTCTGTTTTCTACGCATATGTAGGTTGCTATTGAATTAAAGTTGAAGTATTGACACTTAGAAAGACCTTAGGGTTTTAATAAAGACAAACATGAATCTAAATTTGTTATCTATATTTATTTGAATTGTTTTGTTATATTTGGATATTGTGTGTACATTTTAAATAAAATAATTAAATAGATATTGTCACATTTATATTATGATAGTATCTTCGAGCTGTGAGCAATCGGATCAAGCCCCGACATTTTCGCCTTAAGTTGGGGTGTGACACCTTGTCTATTTGCAACCTCGTTTTCAATGATATATATATATATATATATATATATATATATATATATATATATATATATATATATATATATATATATAACTGAGAGAATTTAGGCTTTGATCCATCCGTTGGTAGGAGACTTCCAAGAGCATGGTAATTTTCACCGCCAAGTCTAAATACAAATGGAGCATTACCTCTGTTAATGGACGAATCAACTTTTCCACCCATTGACGTAGAGGAAAACATTGAGTTGTAACGACGAATGTGTTTCATGAAATCCAAACAACTTAAAAGAGTTTTATAATCGGATGGCGGCTCCTTCAAATCTGGAAGTTTAACTTTACCAAAACAACATGATAGAGAAAAGCTTGATTTATATTTTCCTTGATAGCTTCGTAACATCTCATCCTTCCACAATTTTGCATTACATGCCTGACAGGTATGACTTTGATCACCATGATCCAAGTAATCTGTTAATGGTGTTTAATAAGTTTTATTACTATCTTATTATATTACAGTATTGTATAACTTATTTATAATAAATAAATACATATTGAATATTGAAAGTACCTTTTGTTTTACCAGAGAAAATGTTTTCAATGAGTAGGCTATCATCATGTTCATCTGCTTCTGTTGTAACGAATGAAGTTTCTTTTGATATATTTTCTTTGTTTGATTTGCATTTACCCTTTAGTTGTGAATTATTGGATGAAGATGCTTGAATTTTTTTATCCAGGCACATATACCTAAGCAACGAAGTAATATTTAACATCCATGTATATACATTTAAAAAGTAAAAATATTACATAATTTGAATGTACAAAGTTCTATTAAAGAAATGTATATTGCCTCGTATAGTTTGTGACACTTGGATAGATTTTAATGTCGTTGAAGACTTAAACATTACAGAAGCACATTTAGCCTTTGCCTTTTTGGTTTCTCTAATTTGTTTTCTAATGGATCGTCATAATTTGTGGCTAGTATAACCATCATTGTTCATAGAAACTGTAACACATGAAGTTTGGAATTAAGCGTAACCATTAAAGTATTTATTATAAAAAAATGAACATGAATGATTAACAGAGCAACAAAATGAATACGATATAATGATTTTGATAGGATAGTAAAGCTGAAACGAAATTGATGCTATAAAGAGATTGATTAGAATGCAAAGTATATTATGTTATATACCACTTGTAATGTTTGAAAGAGGAAGTGTAACATGAGATTATGAAGATGTAGCATTGTTGTGATGATATGGAATTGATTTAAAAGGAATAACCACTTCATTTAGATAGGCTGGACTTCCATTAGTTGTTAATTTGTCGGAGGTGACTTGGATGTTTTGCAAAGCTGTTTTTGAAAAAAGAATAAAGCATATTATTATTAATGAAAACTTAGTAACAAATGTTCGTAAATAAAATTAACTTTAAAATGTTGTTTTAATATGACAAGTGTATTTTGGAGACATTTTATCTTTAAAACTATTGTCCTTTTTTGTATCCAACATTTGTTTTCTAATTAGTCTTGTTTCTTTTGAATCTATAAAAAACCAAAAATTCAAGTTATTATATTTTTTTTGAAAGGTAAATTTCTTTGCTGGTAGTGGGACTTGAACCCAAGACCTTGGTGTTAAGAGACTTTGTTCTACCATTGGGCCACCACCCCAATGACTCAAGTTATTATATAAAAACACAAAATGAAATTCAGTAATTTTATACTATTTGTAATGTTAGATAACAGACTTCTAATCTGTACAGATGAAGAGCCAATATTGGTATCTTGATATGGATTTGATGTATAAGGACTAAGCACTACCATGTGAGAACCGAAACTTCCATAATCTGGTAATGGGTTTATAGTGTGTTGTTAGTTGTGTAAGCCTAACATAAAATATATAGAAACGGAAATTTTAAGTTTTTTAAGTGTGAAAATTGGGATATGCATAACATAACTTTTGTAATGTATCATCTAAGTAAACATTAAACAAAACATATATGGATTTGGATGTACTGAAAACGACCTTTGATGTTGCAATGAGAATGTACTTTTAATCTTTTGGCATCCAATTTAAATTTCCTCTTCTTTCGTATGAGCTTTGCATAAATATATCGATCATTTGTATCTGTGGAAAAAATAAAAAAAAAACTTGGTAAAAATCAAATATTTATAACAAACAAGACTTGAAATTTATTTAAAATTATTTATGTAGCCAAAAAAGCATATAAAATAATGAAGATTTTGTGATTCAGATGAATTTTTAAAATTGTATTATACAAATAAAACATAATAATATAATGTAAGAAAAAAAACTACATGTAAGAAAAACATCATAATAGTTTAACCAAGTTGTGTTACATCAAATACTTAACAAAAGGAACTTATAGTGCTTAACACATAATCCTTGGAATGACTCCAACAAAATGAAATAGTTCTTAAACCAAGTTGTGTTACATCAAATACTTAACAAAAGGAAATTAAAGTGCTTAACACATAATTCTTGGAATGACTCCAACAAACTGAAATAGTTCTTAAAGGACGAACCTAATTGCAAAGACAATTAAATAAAAATAGAACCCAACGTAAAACATTAAGATTTTAAAGAGATCATTTTTCAATCTTGGGAACAAGGAGAACGGGCTTGCCATTAGAAGGAGGCTTAGTGGTAGACAATTCTCCAATCATCTCAACTTCATAACTGCCAATCAAATTTTTCTTAAAATCTGGATTTTTGGATTTGCGCTTAAACGTTGTCAGTTCAACCTCATGAGTTTTTTCATTGCTTTTGTCATTCACATTTTATGCCATTGTAGTAACATTATCATTCATACTTTCAGCACCAGCCTAGACATTTATATAAACAAATGGTGTTAGAAAATGTATTGAACATAGAGTCAGTTATATATGATTACCTGAAAATAATATATTTAATGCAATTTTCAAATACGTTTAAGTTAGCACTTTCATGTGTCTGCATAGTATCCAATCCTATGGTAAGCTCTTCACAATTAACAGACTACATTATAGTTCAAATAATTCTTATAATTACAAATGAGAGTAATGAATAAGTACTGTTGTAATAAACTGAAAACAGTAAACGGTACATCAAAAGGACAATTTATATACTTTAAAATATATAAAAACTTAAGTTATAAAAGTGTAGAAAAAATATAATTGTTTTTAAAAAGTAATACCATTAATTCAACAGTTCCTTGTGACTGGGTATCATTGAATCCGCTGCTAAGAGAAGCAGAGTTGTCGATCTACATAGCAGTGACATTATTGATTAATAAAAGCTGAGTATGATGAATATATATATGTTAAATCAACAACAAAATAATAGTCCTGCCTCAAAATTGTTGGCCTTTTTTTCCAGCTCAGAAATGATATCCACATCATCTGCCTGTTTAGAAATGCCGAAAACCGAGCAACCATTGTTGATGTTTGTACTGTGCTGTCATTCTTAAAAGCAAATTTTTTCCCCACAAGAACATCAAATTCAGTCGGATTGTTAGCGTTATCACCTACCTATAATATGTGTGTATATTTTAATGTCAAATATTTTAATGTTAAATAATGTTAAAAATAAAAAATATGCAGTAAGAAAATCTTACGGTAACATATTTGTCGATTAAGCTGATGCGCTTGTTTTGAAAAGTTTGGAAGCGTCACGATCAAACAATGTCAAAGAAACTGTTCCAGTTGAGTCTTGAACAACCAATGGAACACTAAGCCTGTATAATATATAGTTAACTCAGTTAGCAAAAGTAAACATTATCAATTAAATAAAATAATTAACATAACATATAAATAACTTAACACCTTTGCAGATAGTGAATAACATTGTTTTTACAACTCTCTGTTTTGCACTCATAAATGTCCTCTTCATAAACAAACACACCAACAGGCTGATTATCTTCGGTAGGCTTTTTGGTTACTTTTCTGTTACATGTTCTACATGCCAAATAGTACTAGGGCAAGTCTTGGGGTATCAACCAAACCGTCCCAACAATCACAACAGACCTAACCTAAAAAAGTATATATTAATTAAGCATTTAATAAATAGAGCAATTAATAGAATAAGTAACGTAGTTTACCTGATGTAGCTTAACTTCCGCTATCTGTTGAACTCAGATCTTACTACATATTCATCGTACATAGAAAAATACATTGATATGTTAGAGGACTGAGTCAAACTTGAAGAACCAGCCCAGTTCAGCGAAAGACTGTTAAAAGAAATAAATTTTAATGGTCAAAAGAAAGAAATGAAAAAAATACTAAAAAATGAATGCCTTAGTATTAAAGTTATAATACCTGTTTCGAAAGGAAGTGATCTCATCAATTTCAGAGTTGATGAAAAGTTTTGAAACGTTGTAGGAAGTGTTGACATAAGCAGATTTTCCAAAGTATTTCATGGTACCAAATTGTAGGATGATAACAATAATGCCATATTGGTCCCTATTTCGCCAATGCTCTAGGATCATATCAGCATATGAATCCCATAAAGATAAGTAAACTTTGTGCATCCTTTAATAAAATAATCAAGGAAAAGGTTTAAAAGAAATTGTTAAGATTAAAAAAATAAGTAAAATCTTTTAAGAAAAAACAAACTCAAGATCTTGAACAATGACATTCAACTTTTTAGTATCTTTCCCCTTTTTTGTTTTGAACTTCTTAAGGTCACCAACATAAGCAACAAAACCAATGGCATCTAAAAAAAGAGTTAACTAAATATAATAATGATAAGACATACAGCTAATTTAAGTTAGAAATTGAAATAAATTGAGGAGGATTTTGTATTACCTTGAGGTTGATTCTCAGGAAAAGTCCGGTCAACGATACCCATAAAGTTTGTGAATGAAAAGCCAGAGGTTGGGTCGCAAAAATCATTACAAGGGTAGACGGTGTCATAATAGAGTCCTAGCTTGGTTTGGCTTTGAACATACTTGTACTTGGATTCGTTCAAACCAATAGATGGTTTGACAATGAAGTAACAGTTTACACAAAAATAGAAATATAAAGTTAATGTTGACAAATGTAAAGTATCTTGGGTAAATAATATTGAAGAAAAGTGTAATTCCTAAGTGTTATTAGTTTACTTACAGTAAACTGTTGTTAGATTGACAATTGTATGAAAGTCAGTTGTGTTGTACAGTAGAGTTATACATTTATACTTAATAATAAAATAGTTACTTATATATTTCAAATAATAAAATTTAATAATAGTAGTGACAATAATATGATAAGCAATGTTGTTTCAACCATATATTAAGATATATATAATGAAAAGATCAAACATGAAAATGCGATTATTAATAGAATATAACCTGATTCGTTCAGAACATGGTCAAAGCGAGAAAACCAACATTAAAGAACATTGGCTTGCATTGTTGTACCCTATAAGGATTAATGAAAAACCAATGTTGTAAAACTCCCGAGTAGGCGCCCGAGTACTCCCCGCCTAGATCGAGTACTCTCCGCCTCGGCCGAGTAGTCCTTAGGTATTTTCCGAGTAATCCCCGACTACTCCCGAGTACTCGCAACTCCCCAGTCGACTGCCTAGGACCGCCTAACGACTTTTACAATCTTGTGAAAAACTATTATGATTTATTTCTAAAAAGTACTTTTTGATATATAATATAATAACTTCACACATATACCTCTTTATCAACCACGATCATTTCAATAGAGTACCATTGATGAGGATTGCCGTACATAGGTTGTTTCCACAATCGAATGACCCGAACCTTTACTGTATAGTCACGACGAGACAAATCTAGGTTCTTCAGGCAGGTGACGTTATCGAGTGCAGGCAAGCTATATCATAAATAAATGTTTATCATTAATATTGAAGCAGGTAAATAAATAAAAAAAGAATGAAATCGGAAATATTACAAAAATTAGCTTTGAACGGTCAAAAAAAAAGGAGATTCTTTGTAAGTGGACTGTAATGAGTAAAGTATTAAGAGTAAACCATAAGAGTGTCTATAAATAAATTAATAAATGGTGAATAAATATAAAGCAAGATAATTGTTGTTGTTGTTGTTGTTAAAGTTCAGCAACGGTTATCATAGTTGCGACTAATAATATTTAAGCCCTGATTAATTTTATAAACATCAACAAAGTTGAATGAAAAGTTTGAACATTAGCGTTAAACAGTGCATTAACTATGTTAATGTTGATAACATGATACATGAAAAAGAAAAGAAACTAAACATGAACAGAGAAAAATACTTGGGTTCCATGACTTGGCTGATTTTTGCTCGTGTGATAGGTGTCCCAACACAAAGCAATTAGTGAAGATGGTGCGAAAAAAAGATGAAATATGGGTGGTATATATAGTGTGAAAGAGTAAAGAAAAACATATATTTTAGGTATGCATAAAAAAGGATGAAGTCAAATCTGCGTTGGTAATTGTTCTGATTTATTTTTAGGTGAAAAGGTTTGAAACATGGATGTCTCAATCAACTATTTGATCACATGCATGTTGAACCTATATTGAAATGTTTCATAAAAAAGCAGATTTGGCTTTTTATAAGATGAATTAAAGCTATTTTAAAGTATTTTAACATATGGAAGTAAGTGTGAGATGTTTAGAGCATAAAGTTTAATACTATATTGGTATAAAAGTCTTGAAAAGGTTTGAAGAAATGAATAAAGTAAATAATTGACCATATAAAAATGTAGATGTTATAAAGTACAAATTTTAATCTGAATGCTTTTAAAATTTGAACATGTGTGTAAAGTTTTGTAACAACAAATGCCAATAGCACCATGTTTGTATGGCTTAAATAAAAAACAGATTTTAATCAACATATACATGTGAGTGTAAATATATTATCTATATCTTTATGTAACGAAGATGTTGGATTCTTACATATTATGTGCCATTTGCTCATCATCCCTACTTAGTGGTAATCCAAGTCAGGCAATAACTTCAACCAAAACTACTTCATTTGCATTTGACAAATATGTGAAATTAACATAAAGTTATTTGCTTTGATACAAAAGAGTGTAATCAGTTAAAAAAAAATATGACTTTATTTTTTTGACGAGCCATACCTTCAAATGAACGGTTACTTGTGACAAAATGCAACAGAATGTGTTGATAATTCTATAGCACCATGCTTGTATGGCTGAAATAAAAAAACATATTTGAATCAACATGTACATGTGAGTGTAAATATGTTATCTATATCCTTATGTAATGAAGGTTGTTGGATTCTTACATATTAAATGGCATGAGAATTTGCTTCTTATGTACCATTTACACATCATCCCTTTACACATCATCCCTACTTAGTGGTAATCAAAGTCGGGCAAGAACTTCAGCAAACTCCCTTGTTTCCATTTGACAAAATATGTGAAATTAATAAAAAGTTATACGTTTTGATACAAAATATGATTTTATTTTTGACGAGCCATACCTTTAAATGAACGGTTACTTGTGATAGAATGCAACCAAATGTGTTGGTAATTCTATAGCACCATGCTTGTATGGTTGAAATAAAAAAATAGATTTGAATCAACATGTACATGTGGGTGTAAATATATTAGAATTTGCTTCTCATGTAACATTTGCTCATCACCCCCTACTTGGTGGTAATCAAAGTCGGGGCAAGAACTTCAGCCACAACTCACTCATTTGCATTTGAGAAAATATGTGAAATTAATAAAAATTATACATTTTGATACAAAAGAGTGTAATCGGTTAAAAGAAAATTAAATCTTACCACTTTCCTTACTGGCGAGCTTTTTGAAAGACTTCTGAGAATAGGTCGGGTTTCAGATATTCAAGTCGGCCAAAAACTTCAGCCACAACTCTCTCGCTTACATTTGAGAAAATATGTGAAATTAATAAAAAAATTATACATTTTGATACAAACGAGTGTAATCGGTTAAAAGAAAAATAAAATCTTACCGCTTTCCTTAAGGATAAGCTATTTGAAATACTTCTGAGAACAAGGTCGGGTTACAGATATCCAAATCGGGCAAGAACTTCAGCCACAACTCCCTCGCTTGTATTTGAGAAAATATGTGAAATTAATAAAAATTATAATTATACATGCTGATACAAAAGAGTTGTCACACCCAAACCTAAGGCGGAAACGTCGGGGCGTGATCCGATTGCTCACAGCTCGAAGATACTATCATATATAAAACTTGACAATATCTAATTAATTATTTTATTCAAATAATACACACACTATCCAATTATAACAAACAATATACAAATATGAATATAAGCTCAATTAATGTTTATCTTGCTTATATTCTAAGGTCTTGTCTACGTGTCCAAACTTCAATTGTCAATACAATCAACCTGCATATGCGTATAAAATGGAGTTTGTCAACATAAAGTTGAGTGAGAATACCACCAGTTTTGACACAACAATATAAATAAGCATAACGCGATAAGTGCGGTAAATATAATCAAACTGTAAACAAGTATGTAGACCGTTGCCAAGCGAATTGGGTATTGGTTAATAGCAGGAGTACCCACTATACGAATGAATGAATAATAATCCCAACATACGAATGAATGAATAGTAACACACCATATGAATGAATGAATAGTGATACAAGTAAGCAAGTAGCACGTACGTTTGCTTAAGTCACTCACAATTACACGTATGCATTTGTTTATATATATATATATATATATATAGTAAGAAATACGGATAGGTACACATATGTCCCCAAAATTGTTAGAGCATAATGTCTATTGCTAGGGTCTTAGATGTATTAGATATGATTATATAGAGCTAAAAATGTCAAATGTATAGTTTAAGTTTGATAGTCAACGCATAAGTCTTCAAGTCATCGCATATCATATGCGGCGTATATAATATACGCCGTATATCATATAAGGAATTGATGAGGTTGTTCTTATTTCCTATAAATAGGGGACTTATGCGTTATTATGCAGACTTTTGATGAATGTTAGAGTAAGAGAGTAGAGAGAGAAAGTTGCTACAAAGTCATATCTTGTAATCTTTGAAGTTATCAATGAAGAGTATGCTTAATGTTTACTTGTGTTTTTTACTCTCAATGGATTCCGCACTTTGAGATACAAGCTGTAACATCTAGAGATCCTAATTGTTGTATACATCAGCATGACATCCCCTTTCAAGTGGTATCAGAGCTAAATGGCTCGTTACTAGCTTAAACATCACAAGTTTTCCAGGTTTTTGTTTCTATCTACTAATTCAACCGTCAAAAGTCCTTCAATTTTTCACAAGACATTCCTTATGTATCCGTGACAAATCCTTCAAGTTTACACTCAAGTCCTACATCATTTGAACCTCCAAATTATCAAAATTCCAAAAAGATGTTTTTTAGCGGATATGTCATATCAGCGCATATGTTCTTCACGTATAACATATCTGGCGTATAACATATACAGCGTATACGTTATAAGCTGAAAAACATATACGTGTGTATACATATATGTTGACCACACCTTATACGTTGACTTTCAAATATATCCGTTGACCAAGAGCAGAAGTTATACGTTGACTTCCAAACATATCCGTTGACCAAGAGCAGAAGTTATACGTTGACTTCCATACATATCCGTTGACCAAGAGCAAAAGTTATATGTTGACCTTCTTTGAACAAAATGGAAAACCTTAGTACGTTTGTGTCACAGCCCTCTGCATTGCTTCAGAACATTAAACTCGAGAACGAAATGGGAATATCAAACAAGCCACCTAAGCTTCTCTGTATGGAAGATTATCCGTCTTGGGCTGACAAGTTTGAAACGTACGAACAAGCTTTGAACTATGAGACGTGGACGGCTGTTGAGGAAGAACCAGATCAGGTTCAATCTAATGACATCGCAGAGATTACTCCTATTTTTGATGATGATAGTGAATCTAATGAGGAGATTATCGAAGCCATTTCACCATCGATTTCTGCTGAAGAGAATGTGAATAATCTTCAATCTGAATTGTCAGTTCCAACAGAAGTTGTGCCAAGAACATCCTATCATCCTGAGGATAACATCATAGGAGATTTGAATATTGGAGTTCAAGCAAGACGTCAAATCGATCAAAATCTCCAGTGTTTCTACTCAAAGATATCTCCTTTACTAAATCAATTCTAATTCAAGTGTTTTATTTCGCAGATCGAACCTATAACGTACAAGGAAGCCCTGACCGAGGAAAGCTGGGTCAATGCTATGCAAGAGGAACTATTGCAATTTGAGAAGCTCGGGTCTTGAAATTGGTTGATTTGCCTGAGGATAAGAAGCAGATTAACACCAAATGGGTGTTTAAGTGTAAACGAGATGTGAATGGAAACATTGTCAGAAACAAAGCAAGACTTGTTGTATTGGGTTTTAACCAGAGGGAAGGTATCGACTACAATGAAGTATATGCACCAGTCGCAAGGCTAGAGGCAATTTGGATTTTTCTATCTTTTGCTTCTTGGAAAGGTTTTAAAGTTTATCAATTAGATGTTAAGCATTTCTTAACGGAAAAATCAGTGAAGAAGTCTATGTGGGACAGCCACCGGGGTTTGTCAGTCCGATCCACAAATATAAAGTGTATCTACTTGATATAGCCCTTTACGGTCTCCATCAGGCCCCGAGAGCCTGGTATGAGACGTTGTCCCAACATCTTTTGGACAACGGGTTTATCAGAGGAACCGTCAACTGTACACTCTTCACCAAATTAGTTAATGGATATCTACTGATCGTGCAGATATATGTCGATGATATCATCTTTGGGTCGACAAACGATGTGTTGTGCAAGCAGTTTGAAGAAGTAATGAAGAAGAAATTTGAAATGAGTGCAATGAGGGAGATGAAATTTTTTCTTGGACTTCAAGTAGAACAGTTGTTAGATGGTATCTTCATCCATCAGACCAAGTATGTCAATGATGTATTGGCGAAGTTCAACATGACTGATGCATCGGCTATCAGTACTCCTCTACCATTGAATCATGGTATCGGTCCTGATCCCAACGGGGAAAAGGTTGACCAATGTCACACCCCGTCAAAGCGGAAGTGCGGGCGCGTGACGTCATGCATACCGTAAGCATATGATTATGGCAAACACAAATTTATATAGGATACCAATTGTTTATAACGTTTACAAAACATGTGTTAATCAAAATACATAATAAGATTTCAAAACGTTTTAAGTTATAATGATGAAATCTTTCAAAGGATGGTATCCTATGATGCATTTAGGGTCCCTACTTGTATTCCACGACTTCAGTTTTAACCTGAAAAACATACTCGAAAACGTCAACATAATGTTGGTGAGTTCACAAGTTTATAGTCGTAATGTAAAATAGTTTTCCAAGAAAACAATAAAAAGGTTTACGTGTTCATAACACGAAAACATTCTTGTTGAAAACGTTAGTAGGAATTCCTTTTTTCATAAATAGAAATACGCTTTTCATAAAAAATATCACGGATATTCCAAAGAACATATTTAGAAAGCGTTTTCCCTTAATAATGATTAGTAACAGTAATAATTTAGGAGTCATAACAATTAATCGTTTCCCCAAACACTTCGGTAACAGTAACGATCTTGCGTATAAGTATGATTCAATCCTCATACGTCTAGCCTGGACTACAAGTATCTTATTATATGAGCCTATATCCAACACCTGACCTATAAATCATATATGCCAAATACTTTTATGCGCCTGGCTTGATAATGTGTATCGATAACTTTAGTGGCCAACCATGATTAGGGAGTCATCCAATTAGTCCTATCTGTATAATCTCATGCTAAGCCGTAGCTAATGGTTAAAGTGTGAATGATCTCTATGATCCCCTAGTGAATGATCTTATTATCCCAAGTGAATGATCTTTCGATCCCAAGTGAATGATCTTTCGATCCAGTGAATAATCTTTCATCCCAATGAATTATCAGTATTTTGTAGTCTTGTGTTCGCAAAGAACTTAGTTATATTGCATAAAACATGGTTATAATTTATTTGAAGTATAATATGGTCTGGTGATTGTATAAAAATAGGTTTGAGTATGTTTCTTCCCCGGAGATTACAAAAGCAGTAAAAAGCATAAAAAGGGGGTCGTGAACTCACCTGCCGAGCGCGAACTTGTAACGATGGTGAACGAAAAGCCTCGTCTCTATTTCAACATATTAGTGTCCTAACATGTATAAGGGCATTTTAGTGCTAGGGGCCTAATCTCCAAAGTATATCTCGGTTTATGCAAATCGATCACCCAATCAGTTAGATTCCTTTGGTGATATATTCTTGTGTTTTCAGACAAAATATTTATATAATATGTCAACATAAAGTATTGTTTTTTTTTCTTCTACATGATATTTACTCATGCCGGTTTGGTTATTCGCAGTTCTGTTCAAACATATTTGGTTTGGTCAAATTACAAATACATACATATATATATTCTGAAAACATTATTCCTAAAACTTTGACCAATATTTTCATAAAGTATAAACATAATTATATGTCCTCTTGTAATTATCCATTTCTTTATGGTCAGTTCGTTAAGGTTATAGTAAATATTGTCTTTCATAGGTTCAAGCCACATATAGTTTCCAATAATATATATGTATAGTCTTTACTTTTCCTTCTTAAACATACACACATATTAACCATGCACGTTGTTAAGCATATAATTACCATTTTCTTGCCTTTCTCCATACTAAACACATTTTTAGTATACAGATTTCAAGATTTATAGATTTTATTTAAAATCCTCGACTAAACCATTATGTTTAAATTACTAGTTCCATCTTATAACATGTAAATGTATAAATCTAACTTCTTGGGTGAGATTTAAGCATAAGCAAATGTGCTATGAACATGAAGGGATTAGGTTGCTCACTACGGTAGTTCAAGATGAAGAAATGATGATGTTTGAATTTGATTCACCATTCTTTGCTTCCTAGCTCGTCACTAATTTTAACCCGTATGTGAGTGTGTAGAAGAACCCGAAACAAAGAAAGAGAATGGGTTGTGGATGAGATGTCGGGGCTGATTGTTAGAACCTAGCGAGATGAGCGCGATGAAAGTGATGGTTCGGTGGTGGTTTGTGGCGGTGAAGGCATATGGCGGTCAACGGCGGCTATTAAACTAATAGAGAGATGAAAAGAGATGTGTCGTATTCGGTCATGACGGTGTTACGATGCGGGTGGGATGCGGGCGTCGGGTAACGGTATGGTAGCCAATGTTTCGATGGTGGAAGGTGGTGAAGGTGGCGGTTGTCGTTGGTGTGCCAGTGGGAGGTGATGTGTTATGGTGATGTTAGGGAGGTGGTGGAGCAAGCCGATGAGAAGGGTGTCTTGGGTGGCTGGTTGTAAATAAACATCAGGGAGAGAACGAGAGTTGCAGTGTGTACACAGAAGGAGTCATGGTCTCATAATTTGTTTATGGCTTTTTGCTATAAAAATCTAGTTTGAGTTTTGAAGGTTGAGTGCACGTTTGGTGAAACTGAAAGAAATCAAAGGAGGGTACGGTTACTGATGGGTGGGAAAAGTTGGTGAGAAATGGTATTGGACATGATGGTGATGATTGTTCATGATCTACCAAAACATGTTGTAGTTAATTTGTGTATATCTTATTACTGAATTTTAATAGCTTATCTCATAAGCATGCATGTGGCTAAAGAATATACATGGTTTCTAGCTATTAAGTGAACACACGAACAGAGTTATACTATATATATATATATATATAAACATTACTTATGTATGTGTGGGTATTTAGAAAAGAAAACTGGTTATGATGGGAAACCCGGCTAGACGGAAGCTCGAGTTATGGCCTGGTGATGGCGGTTCGTTGTTCGATCATACTTATTCGGATTTATTATAATAGTTACTCGCTTATACAATACTTAGTCATATATGTTTATTGCTCATATATAATATATGGGTTAGTAAAGTTTTACTAGGCAAGGCTCTTTTAGAATAAAAACACGTGCATTCAAGCGTATAAATTTTGTGTATGAGCACAATAGTTACGTATTATGATTTCTTTTGTTTAAAAATCTTTTAGAATTAATTACACCAACGCTCGCTAGATAAAATCATAAAGTTCGAATAATTTCCAAAACTACTTAAATGAAATGTATCATGCATGTGAGCTTATGCTAGACCCGTTAAATTTAACTGAACGAAATTTAATCTAAAGAGAATTAACATAAAGAAATTAGTTTTAGGTTTTGTACGGATAATGATCGTATTGGTGGAGTGTCACAACCAAATTTTATACCGATTCATGATAGGCTTATTAATTTATCTTACTGCTTCTCGACTAGATATCATGTATGCTACGTATTTATGCGCCCGATATCAATCGAATCCAAAGGTCTTACATCTCGTTATCGTCAAAAAAAATTTATGTTATCTAAAGGGATGTCCGGGGATCGGTCTCTGGTATCCTAAAGACGATGAGTTTGTGTCAAAATCATATTCCGATTCAGATTATGGAAGCTGTAAGTTGAATGCCAAATCTACAACGGCAGGGTGTCAGTTATTTGGCAAGCGTCTTGTCACTTGGCAATGCAAGAAACAAACCACGGTTTCGTTGTCTACTTGTGAAGCTGAGTATGTAGCTGCTTCCAGTTGCTGCTCTCAGGTTCTTTGGATACAACAACAGATGCGGGACTACGGTTTGAATTTTCTTACTACCCCTATCTTCGTAGGTAATAATGCAGTTATTTCCATTACTAAGAATCTTGTAAACCACTCTAAAACTTAGCATATTGAGATATGATATCACTTTATTCGTGATTGCTACGAAAAGAAGTTGATTACTGCAGACAAAATTCACACCGATGAACAAAAAGCAGATCTTTTCACCAAAGTTTTTGATAAGTCAAGATTTCAATACTTATTAGAACTTATTGGTTTAAAAGTTTTGGGCGGTGTTGATAAAAAGGTTACCGAGATTACAGGTGTATTGGATACCTTGTGATCCTGAACATCAGAGTCAAATTTTCTTTTGTACATAATTTCTCATACAGTTTTTGATTTTAGGGGGAGAGAAAATTTCAGAAAAACCAAAAACATTGAAAAATTATAAAAAGTCAAAACAGTAAAAATTCAAAAATGACAAAAACATTAAAAAGTTGCTCCTCAGAAAATGAGTTTTTGAAGCAAAAAAGGAAGATGATAGTACATTGATCATCTAGTCCCAAATCCAGTAAAAAAGTAGGTATAAAAGGCTAAGTGCTTAAATGTATTGGTGCTTTGGTAGGCCTTTAAAACAAACAAGTAAGGGAAAGTAAGTGATATAAACCTAAATACAGCTGAATCTAGTGGATTAACATCTTGAAGGTTAGTTAATATCTGCTTTAAGAAAATGGAAAGTTTAAATATTGCTGTGTGTACATGCGTTCATTTTTGAAGAAAATTCAAAAATATTGCTGTGTGTACATGCGTTTAAATATTGCTGTGTGTACATGCGTTCATTTTTGAAGAAAAATCAACTTGTTTTATATTTCGTTTTTCAAAGAAATTTAGCTTAATTTTTTCTTTATTTTTATTCAAATTTTGGATCCTCTCCTGCGTGATAAGATTATCCAACCTGAGGGTTAAGATTTGGGTATTCTGCTTTATTTTCTTGGTGTTTCATACATGCCGTGGATCTCCTCCGCGTATACTATAAGCACAAACGTGTGAAAATCAGGTATCGAACTGGGGGTTAAGGCCTGTACAACTTCAACTTATTTTATCTTTTTATTTTTGTTAAAATGGAACCTTATCTGCGTGTAGTAATATCGATCTTAAGGGAAAATTTTAACGTTCTGAATTGTTTTGGTTTTTTATTTTTGCATGAGCACAGCTAATCGATTTTGAGTAAAAAGTGAAAAAGTATACTTGTGAAAAGCTCACAGTATAAAGATATACAAATTATGTCTGATGGATGGGGTCCACATAAGATTCGTGCTTAATTGAACCAATTAAATGTCACAGAAATTCCTGAATCACTTGTTTAAAAAAGGTTTAAGTAGACAACAATACCATTGACCAACTTAACACCAGTCATAATAAACGTGAAAATAAAACTGTGATGGAAGGGCAATTTGGTCAATATGATTCCCTGCTCAAACTCACAAAAATATGTGATCTTTTTATTGATTTCAATTTTGTACATATTTGTTGAATTACATTTGCTATTTTAAAAACCAAAAAGGTTTTCTTTTCTGATTTAGTTTTTGACTCTTGATGGCGGGTGAACTATATCTTTGGGTGTTTCATGGATCAACAAATCTTTTAAAGTGTCTTCAAATCAAAATCAACAAGATCAAAATATGTATCTGTTTTACTCAATGTCATTAATTTGGACTTGGTAAAATAGTGATTTTTTCAAAATTGAGCTTACTTAAGTTATTCTTCTAATGTACAAAGACATTAAGTTGTACTTGTGACATTGCATTGGTGTGAACAAGTCATGAATACAAATGTTTGATTGGTCATACTTATGCAACGTATAAGTATGAGACTTATACGCCGCATAAGTTATGCGCCGTATAAGTCTTACACTTATACGTCGCATATGTTAGAGTTTATATAGAATGATATACGTCGCATAAGTAGGGTATAGATTTGGGATATACGATGTATATGATCATCCACCGTATATGTTCTTATATCCGTCGTGCATGATAATGTTCTTATCCGTTTGACATAACGACAAAATGTGTCATAGATACTGAGACAATTGTGGCAGGCTGGTCATGAGGTACACAGTGGAAAGATATTATTGCCATTTTTGGCTATAAATATGTACATTCGAAAATCATAAAACACATATAAACATTTGTTTGAAGTTTTGATATCTACTCATTAATAATCATCAGGTTACTTCATGATGTTGGATGAAGAAAATGAGACGGAAGAAGATGAAAGTATGTTGAAACCGATTAGAAGTCAAAGTCATTATTTTCAAATATCAAACTTCCATAAGTCGTTACTTTCAAATATCATGTTGTTCAAGAGAATATATTGAATGAAACTATCACGGATCAGATACAAGTAATAATCTGGTCATATCCTTCTTATATGGATACTAGTAACCCGAGTGCTTCTAAGACTACTATGTAGGAGTTCATGAAAAAAAGGTGCTATCAAGACTACACCAGGTATCCATGAAGAGTGTATGATGATTAATGTTGAAAAACTTTTTAAGAAGAAAGACTGAAAGATTGAAGATCGAAGACCTAGCAAAATCCAAGAGGGAGTCTGTTAGAGCATAATGTCTATTGCTAGGGTCTTAGATAGATTAGATATGATTGTATAGAGCTAAAAATGTCAAATATATAGTTTAAGTTTGATAGTCAACGCATAAGTCTTCAAGTCATCGCATATCATATGCGGCGTATATAATATACGCCGTATATCATATACGGACTTGATGAGGTTGTTCTTGTTTCCTATAAATAGGGGTCTTATGCGTTATTATGCAGACTTTTGGTGAATGTTAGAGTAATAGAGTAGAGAGAGAAAGTTGCCACAAAGTCATATCTTGTAATCTTTGAGGTTATCAACGAAGAGTATGCTTAATGTTTACTTGTGTTGTTTACTCTCAATGGATTCCGCACTTTGAGATACAAGCTGTAACATCTAGGGATCCTAATTGTCGTATACATCAGCATGACATCTCCTTTCAAAAACGTTTAGAAAAGCTGGTAAAATAGAGGAATGATAAACTCACCTTAGATTAACGACAAACGAATATAAATACGAATAAGCGAGCTAACGAATAAGCGGGTCGTCCACTACACGTCAAATGATATTAACAAATCAGAATCTAAGATTTTAGGTTATGATAATATAAGTTAAAACAAACTCGTTTATGCTGGAATCAATCCAAACAGACGTTTAGAACTCAAGTTATGTTTGTTTTTAGATTTAATCGAGCTGGTACTGACCAGAATCCGAACAGTGAGTCTGAAGTAGGGTTTTGGGCAGTAGCCTTGATATTACGTTATGAGAATAAAAGTCTTCTGGACTGAACGTTGAATCCAATCAGAAGTATGAGAAAACGTTAAGTCAAACTAGTTGACTATTTTGCCCTTTTGCGAGTTTTAAACGATTTGACCAGTCAACACCCTTCAACCACCGAAATTGATTGAAGGTTATTGACTATGGAATGTTAATGAACGATTTCTATGTTTACAACTTACCTAGAAAGTGAAAGAATCAATGACAATGAAAATTCAAAGGTCGGTACATAAGCAAAGTCAACCGATTAAACGAGTATCTTCAACAATAATGCAAACACTGAAGAAGATGGAGTATGGAAGAGGTATGTGACGGCTGGGTTTTGTGTATTAGGGTTTAGGGATGATTTGTGGCAGAGAAATAATGATATGTTTATATAGGATTCACTAAATCGAACTAAATATGGTAACTTACTCGTTAAAGAACCGAATGGGCCTCTAATGATTAATTCAATATTATAACCAGTAAATTTCGTTCTTGATTAAGGGTTAAGGAGTATGAACATGTATCTAAGCTATACTCTATTTCTTGGGTCTTAAAACACTCGATTATGTCCTAAAATAAGCGATTTCGGGCCAAAAACAAACTAGGAAACATATAACAACAAAATGAATCTGTGCAGACCACCCATAGCCCCACGTGGCCACCATGGGTGGCTGTCACCACGCGCGCTCAGGAGAGGGGGAGGAGGAGTTTTGGTTTTGGTCAAGTTTGGTCCCTGTAGTTCTTAAAATGGTTAAATATTGATTATAATTTAAGTTAAATCAAGAAATAACAACTTTAAGGAACCTAAAGGATATAAAGTGAAAATATTTTAAGGGATACTTATAATTACTTGATATTACTATTAATAAGGATCCGAATAAATTCCCAGATCGTGCTATATGTAAATGAATACGGGTTAGGAATATCCGAGATGTTACAGTCTCTCCTACTTTAGGGAATTTATTCTCGAAATTAAGGAAAACCAAAACATCATCGTTTTGAAAATAATTTGAACATTTAAGGAAAATATCATAACATAGAACTTTCAATAACCGAAGCAACGCTTCAAATGACAATCCGATAAGGACACTTATATATATGATGTACCAGCGGCGTATCCACCATGTCTTTATCATCACGCCGTTCGTACCATTACCCAAGCTACTTTAGGTTCTAAATCATGACACACAATTGTATGTATTATGATTTCCATACGAGGACTTTGGTAATTACGTGTCCACCTATAATTACTTAGATCGTCGGATGGTCCGCATAACTCGTTCCATCATGTGGGTTATAAAATATTTAAAACCATCATTTTGAAAGAAAACAAATGTTTTGATTATTAAAGTGTAAATTCTAAAGGTAATTAATAATTATTCATGTTTGATTAATAAAATAAGATAAGTTCTAAAATATCTTTTGCTTATGAAGGAAACAAATTTCATGAAATAAATATTGTTTATGAATCGTGATAATCGAGACTAAGGAATTGAGGTATAGGTATAAGATTCTAACAAATCTACTTTGATGAAAGGAACTTATTCATGAGATGAAATACGCAAAGGTTTAATTTATAACAAATTTTAAACTAGTTAATAGCATGTGGACTCCTTAAAGATCGTATTCTTTAAGAATGAAGTTCTTAAGATCGAGAGTATAAGTTTAAACATAGTTAATGAAAATTATGATGAGTCTAGTTTGGTTAATTTGAGTACTTATGAGGTTGAAGAGAGGTTAATATAAAGTTATAGCTTTGTAAGTTTGTGATTTCGAGATGAGATTAATTCAATTAAGATATTCTAAAATATCATAATAGTTAGTAATTAATAATTTAAATATTAATGATAATGTAAAAATATACGTATTTGAATAAATCGTTAATAGATTAAATTGGGAAGCGGATATTCCCAAATCACTGAGATAGTCATGTTCCAATTAAATCTTGAAAATTAGATAAAATTTAAGGCAGGTAATTGCAGATATTAAATTAGATTAAATTGGGAATTCGTGGATTTTTTTACTTTACAAAATCGTTATAAATAGTGAGAAAAAAGTAAATTGAGTTATTGATGAATTATAATGGAAATTCAAGTAAATAACAAATTTTAAATTAATCGTGACTCCAAAAATAAGATGTGAAGTATATAAGATAAATGCGAGGCTAGAAATGCATGAACCACCATGACTATTCTAACAACACGAATTCATCATTAAAACGTTCAAAATTTTCAATATATCAAAAATCAAAGTGGGGAGTTGAAGTATTATTAACCATCGTTTAATTTTAACTAAATAACGAAACTTATTCACTAAATGGGTTTCTATGGGGATTTAATCAAAAACTCAATTTAATCATAAAGTTAAATGAATTAATGGATGATTTTTGTAATTTAAAATGAAAATTAAATTTAGAGGGTGCAAATTTTAGTTTAATAATAATAAAATTTACCATAATTGAGTTTTAATAATAAAGATTTATAAAATGGAAAGTAAGTTGTGAAAACTATCATGAGATTGAGGAAAACAAGAGGTAATAAAATATTTATAGTTTTAAAGTTGAGGGTAATCTATAGCAGTCATATCAATTTTATTAAGTTATTTAGTAATTCCTTTTGGTTATATGCACTTGGTAATTTATAGTTTGAGAATATGGATATAAATAAGAAAAGATTATTTAAATTATATTTTAAGGGATATGAGTTAGTACAAGATTTCTCGTTCGGGGTATTTTGGTTTTGTCGAGGCTCACGGTTGTTCGGTTAATGGCATATAGCAGCAAACTCCTTGTCGATTCTAGTATTCGAATGACAATCACGAGAAGCAGGTGAATGACGTTAATTACGATGATCGATTCCTAGGAAAGACATTCTATGAGGACCAAAGATGAAGCTTTATAAGATGATGGGTAAGTTATGGAATGAGTCAATGTGGAATAATAGAGAAGCATTATAGAATTGTGCAAGTGATGACTCAAGGACGAGTCAGAATTTAAAATAATGTGTATAAGTTTGAGGCATTTAAGTAAATGAATAATGTTTATAAAATTTTCCAAAAATAAAATAACCAAACATATTAAACAAGTTAACCTCTCATGAGCTTTCCATGGCAATTTGAATGGCCCAACTGAATAAAGCAACATAAAGTTTATGAATTGGCCTCTCATGATGTAAGACCCCGAATCCTGGGAATCCTACAATTGGTATTCATACAAAATGCTTAAAAAATACTTAAACTCGAAAACAATTCATTCCATTAAAATAACCAATTCAGAGCATAATTCAGCGAAAAATCATAATTAATAAAACAAGTACCCAAAACCCGGGAATTATGCCCGAAACCAAATTGAAATGTATTTGATAAAACTTTTAAAAAGAAATGTTTAATATTTAAATCTTCCATCCAAGTATGCCCTTCACCGTCCAAGTAGCTTCATGCACGTCCAAGCGGTAAGACATCCTCCTCCTAACCTGAAACTCACACTAACATGCAAATTAAGTCAGCTTGAGCTGAGTGAGTTCAAGTTTTAATAAATAACATCAATATTTAATAATCATAATAGTCATTCCAAGGATTTTAAAAATAAAAGGGATACATCAGCTAGGCCATAATCATCAATAAATAATCATCCTCATATATATACACATATATATATATATATAAACATCTTTATAATCACATCCCTATATATATATACATATATATATATATATATATACATATATATATATATATATATATCAACATCTTATAATCACATCCCTATATATATATATAAACATCCAAGTAATAACATCAGGGTCGAGCACACGTACAACCCAACCACGTAACATCTCATCCAACGTATGTAACACAAGGTAGTCATACGCAAACATCCTTAGTCGATAACTACTAATTAACATCAGGGTCGAGCACACGTACAATCCAAATACGTAACATCTCATCCAACGTATGCAAACACAAAGTAGGCATACGTAACATCAGTAGTCGATAACGACTACTAACATCGCCAAATATTGGCCATACAATAATACATACGTACATACGATAATATCATCTCAAGGCCTACCCTATACAAGTAAGCCCATCCAAAATAATTTTAAACAATTCATCAAGCAAAATCGCTTAGGTGTGCATGCTAGCCCAAAATCTTAAAAGAGTAAAAAGGGGGCATCATGAACTCACCTGACACAAGACACGTATTCACCATGAGCTAGATAATCCCAAGAAATCCCAAAACTCAAACACCTGTCGGTTTACATACAAGCATTACAATCGACATCGAAAGGACTTGTTTATCCTACGAGACATTCTAACAAGGTTCGAGTTACCTAAAGCCTCGACCTCATCAAACTCAATCATAACAGCCCCCGGGGCCTTACATTCACCAACACGAACCTTAGATACTCCCGGGAATAAAGAATTCCCAATTTACCCCCGAAAGCATTAGGTGACACTAACATGCACGTTTAAGGGTCGTTTAGGCCAGTAACATCCAACTCAGCCCCGTGTGGACCCAATATGATAAAATCACAGCCAACAAGTCCACACGACGCTACACGTGTCAAATGGGTTGGTAACTCGCAAGTACAACGCACCAAATATTCAATAAACGCAATTGCGCGTTGTACCGACCCGTTTGAGTAGCCGAAAACCAATTCAGCCCCATAACTTATAAAAATGATTTTTCAACAGTTCGTACATCAAACCAAGTTCCCCCGAGCTGAATTGGTCGTTAATCACTTCAACCCTCGTGTTAAACGCATCAAACTACAATTCTAATCAACCGAACACTAACAATCAAGCTACAACTAGTTGACCAATCTAACGAACATCAATGAACATGATTTTAAGTATGATATACGGGACTACCTAGGAAGATTGTGGTGCAAAAACTCACTTCAAACAGCCCCGATAAGAACACAATTGAACATCCACCTGTTAAGCCTAAAACGAACTTATCGATCAATAACAAGTAAAACGTGCAGATTTTAGCATGCGAAGATGCATTTAATTACATAGGATAACCTTTTTAATAAATTATTAAATTTTTACCAGACTTTAATAAATGTCTTAGGTTTATAAAAATATTTTTATTATATTTTTCTAGTGGACACAAAAATTATAAAAATTCCTCCAACACAGCAAGGTACGTGCAGCTATTTCAGTGCGCAACAAAATTGTTTTATTTTTATAAAATTCATTACCTAACCAAATTGAACGATTCCAATTGGTTTTGATTCTTAACTCAAAATATTAAGTTCCAGAAGTGGAACCAACTAATTTAGACTTGTTGAAAAAGAATTATGATGTCGGGAAGACAGACCAGAATCCTTCATCCCGCATCAGCTTTGACACTCGATCTTATAAATTCATAAAAACCATTCAAATCTCGTCCAAAAATTACATATTATTATACCTTTATGGAAACTAGCTCAAAGTAGAACATCTTGGAAGCAAGAATCGATCAAAAACAATGGATTATCATCGCGTTACAGACCCTACAATAAACGTATACGAATCTGTCAGCAAATTTTTATCATCAAAACTCATCCCTAACGTGTCCGATAACGGGTTTAATGGTGAAAAAGACTTGTATGGATGTTAGACTAACCTTGAATTGAAGTTTTACATCCTAATCTTGGCTGCAAAAAGAAAAACGAAGGCTTTGAGCTGCTGCCCTGGTTGCGATCGGCTGGAACAAAGAGGAGGGCTAGGGTTTTGTTAACATATTATAAAAGTTACACTCTAGCTCCTTGAAAGGATGCAGCAAATCTTGGATGAAAAGTAAGTTATTTTAACATACTGGGATGACGAGAGTGTCCCCGAGAAAGGCCAGATAAACCCGGAGGGATGTACATACTTTACATGCTTTTAAATCATTGAACCGAAAATTAACGGGTGTTACACATGAGCCTTCTATGGCAATTTGTTGGCCCAATTCAAATAACGAGTAATAAACAATTGAGTTGGTCAGCCCATGAGCGTGTGTACATGGCGTTTAACTGACCCAACTAATTTACGAATTATCGAATCAACGGAGTTGTTCGGACCATGAGCGTTACATGGCATTTAACCGACCCAACTACTATCGAATCAACGAATCAAATATAAGTAGTTGGTGTATCTCGGGAACCACCTCGGACAATACGTTCCAAACCAAAAATCAAATCGAAAATGGTTTAAGAAATGGATAGTTGGAGTGCCCATGGATTTCCATGGATTTTTCACCCAACTAAGCATTTAAAATAATTTAAAAACACAATTTGGAAGTATAACCGTTTAGCCGGTTATGTTTACCACGCAACCGTTTAGCCGATTACGGGTACCACTTAAAGTTATGGTTGGACGAAATTTGTCACACCCCCATGCTTCAAGGTGAAGCAACAAAACAAACACGGAATTCTTAAGGAATTTCCCACAATAGAAGATAATCTACCAAAATAAAATATTTAGAAAATATATTTTGAATGTGAGGTGTAGCCTCGAAATTTGTGTGTGTGTGCAATAAATAGATAAGAGACAATATAATAAAATAATTAATCTAATTAAGCTGTAAACAATTTATATATCACATAAGGCAGTTCAAATAGGCACGTATAGAGTCCTATGCATATGTCTAGGACAATTTCTAACGACCTATCATATAACCTTCGGCTTTGATACCAATCTGTCACACCCCAACCTAAGGCGGAAACATCGGGGCGTGATCCGATTGCTTACAGCTTGAAGATCTTATCATATATAAAATGTGACAATATCTAATTAATTATTTTATTCAAATAATACACACACTATTAGATTATAACAAACAATATACAAATATGAATATAAGCTCAATTAATGTTTATCTTGATTATATCCTCAGGTCTTGTCTACGTGTCCAAACTTCAATCTTCAATACAAGCAACTTGCATATGCGTATAAAATGGAGTATGTCAACATATAGTTGAGTGAGAATATCACCAGTTTTGACACAACAATATAAATAGCATAACGCGATAAGTGCGGTAAATATAATCACACCGTAAACAAGTATGTAGACCGTTGCCAAGCGAATCGGGCGTTGGTCAATAGCAGGAGCACCCACTATACGAATGAATGAATAGTAATACAAGTAAGAAAGTAGCACGTATGTTTGACTAAGTCACTCACAATTACACGTATGCATTTGTTTGAATATATGTATATATATATACATATAGTATGGAATACGGATAGGTACGCATATATCCCCAAAACAAAGTTGGTTAAATAGGGGAATGATAAACTCACTTTAGATTAACGACAAACGAATATAAATACGAATAAGAGAGCTAACGAATAAGTGAGTCGTCCACTACACGTGTAACGCCCGTAAATTCCGGTTCCAATAGTAAAACTTGTAAAGTATGTATTATTCTCGGGATTTAACCGACGTTTCTCGGAAGCCTTTACGTCATCCCGGTACGTTAAATTTTGTAACTTCCACCCAAGTTGCTACACACTTCATACTGGAGGGACTAGAGTGTAATTTATTTTATATCATATTATTAAAAAAGAAAAACCCTAACCCTAACTCTATGCGCAGCCGATCGGCCTCAAGACCCCCTCCCTTGCTCGTTTTTCTTCTGCCCAGCCAAGTTTCAGCCATGAAAACTTCAATTCAAGGTCGGTTTTATGATTTCCCATGTCTTTTACACCTTAATTGATCATATTAACGCGCTTATTGGTCGTTAAGGTTGAGTTTTGATGATAACAGTTTGCTGATAGATTCGTATACGTTTATTGTAAGGTCTGTAACACGATGATAATCCATTTTTTTGATCGATTCTTGATTCCATGATGTTCTACTTTGAGTCTAGTTTCCAGAAAGGTATAATATGTCATTTTTGGACGAGATTTGAATGGTTTTTATGAATTTATAAAATCGAGTATCAAAGCTGATGCGAGATGACGGATTCTGGTCTGTCTTCCCGACATCATAACCTTTCTTCGACAGGTCCAAATTGGTTGGTTCCACTTTTGGAAGTTAGTATTTTGAGTTAGGAACCAAACCCAATGAGAATCGTTTAATTTGGTTTGGTAATTAATTTTATAAAAATAAAACCATTTTGTTGCGCATTGAAATAGCTGCACGTACCTTGCTTGTTGGAGGAATTTTTATAATTTTTGTGTCCAATAGAAAAATATAATAAAAATATTTTTGTAAACCTAAGACTTTTTTTAAAGTCTAGTAAAAATTTAATAATTTATTTCCAAGGTTATCCTATGTAATTAAATGCATCTTTGCATGCTAAAATCTACACGTTTTACTCGTTATTAATCGATAAGTTCGTTTTAGGCTTAACCGGTGGATTTGGTTAGTTGAAAGGTTTTAGGGGCTGAGGTAAAGTAATTGGGTATGGGTTGGGCCTTGGGCCAAGGTGTTGGGCCTTGGGCCATGTTGTTGGGCCTTGGGCCAATGTGTTGTGCCTTGGGCCAACGTGTTGTGCCTTGGGCCAAGTGTTGGGCCTTGGGCCAAGGTGTTGGGCCAAGTTGTTGAGCCTTGGGCCAAAGTGTTGGGCCTTGGGCCATCATGTTGGGCCTTAGGCCAAAGTGTTGGGCTTGAACGGCCCATTAGGCAAGAGTGTTCTTACGGTCTAGTTTAGTAACATGTTGTGTACTATTTACAGGCCCTTATTTGTGAGTGTGCACTTAGGGGTTTCCTAGCTCGTTGCAGATGTTCGATCGATTTCAGGTGAGTTCATGATGCCCCCTTTTTAACTCTTTTTAAATTTTGGGTTAGCATGCACACCTAAGTGTTTTCTTACATAATGAAATGTTTTAAACGATTTTATATAGGCTTGCTAGTATATGGTAGGCCTTGGGATGTTAAATATATATATATATATACATTATTGTTTGGCCTATATTTGGCGATGTTGTAGTCGTATCGACTACTGATGTTACGTATGCCTACTTTGTGTTTGCATGCGTTGATGAGATGTTACGTGTTTGGGTTGTACGTTTGCTCGACCCTGATGTTACATGTTTGGGTTGTACGTTTGCTCAACCCTGATGTTACGTGTTTGGGTTGTACGTTTGCTCGACCCTGATGTTATTACTTTGATGTTATATATATATATATTTATATATATAGGGATGCACTTATAAAGATGTTTATATGTAGGTTTATATATGTATAGATACCTAAGGATGATTATTTATCGGAGATGATGGCCTAACTGATGTATCCCTTTTATAGTTTAAAACCTTTGGGAATGACTATTATGATTATTATATTTATGTTATTTATTAAAACTTGAACTCACTCAGCTCAAGCTGACTTTGTGTGCATGTTAGTGTGAGTTTCAGGTTAGGAGGTGGATGCATTGCCGCTTGGACGTGCACGAAGCTACTTGGACGGTGGAGAGCATACTTAGTCGGATGTTTCAATAATAATATACGTTTTCTTTTTAACATTTATTTAAATTGGTTTTGGGAACTTATTTTATTATTTATCTTTTCCGCTGAATTATACTCTGAATTGGTTATTTTAATGAAATGTATTATTTTTAAGTTCAAATATTTTAATAAGTGTTTTGTATGAATACTAACTGTGGGGTTCCCGGGGTTCGGGGCCTTACAACACGTCAATTGATATGAACAAATCAGAATCTGAGATTTTAGGATATGATAATATAAGTAAAAATGAACTCGTTGCCGCTGGAATCAATCCAAATGAACGTTTAGAACTCAAGTTATGTGTGTTTTAAGATTTAAGTGAGCTGGTACTGACCAGAATCCGAACAGCGAGTCAGAAGTCGGGTTTCAGGCAGTAGCCTTAAAATTACGTTATGAGAATATAAGTCTTCTGGACCGAACATTGAATCCAATCAGAAGTATGAGAAAACGTTATGTCAAACTAGTTGACTATTTTGCCCTTTTGCGAGTTTAAAACGATTTGACCAGTCAACACCCTTCAACCACTAAAATTGATTGAAGGTTATTGACTAGGGAATGTTAATGAACGATTTCTATGTTTAGAACTTACCTAGAAAATTAAAGAATCAACCACAAAGAAGAGTCAAATGTCGGTACATAAGCAAAGTCAACCGATTAAGCTAGTATCTTCAACAATAATGCAAAAACCAAAGAAGTTGGAGTATGGCAGAGGTAGGTGATGGTTGGGATTTGTGTATTAGGGTTTAGGGATGATTTTGACAGAGAAATAATGATATGTTTATATAGGATTCAGATGGTAACTTACTCGTTTAAGAACCAAATGGGCCTTTAATGATTAATTCAATATTATACCAGTAAATTTCATTCTTGATCAAGGGTTAAGGAGTATGAACATGTATCTAAGCTATAATCTTTTTCTTGGGTCTTAAAACACTCGATTATGTCCTAAAATAAGCGATTTCGGGCTAAAAACAAACTAGGAAACATATAACAACAAAACAAATCTGTGCAGACCACCCATAGCCCCGCGTGGCCACCATAGGGGCTGTCACCGCGCGACGCTCCGGGGAGGGGGAGGAGGAGTTTTGGTTTTGGTCAAGTTTGGTCCCTGTAGTTCTTAAAATGATTAAATATTGATTATAATTTAAGATAAATCAAGAAATAACAACTTTAAGGAACCTAAAGGATATAAAGTGAAAATATTTTAAGGGATACTTATAATTACCTGATATTACTACTAATAAGGATCCGAATAAATTCCCAGATCGTGCTATACATAAATGAATACGTGTTAGGAATATCCGAGATGTTACAAGAGTGTAATGGGTTAAATGAAAATTAAAAATCTTACCGCTTTCCTTAATTGAAAAACATCTGAGAACAGGGCCGGGTTTCAGATATTCAAGTCGGACAAGAACTTCAGCCACAAGTCCCTCGCTCGCATTTGAGAAAATATGTGAAATTAATAAAAAAAGTTTATACATTTTGATACAAAAGAGTGTAATCGGTTAAAATAAAATGAAAAATCTTACCGGTTTCTTTAAGGGCAGGCTATTTGGAAGACTTCAGAGAACAGGGTCGGTTTTCAGATACTCGTAGGGCAATCCCCGGTGGACACATCTGTTAATAAACATCAATTTCATAATATTAGTATTTGAGATTTTGATATGTACAAAAAGTAGGGGTGTTCACGATCCGGTATTCGCGGTTTTTATATCAAACCACGAACCAAACTGTTAGTAACGGGTTTTGAATTTTGCAAACCAAAACTAAACCGTAGAGTTCTTAAACCGAACCGAACCAAACTGCAGTTTGGTTCCAGTTTAGTTTCACGGTTTGCTCAAACAAGATGCTAACATAGAGTCAACGTTGTCCATAAACTGCAGATAAAGCTGGATGCTAGGATTTAAAAAATTATATATTTCTAGGATTTAGTTTAAAAAATGCAAAAGGCTGGATTAACAATTTGGCGTGTTATTGGAGTTAGCTTTGCCATTTCCGACTTCAGTGTATGAACATATTTCATTTATAGATCATACGATATTTAATTTAACTATGTCAAACCGTTCACTACGGTTTGAAATGTTTAAAACCAACCAACCAAAAGTTAAGAAAAAAAAACAACCGTGAAACCAAATCCATTACCGGTTTGGACGGATTCACGGTTTCAAACCTAAACATGAACACCCCTAACAAAAAGGGAATTAGAAGATTTTATACCAAGGGAAATCATCATGGCCAAGAGCCTACAAACATATATATTGGCCGGTTTAATATCAGATATGCAAATATAATGATTCAAAACAAATTTAGGATTAGCATAGTACCCGAAAACTAGCCATCATTGTTTCATGATCCCCGCAAAGTTGAGCACACATTTTTGGTACTTTATTTTCTTCTATATCAAGCTTATTCATCATGTACTGTAAAAATGTAATAAATATCAAAGACTAACTAACTAAATAAATAAACAATTACAAGATTAATGTAGGCAAAATCTTAAATGGTTCTGGTGCCCTGTTTTGATAAACCAAAACTCATATACTAAAGAGTATCATCAACATCTAAAAACAAAAAGTTTTCAAAATATCTTTATAAATGTTTAATGCATAAACATAATTACTCAATATACATCAAACATAAAGAAAATCACAAATCCCAAAACAATTCAAGTTAACCTAAAAAGTTGGAATTCATAGAAAGTGCAGATCTAATAGAAAGTACTAGAAAATTAAAAGTAAACAAAATTAATAAATTGAATGAATCAACCAACAACAAACAACACACAAAGTGAATTCAAACAAAAGCATATCCATATCTCCTGAAGAAGAAGAAGAAGAAGAAGAAGAAGAAGAAGAAGAAGAAGAAGAAGAAGAAGAAGAAGAAGAAGAAGAAGAAGAAGAAGAAGAAGAAGATTCGTTGATTGATTGACAGGTTTTAGTCGCTTATTTCAAATTTGAATCTGATTAGTGTGAAGAGGAGAAAGAGAAATCAGGTAAGAGGAGAAAGGGAAAGCACATATATATCTTTGGAAGGGGTGTTTTCAAACCCAATATAATAACATATGAATCTCGATCTGGAAAAGAACGAAGAAGAAGATGCAGAGTAGAAAGCTGGGAAGAAGAGGCAGATGCTTGTTGTTGTCGTGTTTTTGGGTTTTTCAAAAGTGAATGTTAGTAAGTAAACCGTGTTTTTATAGTGTTGATAGTAAGGTTGACACATTACCTAAGTTGCTCATATGGGTGACACATAAGCCTAGTGAATATAAGAGGGACAAGTGTCCAAATTAATTTCATTTATTATATAGGAAGATTTAACTTTCACTTTATAAACCAATTACATTTAACTAGGTGGTGTAATTAAAATATAATAAAAGACAAATGGGGTGATGGTCATTGAGACTGGTCTTTATGGTAGGGGGGGGGGGGGCTCATATCCGGATAAATAACGTCGATAGATAATATCCATATTCGTATCTGACATCATTCATGGAAAATGAGGTGTCAGGTGAGACTCCGTCTATGAGACATTAAAAAATAGGGGACACATTTATCACACCTACATCATTGTTTGTACCGGGCATCCCAATAACGCATGCCATATCCAAAGATCAAATGATGCAACCGCCTCAAGCATAATAGTTGGGTCATCATGATCACCCCGATGATATTGACTTTGCCAAGCAACTGGGCATGCTTCCCAAGGCCAGTGTGTGCAATCGAGGCTACCAAGCATCCCGGAAAAACCGTGTCTTTGTTGATGCACCTAGTATATTTTTTGTACGTCACTTTGAGTCGGCCTCCTTAGATATTTTTTATGATTTAGTTGAGGAATACCTAAGTTTAACAAGTTTATAAAATTTATACTCAAAATATTAAGGTTGTGAAATATATAATTAAAATAATAATACTCACATTCGTAGAACGTGTGAAGCACTTCACGACCCACTGTCTCCGACATCTGTAAATACTCATCCATGGCTTCGCTCGTAGTTCCGTACGCTAGTTGACGAATTGCCGCCATGCATTTTTACACAGGAGAAAATCCCGGTTTACCTCTCGCGTCCTCCCGTTGTTGGAAAATGCATAATCGCGTTCTAAATCCCCAACTATTTGTAAAATAGTTGGCGACTCATCCGAAAACGGTGCCGAAATCGTTCCGAATCAAAAGTCGCGTCTGGTGAAAAATAATTTTTCATCAACCGGTCATGAGCACCTACACGATCCCGTTGAAGATGAGGTCGTCTCGTTCGTGGTTGTGAGCTTTCGCAAAGCTCGACTAAGATTCCGGCAGCCTCTCGAATAACACTAAATATCGCTTCATCCTTTGAATCTGAAAGAAATAGCGTCGATATCGGTGTAGTAGTCGGGTGTCGAAGATGATTCAGAAGACATATTTTTAACGAAAGCTTAAAGAGGTGAATGAGATATTTGTAGAGATTGGGTGAATGATATATATATATATATATATATATATATATATATATATATATAATGTAAATTTTCTTTTTTTTTAGTTTTAACGGTCAAAAAGCCGTTATAGGCCCCACCCCCATCTCTTTCGCACCGGTCATCCCAAACGTACCTCTCCCCTCCGTGCCCCCACCAACGGCGCCCTGCGGCTGTGTACGGCGCCCTCCGCACCCCCTAACTCCCCCTTCCGAGCCCCATAGCGATCTTTCTGAGAAAGGCATAACCTTTAAAGCACTTAAATTTGAGATGGCGTATTAGGCGCAAGTCTCATAGATGATATAGATTAAAAGAAATTCGTTGTGAGAAAAATAAAAAAAATTAATATAAACATAATAGTTTTTTAAACACGCTTCTTCTCTCCATTATATTTTAGGTGAAATAATAATTCCATCTGGTTGAAAATTAATTAAAACGTATCGTGTTTCTTTTTAATATGTCACGGTTCTTTTTATTGTGTTTTTGTCCCTTTGTCATATATCAAAGGTATTAGGCAAATTGGAAATAAATAATCACATCTTTTGTGTATTGGCCGATAATAATTCCACCTTTAAAAAATCACTACCAGCGGTCAACCTTTAAACAATTTTTGTCTCAATGGTCCTCCATTAAAAAACACTTAACGCCGTTACATTTTTTCTCAGATATTTTAGGGATTTTGAGCGGAAAAATGATATGAGCCAACTGATGTAAAACTTATCTTGAAATGATGATTCAAATGGATTGAATTTATTAATTGGAAATTAAAACAACCGAATTGAAATACTATTTCGTCATTTGGATCACCGTTTTGAGATAAGTTATATATCAGTTGACTCGAATCCTTCTTCCGATCAAAAGCCCTAAAACATCGGTTTGAAACTCGAAAAAAAGCGTGATGGCTTTTGTTAGGGATTCGGGTATTGCAAAACACACACAAACACAAATAATATGCAAGAGAAATAATAAACGTAGATGAACACGCGAGATTTAGGTGGTTCGGTCGTCTGATGCAACATCTTGGATTTTCCGTAATCATATTCGTTTATATTTAACCCAATTCGGGAACATTATTCCGATCCTTATTATTAATTAAATCAAACATTTATAAGCATTTATAAATGTATGTTTCATTTTATACCTTTTGCTTTCCAAGTTGTTTATTCCTTGTTTAAACTTTAAAATAATCAAGATTTAGCAATTTTAGGAAGTTCAAGGACCATAATTGTCAAAAACCAAACCTTTTCCTCCCCTTGGCCAGAGTGCCGCGCGATGGCACCCATTTATGGTGGCCGCGCGCCGCCCTGAGGCACCTGTGTAGTTCCTATGTTATCCTAGCGGCAACGAGTTCAGTTTTACTCATATTTTCTTATCTCAAAGTTTTAGGTTCAGTTGCTTTATTTCATTCAACCCCTTAGAAGGCGATCCATTTAATTCTTAACTCATTTATCATTGTTATTATTCACTTGCCTTCGATTTAAAGTGAGTTTAATCATTTCCCTTTATTTTACTATTTTTAAATGTTTTGGGGGACATATGCGTACCTATTCATATTTTCTATCATATATATATATATACACACACAAACTTGCAAACATAGTTATTGTGTGTAATTCAATTAAATGCTAATTGCTATTTGTTAAGTGTTTATATTCTATCATGTTTCGGAGAGGTCCATTTGAAGTCTAGAAAGTCAGTATGATCATATGCCATCGTAGTAACCAAAGCCCGTTCGCATGGCAGGAATTCCCTTAACAACTTTCCACTGCTCGTTCCTAAATTAAACCTCATGTCCCTGTTCATCCAACTATCCAACAGAAATCAACTTTTTCTTTAAGCTTCGAATCACTCTGTCATCCTTCAAGGTCCATGAAACTGGCTGAAGTAACTAAATTCATGTCATCCATGCCCGTAACATCAAGAACATCATTGTTCGCTAGTCTAACCGTACCAAAATCACATTCCTTCAAATTCTTCAATGTTGTGGGTAGCATGAAATGAAGCACCAAAATCCATGACCCTAGAATCAACATTACCCTCAACACTAAGAACTAAAGCCTCATCCTCTAAGTATTCTTCTGTATTTTTGACTTCTTTCTTTTCATTCTTATCATTCAGACTCTGATTCCTAAAGTGTCCAGCCTCATTGCAGTTCCAACATACCACATTCTTCCGAGTCTTAGACTGACTCCTTTTTCGTTCCCGCTCCCACTACCTCTATTATTTTTCCTTCCTCTTCCTACATATATTAAATCACTCGATGATTTACCTAAATTTCTTCGCCTGACATCTTCTCCTAGAATAAGATCCCGAATCTCATCAAGAGTAAACTCGCTGGTAGAACTAGTAATCGTTGTAACTGACCCTGACAAGCTATCAGGCAATGATGATAACAATAGTAGAGCCTGAACTACATCCTCAAATTTGAAACTAACTGGTCCATGTCTTGACAAAATCGAGTTTAATTTGTTGATGTGTACTATAACTGAACTTCCTTTTTTCATCTTCATGTTTGCCGGTTCACGTATAAGGAAAACCTTGCTAGCTGCTGAAGGCTTCTAGTACATATTAGACAATGCATTCATAATCCCAATCGTTGTGGTTTCCTTCAAGATGTTGAACGCAACATCCTTCGATAACGACAATCTAATAGCTTCCTTGGCTTTCTTATCCAAAGTTTCCCACTCGCCTGGTTGTATCTTCTCTGGTATATCACCCAATAACATGTCTAAATCTTTCTGAACTTGCAAAAATCCTCCATTTGCATTTTCCACCAACCAAAGTCTTTTCCATCAAACTTCTCAATATGACGTTTCCCGTTCTCAGCCGTTATCTCAAACTAAGAATTATCAACTTTGGATCTGTTTGTCCTGCTTCATTTTTATCAAGAACGATGCACCGATTTTTCTTTGCTATGGCGGAACAGATAGCGGCAATAATAATAAATCAAAGGCTATTTGAGTTCTACACAAGCATAAGACAAAAATGTGTAACTCGAATTGCAAGTGGCGGCTTAACTTTTTTTTTTCTTTTCTTGGTGACTAGTTCACAAATCAATGGGATTGTGAAGACCAGCCTTCGATCAAACGATCTTGGATTTATTTAGCCGCCGCCAAAAAAATATAACGTAGCCCTAGATCAATCCCAACAATTTCTCCCACGTTGTGTTTCTCCTGTGTGTAATCGTAACCTGGTCTCTTGGATTATCATCGGCTAATACACAAAAGGTAGGATTATTTATTTTCAATTTGCCAAAGTTTTATTATCTTGGTATACAAACCAGATTTTGCAGACATATTTACATGGATACAACTAAACGAATACATAAAATTTTGGTGAAAAGGTCAACCTATTTAAAATTAAAAACATATTAGAGTTATATAAATTTATTTGTTTCTTATTTTTATCTAAAATTTGTCACCTTGGTGTTGATTTTATTTTCTTTTTATCAAATATGTATTTTTAATATATTCATATAAAAAATTACTAACTTTAACTATAACATGTGGTTTTGATTATTTATTATTATTATTATTTACCAGCAAATATTTTCCATCTAAATTCCTCTAAACCTTGTGTTGCGGGTCAATTTTTATGATCTGAGAATCTTCTCCAGGATCCCTAGTCTTCTAGTGTAACATCCTACTTTTGATAATAATAAATAAAAGAGTTTTGTTTTATCTAATGGTGTCTTATTATTTATTTAATTAAGTTAAGTAATAAAAGAAGTTGGGAATAGCTCGGAAATAGAGAATGGACTAATGTATGGATATGGGCTTTAAGACCCATAGGCTTGGAGTATATGAACTCCATAAACCTCTCCAAAGATCTAACACACTCATTTCCTCCATCCAAGTCTCCATACACACACAAACACTCTACTTGGAATCCGGAGTTAGATTCGACCTAAAAATAGAGCATATTTCATGTCTAAGCATCATCAAGTAGCTTGAAGCACACCTTGATTCATGTATTGAATCGGAACCCAGTAGGTATGTTTAATTAAATCGGGCTATATCATGCAACAAAAACATAAACATAGTAGTATACGAGTTGGTGAGTGAGAGTCGAAATGAACAATATGTTCGGACCGTGTAATAAACAAAAAGATGGGGTTTTTATGACCTAGAACTCATTAAAATGGTAAAACGGGATATAAGAAAAGGTCACGGAGGAAAATGGGTAAAGAAATGGTAAAATTAAGAAAACGACAATCCAAATCGCAAATAAAGGAATCGCATCGCACAGTAACGCAATGCGTTTAAGAATGCGATGCGATTGGATTGCTCCATGCGATGCGATTGGTTTGCCACCATGCGATGCTATTGTATTTCCTCCGTGCGATGCGATTGGATTGTATCCATGCGATGCGATTGGATTGTAATCCATGCGATTGGTTTCATAAGCGATCCGAATGGTTTGTAAAACTCAACTTGACTTGTTTTTCTGATGGATTTTTAATAAAGGCTTATAAACAAAATTAAAATTTTTTCAAGCTGACCTGGCAGGTCGACCCCAGCCAGGGGCTCTACCACTTGGACCCTGCTAGGAGTTGCCGCCCCTAGAACCCCTCTACCAGGAGGTGCAACCCCCGAACCCCCATTCGTTAGGAGTTTCACTACCCTAGAATTATGATATGATTAGGAATAGTTAAGTGAAGCTTGTAATTTGTACACAGTTAACCATGCCCAGCTGAAAAGAGGTGTGACCATAAACCTCGAGGGGAGCAGGATTCAGGTGAGTTTCTAGCCCCTTTTGGGGCTATGTGCATACTCTATGTGATAGGTTGATACACTTATTGTATTTGGTAAGTGTAGGAGATGTGAATGTGTATGTATAGATGTATGTTACAATATGCATATATGATAGAAGGTATGTATGCATGTATGGTTGTGTAACGCCCGTAAATTTTCGTTAAAAGGGGTTATGCCTTGCTAAGCTTGTATTTTAACCGACACTTGTTTCGGCATACTTCGGGGACCTCTTTGTCATTCCCGTAAGTTAAATTACTTAACTTCTCATCCAAGATGTTGCATCTTTCCCAGTTGAGGGGCTAGAGTGTAACAATTGTATTATATAAAAAAAAGAAAAAAACCCTAACTCCCTCCTTGTGACCGATCGCAACCAGGCAGCAGCATATCCAGCCATTATTTTCCTTTTTCCAGCCAAGTTCTAAGTGTAAAACATCCAATTCAAGGTTAGTATTACATCAAGGATTATGTTTTTCACCATTAAACCTTTTATTATACCCTAGAGATGTCATAATCATGTTAGGGTTTGAGTTTGGATTATAACAGTTTCTGACAGATTCGTACTCATTTATTGTTCGGTCTGTAACTCAATGAAAATTTATTTTTTTGATCTACTCTTGTTTCCATGATGTTATACTTTGAGTCTAGTTTCCAGAAAGGTATAGTATGTAATTTTCGGACGAGATTTGAATGGTTTTTATGATTTTATAAGATCATGTGTCAAAGCTGATGCGGGGTGACGGATTCTGGTCTGTCTTCCCGACATCATAACTCTTTTTTGACAAGTCTAAATTGGTTGATTCCACTTCTGAAAGTTCACATTTTGAGTTAATATTACAACCCAATTGGAATCTCTTAATTTGGTTTGGTAATGATTTTTAAACAAATAAAACACTTTTGCTGTACACTGACATAGCTGCACATACCTTTCTGTGTTGGAGGAATTTTTATGATTTTTGTGTGCATTGAAAAAATATAAAAAAACTATTTTTAAAAGCCTAAGACATTTATTAAATTGTGGTAAAATTTCATAATTTATTTCTATGGTTTTCCTATGTAATAAAATACATCTTTACATGCTTAAATCTGCATGTTATACTAGTTATTGATCGATGCTTTCGTTTTAGGCTTAACCAGTGACTATCCAATTGTGTTCTTGTCTGTAACGATTCCGGCAAATTCAGGTATACCCTAGCCGGTATATACTATTTACGTGTCATTTAATACTGAATATATGAATTTATACGAGTATGTATGATTCACGGTACGAATTATACTCGATTATACAGTTAATCGTATTGGAAGTACGGTTAACCGATTGACGGTTATTGAAACCCGAATGAATCGGGGATTACATTATAGACGAAATATATAATGTTTAGTGATGTTTACGAAGTATTAAAGCTTCGGGATAAGTGAAATAAAGCACAGAAAAGAATTTCGATTTAATGGTACGTTGGTACGTTAAACGAAATCTTTTATACCAAACCAAGCAAGAGATGATCGATCAAGCCGAAAATGATGCACAATTATTAATAATATGATGTTTCAAGTAAATAAATGTCATGGTTTAAGTTTTTAAAGTTTTAAATCGGTTTTATATAAATTTTATTTTTAAGCCGAAAAACGACCGTTTTGGCCTCGTTTTGAGCGGAATTAAACGTTTAACTGAAAAACGAACTGAACCAGATTATCCACAACATTATCCAGATTGCGTAATCTGAGCTTGTGGCCAAGATTGGAGGTGTGGGCCCCACCCCACCCTCCTTATGGAGACCGATCGGATGAGGGGAACACCCTCATCCCTTTCATTTTCTTTTTTCTAACATCCCAACTCCAAAATTCTCTCAACCCTTCAAACATTCATCCAACTTCCCTTTGATTTATACCAAGAAACCGAGGTAAAGATCGTATTATAGTCGTGTTCATCTTCTTTTCTCGAGTCATTTACAAGAAAATGAGGTTTCAAATGAAAAATGGGTGAGAACCCGAGATGAAACCGATTCTTGCATGATCAAGTGATGTATACAAGTTATACAAGGGATCTTGGTCCAAGAAAGGAGTTAAAAGAGTCAAAAACGAATTTTTACGGTTAAAATCTTTGTTTTGATGTCTTAACCGAAACCATGAAAGAAATGGCTTGATTGTGGGTGTAACTTACTTGGTGTGGTGTTATTGTTCTTGTAGGTGTTATATCTAGTTGCTAGCAAAGGCTAGAAAGCAAGATCTTTGCGATCTAAAGCTAGAAACACAAGGTAGTTCGGTTTTTCGTATGAATTGTATGATTTGGACAGATTGTGATAGACTTAGAGTTGGGTCATGAAATTTCACAGAGATGATCTACACATGAAAATAAGAGATCTGTGAAAATTTGGTAATTTTTGGACAAAGGATGAATATTTAGTGAATTTAATGCTCGGTTTTGGCTAAAAATGATGAAAAATAGTTAAACATCATGAAAAATTCTGGAAAATTCCAGATAAGCTTTTTATAACATATAAAAGTCACACACAAAATTTCAGATCCGTTGGAGAAGTCTAAGTAGACTTTTCGGTAAAACGAGTTCTAGGGTTTTCTAGCTCGGTTTTCGTGAAAATGGCATGAAAAATGAGCTTTTGATTCTGGAAAAATTACAGAGAACTATGTGGATGGCAGGGGTCATCCCAGAAAAATTTGAGATTTTTCTAAGGTCGTTTGGTATTTTCGACATATTTGGTGTTTAAATGACGTTTAAAAATAGATAAATAAATGTTAAATAGAAAAATTAATTCTGGAAATATTTTTATAAAATTCCTTACTGTCAAAAAGTGATTTGTGCAAAATTTCAAGATCCGAGACTAAACGGATAATTGTTTGTGCTAAAAAGAACATAAGAACAAACTTTTTAAGCTTAAAACGCGTAAACCGGCAAAGTTCGCCTAAGCGAGCTGACTGGTGTATAAAAACCCTAAAAATGGACTATTTTCATGAAACTAAGTTAATCAAGTAAAAATAAATCATCCGAAAATAATTCGGATGATTTGGGTAATTTTACCCGATTTAGCAGTTTCCGGTGTATTAAAGACGGAAACGGGCCCCGCGGCCAAACGGGGTGTCTAAACTGAGCTCTAGTTTCACCACTTTAATTAAAATATCAGTAACAACTATTTTCGGGTCGTGTGTGACCAAACTCATTTTTTTTTTTTTGAAAACATAAAAAAACGGATAACCGTGCTAGGCACGCAAAACGGGAAAACAAACTAAAGGTAGTTTGACTAAAGAACTCTAAGTGATATCACAATCTAAGTCCTGAGAAGTGTTTCGGGGTTAACATTGTCCCCGGATCGTGTACGGTACTGGGTTAACAGTGTCCCCAGACGTACCGGTTAACACGAATTTAAATTATATTAATAGAAATTGTATAGTAACGACTTAGGGATCGTATTACAGATCCGGACTGGTAGCCGTGCACAGTGTTACATATTTGCTCACGAAAAGGTGAGTTTCACGAGCCCCTTTTTACTGAACTGTTTCAAATATTTTCCCGGGGCGGAAAGCATGCTATTATTTAAATGTTTAAGTACATGCTGATCGCATGGAAATGAATGTATTTATATAATGTTTATTGTACGGGAATCGTACGGTAATGTATTAAGATGGTAATTTTTTGAGTTGCTAACATTGTAAGGCCCGAAACAGTGTTCTGGGTTAACAGTGTCCCCAGAGGTTATTAAATGTGTTTCTGGGTTAACAGTATCCCCAGAGGTTATTGGATGTGTTTCTGGGTTAACATTGTCCCCGGAGTGAGTACAGTACTGGGTTAACAGTGTCCCCAGATAATATTATATTTTGATATTGATATATCATGGTGTACTCGAATTAGTGAAACTCACCAACTATTCGTAGTTGACCCGTTTTCTTTACATGATTTCTAGGTACCCCCAAATTGGAATGAGTGATACGTGCTTGATGATGTGTGCTATTTTGTGGAAGCTTAAGGATCTTTATTTTGTATTAAATATGTTAATGTACTATCGGTAAAACTTATGTGTTAACGCCTAGACGGTAACGAAACTCGGAACAATGTAATACGTTTTAAATTAATGTAGTGGTGTTTTCTTTATAAGCAATGCTGTTGATATCAGACGTGTCTGTTGCATCCCGTTTACGTTTCCGCTGCGGTTACGGGGTGTTACAGAACTTGGTATCAGAGCCATTGGTTATAAAGAATTAGGATGTCTTTAAAAAGATACCTAAAATATAACCAGTAGCTCAAGTATTATAGGATCTGAATATCAACTAATAATTTATAGTGACGAGATCTGGATGAACTTGGATGGACAAGTGAGTTATTATGGTCCGGAACATAATAACAGACTTGTCTGCACGAGGGAATTCAGGGGAAGTCATGGGGGACTTTAATAGGTAAAATCGGCAACATATGTGTAAATATATGATAATATTGTTATGTGGTAAAGTTGTATAAGTAAGTGTATATTAATTTGATTATGGTTTACACTATGGAAAGAACTATATGTTTGATTAACTTGTGTGCAGGTAAGAATGTCGAGAACTCATAGTTTATCGGTGGAGGAGGACCCGGAGGAAGTCAGCTCCGGGAACTCTGGGAGTCTACGCATATCATCCAGCTCTGAGCCTAGCGAGGCTAGTCGTAGGAGCTCTAGCCTGTCCTCCCCAGTCAGGATTGTCAGATCCCCCACCCCACCCGCACCACAGGCCACCCCTATCCCTCCCGGATTCGGACCCCGCCTCACGGCGCGGATCAGTGTCCCGCATGTCCCACCTACCTCTCCCCCACCCAGACCTGCTACCCGCAGGGGCGAGTCCTCCCGCTCCCAGCCCGAGCCTGTGACTCCACCTGTGTGGGGTCTCCCTAAGCAGGAAAGGGAAGCGGCGGCATGGCTTCGAGTGCTCACCGAGCAGGTGAATGAGCACTCCGCCGCCTTGACAGTGGGAGTGCAGAGGCGGATGTATCTGGGGGACTGCATACTGGACCACCAGTATGCGATTGCGCAGCTAATGAGGGAGTGCTCATACTCCCAATTGATGATTGATCGGTTAGAGGCGCGGGTCCGGGGTGTGTTGGCAGTGATGGTGGTGTTGGTGGCAGTGATGGTGTGGTGGGTATACCACCGTGTTTAGTGATGATAGGATGATAGAAGTCATGGACCGCTTTTTGATACTCTGTGTAAGCAGTTAGTGGTGATGCTAACATAGAGTGAATCTTGGGTAGTTATAATACAACCACTGGCCCTTAGGGGGGTCTCTTCTGGGGTATATCATTATAGATACTTTTGGGTATCATTCAAGCACTGACCCATTGCGGGTTATGTCGAGATGATGCCGACATAGGCCCTATGTATGAAAACTTAACCTATGTAATGATGACAGGAAAGTATGTGAACTGACGTTGATGTAATATGTACTGATGTTTATTAATGAATGGAATGTGGGTTGTGTGTTATGATTGGAACTTGTATTAATTATATGTATTTTCTTAATGTTGTGTAGAATGGCATCAAAACGATCAGCTCAAATGTCATAAGTAGATGTGAGCCGTTTGATTGCTCAACAGCTAGAGGCGGCGATACCGGATATAGTATCGCGCATCGCCGCCAGTATTAACAATTCGACCAATCCAACCCCTCCGAGCAATCAAACGACCACCAATAATGACGGGGAACAAAATGCTAATCCTCCACTGAATGATAACCCGATTCCGGGAAATGACGCACCGCCTAGGGTGGTCGTTACAGACAGTAATGGCCCTATACCTACTGTAGAGACGAACCGTACTGAACCGATTCCTGCATCCAGGGGATGTTCGATCAAAGACTTTATGTTGTGCAAACCCCTAGAGTTTAGCGGGTCTGAAGGACCAAATGGGTTGGTTAAGTGGATCGAGAAAATAGAATCCGTTGTGAATATCAACAACTGCCCCGAGGATTGTGTTGTTAAGTATGCTACCTGCACATTCACGGACCATGCCTTGACATGGTGGAACACGATAGTGCAGACACGCTGTCAGGCGGCGACAAACCGCATGACCTGGACAGAGCTCAAGGCTCTTGTACTGGGACATTTCTGCCCGAAAAATGAATTGCAGAAATTAGAAAACGAATTGTGGAACCTGGAGATGCGGGGGGCAGACCACTTGGGTTATACAAACCGGTTTAATGAGTTGTCGCGATTGGTACCATGGTTGGTCACCCCAGAGTCGAAGAGGGTTGAGCGTTATATTTGGGGACTAACTCCAGTAGTGAGGAGTATAGTCAACGCTGGGGGACACCAGACGTTTGAGGGTGTGGTGACGCAAGCTGGTATCGTCACCTACGATTTCGTGAGGAGTGGGTCACTGAAGGTGGCAGGAGAGTCTGCTGGGGGAAAACGGGGTACGTATGACCATAGGATCCAGGAGAAGCAGCAAGGTAAACGTGCTAGGCCCGCTGCCCGGAACTACGCCATGACTAGTTCAGACGGAAGGCAGGGACCGCAGACAAGGACGTTTCCTAGGTGTGGGAAATGCGGTAACCAGCATGGTGGCGAATGCAGGGGGGTAGTGTGCCATCGGTGTGGCAGGGAAGGGCACTACGCACCGAGATGTAGGACAGACCTGAACAATATGAACCGACAACCTCAACCTATCCGTGCGCAACCAGTTAGGACCCAACCAGCCCGACAACAAAACCCACAAGGAAATCAAGTGATGACCACCAGCCGTGCTTGCTTTGAATGCGGCAGCACAGATCACTTCAAGAGAAACTGTCCGAAACTGAACCAGGGAGGAAATGGGAGGCAAACCGCGGGTCAGGCATAGTCGTCCAACCCGGCAAAAGGCCGAGCATTCGTGATGGGGGCGAGCGAGGCACGCCAAGACCCCAGCGTAGTGACAGGTACCTTCCTCGTCTCTGATCATTACGCTTCTGTATTATTTGATACGGGCGCCGATAGAAGTTTTGTCTCCGTTATGTTCCTATCGATAGCAAACCTTCCAATTGGTGAAACCATAGAACCTTATACCGTAGAAGTCGCTAACGGTAAAACCATGATAGTTAATCGAATAGTTCGGAATTGCCCTTTTATTCTGAACGATCAATCCCTTCCGATTGACTTGTTACCGGTAGAATTGGGTAGTTTTGACGTGATAGTGGGAATGGATTGGTTAGCACGTAACAAAGTAGAAAAAAACTGTGAAAAGAAAATCGTCAAGATCCGGGTGTCGGATGACGAAGAGGTATTAGTGCAAGGAGAAAAGTCAGGCACCATGATACCATTTATATCCCACCTCAAGGTGTTAAAATATATACGCCAGGGATGTGTGGCGTATCTAGCGAGCTTGACTGCCACAGATTCTGAGGAGAAACGAGTGGATGATATTCCAATGGTGCGCGAATTTCCACAAGTTTTCCCAGAAGAACTTCCTGGATTACCGCCAACCCGACAGGTCGAATTCAGAATCGACTTATTACCTCAAGCTGGCCCTGTTGCTAAGGCGCCCTACCGACTTGCACCATCCGAGATGCAAGAATTATCCAACCAGTTGCAAGAATTGTTGGATAAAGGATTTATACGTCCCAGTTATTCCCCGTGGGGTGCACCTGTACTATTCGTGAAAAAGAAGGACGGGAGCCTTAGAATGTGCATTGATTACAGGGAATTGAACAAGTTAACAATCAAAAATATGTACCCTCTTCCCTGAATTAATGACCTGTTCGACCAACTACAAGGTGCGAGCTACTTCTCAAAAATAGATCTTAGATCGGGATACCATCAGGTTAGAATTCAGGAGGAGGATATCCCAAAAACCGCATTCCGGACTCGTTACGGCCATTACGAGTTCTTAGTTATGCCTTTTGGGCTAACAAATGCGCCAGCAGTGTTCATGGATCTCATGAATCGAGTCTGTAAACCCTACCTCGATAAATTCGTCATCGTGTTTATTGACGATATTTTTATATACTCGAAGAGTAAAGAAGAGCACGAGCAACACTTAAGATTAATTTTAGAGCTTCTAAATCAGGAGAAGTTGTATGCAAAATTCTCTAAGTGTAACTTCTGGTTACAAGAAGTGCAATTCCTTGGTCACGTTATAAACCATCAAGGAATACACGTTGATCCAAGTAAGGTTGAAGCAGTTAAGAATTGGCAAGCGCCTAAATCGCCAAAGGAAATCCGCCAATTCTTAGGCTTAGCTGGATACTATCGTCGATTTATAGATAACTTTTCCAGCATCGCCCAACCTTTAACCCTTCTAACTCAAAAGGATCGAAAGTATGAATGGGGTGAAGAGCAGGAAACGGCGTTTCAAACGCTAAAACAAAGATTGTGCCAAGCGCCGATCTTAAGTCTCCCCGACGGAGACGATGGTTTTGTCGTGTATTGTGACGCATCCCGTAGAGGGTTAGGATGCGTGTTGATGCAGAATAATAAGGTTATAGCCTATGCTTCTCGACAGTTAAAAGTACACGAGAAAAATTACACTACTCATGACTTAGAACTGGGAGCAGTTATCTTCGCACTTAAAATCTGGAGACATTATCTCTACGGTACAAAGTGCACCATCTTCACCGATCATAAAAGTTTGCAACACATATTCGATCAGAAAGAACTGAATATGAGGCAACGAAGATAGGTCGAGTTATTAAGCGACTATGACTGTGACATCCGTTATCACCCCGGCAAGGCTAACGTCGTAGCCGATGCCTTGAGTAGGAAGGATCGGGTTAAGCCATTGCGAGTGCGAGCGCTGGGGATGATAGTCCAGTCGAACCTTTCGGACCTGGTTCAAGTCGCTCAACGCGAGGCGATGAAAGAGGAGCAATTGGAAAAAGAGGGACTTTACGGTAACGAGAAGAATTTCGAACAGCGCGTGGACGAAATTCTCTATTTCAAAAATCGGATTTGGATCCCGACCCTCCATGACCTTCGTGAATTAATCATGGACGAAGCGCATAAATCGAAATATTCCATACATCCGGGATCGGATAAGATGTACAAGGATGTGAAGGAGTTCTACTGGTGGCCGGGCATGAAAAAGGACATAGCCACATACGTCGGCAAGTGTACGACGTGTGCGAGGGTTAAGGCGGAGCACCAGAAACCCTCGGGGATGTTACAACAACCGGAAATTCCCGAATGGAAATGGGAGCAAATCACGATGGATTTTGTGACACATCTCCCTACGACGTCCCGTGGACACGATGCAATTTGGGTAATCGTGGATCGATTAACCAAGTCGGCACATTTTATTCCGATTAGAAATAATTATAACACCGAGAGACTTGCGCATATTTATATAAATGAAATTGTGTCTCGTCATGGGATACCCATCTCAATCATCTCCGATCGAGATAGCCATTTCACCTCCAATCTTTGGCAAGCTGTACAAGAAGCGCTGGGAACGCGTATTGATCTAAGCACAGCTTACCACCCTCAGACCGACGGTCAGTCTGAGAGGACCATCCAAACACTGGAGGATTTGCTTCGTGCATGCGTACTGGATTTTAAGGGAAATTGGGATCAACATCTCCCACTCGTTGAATTTTCCTATAATAACAGTTACCATAGCAGTATAAAGGCGGCACCTTACGAAGCATTGTATGGACGGAAGTGCCGATCACCACTCTGCTGGACTGAAGTGGGCGACACACAGGTTATTAGATCAGATCTGGTCCAGGAAACGACCAGCAAAATCCTTGAAATTAAGAACAATCTGAAGGCCGCACGGGATCGGCAGAAGAGTTATGCCGATACCCGTAGAAAACCGTTATCATTTGAGAAAGGTGATAAAGTGTATTTGAAAGTATCACCTTGGAAAGGAGTAGTCAGATTTGGAAAGGCGGGGAAGTTAGCCCCTAGATACATTGGACCATTCGACATTACTGCAAAAATCGGTCCTGTAGCATACCGATTAGAACTGCCTGATGAACTGAGTGCAGTTCACAATGTGTTTCACGTGTCGAACTTGAAAAGGTGTCTGTCGGATGAGACATCGGTGTTACCCTTAGAGGGTGTCCAAATAAGTGATAAGCTTAATTTCGTAGAGGAAACCATAGAAATAGTGGACGGGAAAATCAAACAACTTAGACACAATAAGATCTCGTTGGTCAAAGTTAGATGGAACTCGCAACGAGGCCCAGAATATACATGGGAACGAAAGGACGAATTTCGGAAGAAATACCCCCACCTATTTCCTCAAAAGGAAGTAGTTGACGCGTAAAATTTCGAGGACGAAATTTTTGTAACGGGGGGAGAATGTAACGATTCCGGCAAATTCAGGTATACCCTAGCCGGTATATACTATTTACGTGTCATTTAATACTGAATATATGAATTTATACGAGTATGTATGATTCACGGTACGAATTATACTCGATTATACAGTTAATCGTATTGGAAGTACGGTTAACCGATTGACGGTTATTGAAACCCGAATGAATCGGGGATTACATTATAGACGAAATATATAATGTTTAGTGATGTTTACGAAGTATTAAAGCTTCGGGATAAGTGAAATAAAGCACAGAAAATAATTTCGATTTAATGGTACGTTGGTACGTTAAACGAAATCTTTTATACCAAACCAAGCAAGAGATGATCGATCAAGCCGAAAATGATGCACAATTATTAATAATATGATGTTTCAAGTAAATAAATGTCATGGTTTAAGTTTTTAAAGTTTTAAATCGGTTTTATATAAATTTTATTTTTAAGCCGAAAAACGACCGTTTTGGCCTCGTTTTGAGCGGAATTAAACGTTTAACCGAAAAACGAACTGAACCAGATTATCCACAACATTATCCAGATTGTGTAATCTGAGCTTGTGGCCAAGATTGGAGGTGTGGGCCCCACCCCACCCTCCTTATTGTAGGTTCCTGGACGGATCTTACACGGGATATCACTATCTACGCAGGTGCGGAATCCCTGCGTAGGTAGTTACGAGCGTAGAATACGTAAAACAAACACACGCGATACAAACGAACACGTTATATATTATAACTTGAAACACGTCTATTACAGACTCTCAACACGTTCACTGAACTCAACAACTGACTCCTCTCTCGTAACCTAAACCAACCGTCGGCTACAGTATATATAGACACGACAACTTCGCCCGATATGTTCAGGCGAAGTTGTCCATAACTTCGCTCGTTCAACAAGTTCGCCTAGGCGAACTTGTCGACAACTTCGCTTGTTCAACAAGTTCGCCTAAGCGAACTTGTTGACAACTTCGCTTACATACATAAACATAAACTTAAACATAATTACATTACAGACTTGATTACAAACGCTAAACTATGAACTACTGACATTTATGTACCAACACTTATGGAGACCGATCGGATGAGGGGAACACCCTCATCCCTTTCATTTTCTTTTTTCTAACATCCCAACTCCACAATTCTCTCAACCCTTCAAACATTCATCCAACTTCCCTTTGATTTATACCAAGAAACCGAGGTAAAGATCGTATTATAGTCGTGTTCATCTTCTTTTCTCGAGTCATTTACAAGAAAATGAGGTTTCAAATGAAAAATGGGTGAGAACCCGAGATGAAACTGATTCTTGCATGATCAAGTGATGTATACAAGTTATACAAGGGATCTTGGTCCAAGAAAGGAGTTAAAAGAGTCAAAAACGAATTTTTACGGTTAAAATCTTTGTTTTGATGTCTTAACCGAAACCATGATAGAAATGGCTTGATTGTGGGTGTAACTTGCTTGGTGTGGTGTTATTGTGCTTGTAGGTGTTATATCTAGTTGCTAGCAAAGGCTAGAAAGCAAGATCTTTGCGATCTAAAGCTAGAAACACAAGGTAGTTCGGTTTTTCGTATGAATTGTATGATTTGGACAGATTGTGATAGACTTAGAGTTGGGTCATGAAATTTCACAGAGATGATCTACAGATGAAAATAAGAGATCTGTGAAAATTTGGTAATTTTTGGACAAAGGATGAATATTTAGTGAATTTAATGCTCGGTTTTGGCTAAAAATGATGAAAAATAGTTAAACATCATGAAAAATTCTGGAAAATTCCAGATAAGCTTTTTATAACATATAAAAGTCACACACAAAATTTCAGATCCGTTGGAGAAGTCTAAGTAGACTTTTCGGTAAAACGAGTTCTAGGGTTTTCTAGCTCGGTTTTGGTGAAAATGGCATGAAAAATGAGCTTTTGGTTCTGGAAAAATTACAGGGAACTATGTGGATGGCAGGAGTCATCCTAGAAAAATTTGGGATTTTTCTAAGGTCGTTTGGTATTTTCGACATATTTGGTGTTTAAATGACGTTTAAAAATAGATAAATAAATGTTAAATATAAAAATTAATTCTGGAAATATTTTTATTAAATTCCTTACTGTCAAAAAGTGATTTGTGCAAAATTTCAAGATCCGAGACTAAACGGATAATTGTTTGTGCTAAAAAGAACATAAGAACAAACTTTTTAAGCTTAAAACGCGTAAACCGGCAAAGTTCGCCTAAGCGAGCTGACTGGTGTATAAAAACCCTAAAAATGGACTATTTTCATGAAACTAAGTTAATCAAGTAAAAAATAAATCATCCGAAAATAATTCGGATGATTTGGGTAATTTTACCCGATTTAGCAGTTTCCGGTGTATTAAAGACGGAAACGGGCCCCGCGGCCAAACGGGGTGTCTAAACCGAGCTCTAATTTCACCACTTTAATTAAAATATTAGTAACAACTATTTTCGGGTCGTGTGTGACCAAACTCATTTTTTTTTTTTTGAAAACATAAAAAAACGGATAACCGTGCTAGGCACGCAAAACGGGAAAACAAACTAAAGGTAGTTTTGACTAAAGAACTCTAAGTGATATCACAATCTAAGTCCTGAGAAGTGTTTCGGGGTTAACATTGTCCCCGGATCGTGTACGGTACTGGGTTAACAGTGTCCCCAGACGTACCGGTTAACACGAATTTAAGTTATATTAATAGAAATTGTATAGTAACGACTTAGGGATCGTATTACAGATCCGGACCGGTAGCCGTGCACAGTGTTACATATTTGCTCACGAAAAGGTGAGTTTCACGAGCCCCTTTTTACTGAACTGTTTCAAATATTTTCCCGGGGCGGAAAGCATGTTATTATTTAAATGTTTAAGTACATGCTGATCGCATGGAAATGAATGTATTTATATAATGTTTATTGTACGGGAATCGTACGGTAATGTATTAAGATGGTAATTTTCTGAGTTGCTAACATTGTAAGGCCCGAAACAGTGTTCTGGGTTAACAGTGTCCCCAGAGGTTATTAAATGTGTTTCTGGGTTAACAGTGTCCCCAGAGGTTATTGGATGTGTTTCTGGGTTAACATTGTCCCCGGAGTGAGTACAGTACTGGGTTAACAGTGTCCCCAGATAATATTATATTTTGATATTGATATATCATGGTTTACTCGAATTAGTGAAAGTCACCAACTATTGGTAGTTGACCCGTTTTCTTTACATGCTTTCTAGGTACCCCCAAATTGGAATGAGTGATACGTGCTTGATGATGTGTGCTATTTTGTGGAAGCTTAAGGATATTTATTTTGTATTAAATATGTTAATGTACTATCGGTAAAACTTATGTGTTAACGCCTAGACGGTAACGAAACTCGGAACAATGTAATACGTTTTAAATTAATGTAGTGGTGTTTTCTTTATAAGCAATGCTGTTGATATCAGACGTGTCTGTTGCATCCCGTTTACGTTTACGCTGCGGTTACGGGGTGTTACATTGTCAGGGCTGTTTTGATTGAAGATTTTGCTCCATAAACTTGTTAGGTATGTCTAGTGTAACATACTTTAATATCGTGAGCTATGGTTTTCGTTTGGCTGGTCAACTAGTGATAGATTGAAAACTAATGTTCCGTTGTCTAGATTTTTGGATTGTTGCGTTTAGCGCGAGGTTTGAAGGAATTAACAACCAATTCAGTTTGTGTAAATTCGGTTTGATATACAGGCTGTGGAAAAATGATTTTTGTAAGTATTGGGGCTGAATTGGTTGTCGGTTACTCAAATTGGTCGGTACAACGCGAATTCGCGTTTATTTGATAGTTGGTGCGTTATGTTTGCGAGTTACCGACCCATCCATCTCGTGTAGTGTCGTGTGGACTTTTTGGCTGTGATTTTATTAAATTTAGTCCACACAGGGCTCAGTTGGTTGTTAAGAGCATAAACAACTCATAAACACGCATATTCGTTTAACTAGCAACTTCCGGGGGTAATTTGGGAATCCTTGTCGCCGGGATTAGCTAAGGGAGGTTTTGGTAAATACAAGGCCCCGGGGGCTGTTTTAATTGAACTTGGTAAGGCCGAGGCTTTAGGTAATCAAACCAGGCTAGAACGCCTCATAGGATAAGCGAGTCGGTTCCGTTGGTAATCTTTGCGTGTAATCCGACAGGCGTTCGAGTCATGGGAATACTTAGGATTCTCTAGCTCGTTGTTGACTGTATGCCTCGTACCAGGTGAGTTCATGATGCCCCTTTTTAACCTTTTTTACGTTTTGGGCTGCCATACACACTCAATCGCAAATTTTACCTGATTTTACTCGTTAAAACAATTTGAAGGACATTGTATTATCTTGTTAATATTTGTGCATTTATGAAATCCGGTGTGGATTATATTCTATGCCTTATGATATTTTAGATTCATTTTGGTCATAAATTCCTTAAGGTTATATACATTGTTTATGGGCTAGACTCGAGGATGTTATTAGGCTTGGTGTTAATTGAATACTAGTAGACCTATTTACTTTAGTTCATATTTTGGACTGACTATTATATATTACCTTATAGCTACGATTGTGATATTATTTAGTTCCTTGTGACTAAGAACTATGTGAGTAGGCCCATTGATGTGTGTGTGCATGATGATTACGGCCGGGTCAAATATATTACTCGGGTTTTCAAATCTCGTGGTGGAGAGGCCCGTGTGGCGTGATCATCATTAAGGCGGGTCAAATATATTACTCGGGTTTTAAAATCCCGTGGTGGAGAGGACCGTTGTATGTTAAACCGTGATCGGGTAAAATATATTACTCGGGCTATACTCGTGGTGGAGAAGCCCGTATCACGTGTTTGGATGTGTAATTCGTGACCGAGTCAAATATATTACTCGGGTTTGACTCGTGGTGGAGAGGCTCGTGTCACGTGCTTATGTGTTACCGCGTCCGGGTCAAATATATTACTTGAGTCTTGACTCATGGTTGATAGACCCATATACGTGTGTTCGACCATGAATGTATTATAATGGTGATTATGGCCGGGCCAAACCATACTACTCAGGTTCTAAAATCCTGTGACAGGCCCTGGAAAGCTCGTGAGGGGGGAGGCTCGTGTGGCATGATCACCATCATATTGAATGTAGCATGCATGATCATTTTGGCCGGGTCAAATTATACTACTCAGGTTCTAAAATCTTGTGGCGGGCCCTGGAAAGCCCGTGAGGTGGGCGGCTCATGTGGAATAATGATCATAACAGGTCCCTAAAATCACGTATCACGTGCTTAGGTCTTACGCGTGTTCGACCTTGATTATATTATTTGGATGTTAGGCATAGGGATATATATATATATATATATATATATATATATATGGCTACTTATCATTTATCCATTTGCCTATTTATTCATATTCCGTAGTATACTTAAATTCTTGGAATGATTTATATATATGCCGTATATTAAAACTTGAACTCACTTAGCTCAAGCTGACTTTGTGTGTATGTTAGATTGATTTTCAGGTTGAGAAGTAGGGAACTACCGCTTGGACGTGCTTGAGATTACCCGGACGGTTGAAGGCATATCTAGTCGGAGATTAATAACGCAAATTGTTTTCTTTTCATTTATTACTTTAAACAATTTAAATTTTGGTTTTGGGCACTCTTCCTGGTTTTTGGGGATTGTGATATTTACTAATTCGCTGTTTATTACTCTGAATTGATTTTAATAATATGAACTTGTTTGGTTTTAAATTTTTGTGAAATTTTGGATATGATAACCAACTATAAGATTCCCGGATTTCGGTGTCTTACAAGTTGTATGGTTATCCGTAAGGAAGGGACAAGACCCTAATAAGATCTGAGATGGAAGGACCAGGCCCTAATAATATCTGAGATGGATGGAACCAGACCCTAATAATACCTGAGATAGAAGAGACCTGACCATAACAATATCTGAGATAGAAGGGACCAGAACCTAACAATATCTGAGATAATAGAGATAGTTATGTATGTAGTATGAAAGTATGAAAGAACGTATGTATGTATGTATGTATGTATGTATGTATGTATGTATGTATGTATGTATGTATGTATGTATGTATGTATGTATGTATGTTGTGTATGTATATAGGTACGTATGTACGTATGTATGTATGTATGCATGTATGTATGTATGTATGTATGTGTGTGTGTATGTCTGTATGTATGCATGCATGCATGTATGCATGTATGTATGTATGTACGTATGCATGCATGTATGTATGTATGTATGTATGTATGCATCCATGCATGCATGTATGTATGTATCTATGTATGTATGTATGTATGCATGTATGCACGTATGTGTTTTGTTAAAAAAGACAAGTATGATTTTCAAACAAATTAGTACAATGGGACTAGGTTCTTGTAAATATAGCTTGAACACAGAGATTTGTTGTGAGAAAAAAACCTATTATCCTGAGGATAACAAGAAAAAAACCCGGGTGGTGAAAACTATCACCAACGTTTTATTAATAATAAAGGTGATTACAAGTGTGGAGCTTAAACTTTGATCGTGATTACAGAGAATGCGAGTACTAGTAATTTCTGAAGTGCTAGAGTGTGTGCTTTGATCAAAGGTTGTAGCTCTATTTATATATGTAAATAGCTAACAATAAATCTTAAAAAAAAGGAAATAGTAGAATACATCTTTATTCAGCCGCCAATCACTCCATTAAACACGTTTCCCTTTTTCGTCACGTCCTATTAACGGAATGTCCGAGTCTTCAGCTAATTTTGATAATTACTTTGACCAGGTAAACATGGAAAGTAGCGGACGACGTGTTAGTTATATAACATAATTAGGATACCTGTTACCTTGGAGGATACCGCATCTGGGAGTTGTTTTGAATATAATGTTTGCTTAGGATACTAAAAATCCGAGCCCCAACAATTGTCCCCAAATTTTAACAGTTGCAGATATTTGTTTACAGCTGTAAAAATTTTTAAATTTTGAATTTTGAATTTCTGCATGTGTGGACGATCTTGGCTACACGTGTTCATCATCCGTGACTCCTGAACATCTATATCTATTTGAGATAAATATTCCTAATTCATTCCACCGTCTTCATAGGTAATATAATCATTTCTTCTTTCTCTTGCTTTTAATCTTCTCAAATCATGAGTCCGAAGCTCCATAAGTCTGGTGTCGAAGATTTCGTATCGAAAAATCTCCTTGCTAGTCCAGCGAGTGAGATATGCATTTTTGGTGATGCCGATATCACTAATATGCGGTCTCAAGGATGTTATCCTTCGCGAAAAGTTTTTAGACCTTTCAACGCCGCCATTTCTTCTAACCATGCTTCAAAAACCTGGATCTGTTTTCCGTTTTTGCCATTTAAAATCGGCTTTTCGTACTCATTCCTTGCCTTTACCACAGATTTCTTTTCTAGAACGGGTCTTAGTTTTCCCAAACCATGCCGATGGTTTGGAGGACCTTGCTTGTTCTAGAAAGATTGATCGTTGATCATGCTCTTGACTTTACCCTTTCTGAGCTTGCGTCCGTGTATGATCTTCGCAGCCATGGATCTTCAAGATACCTTCTTAAAACTAAGTCTGGCTGAACCCCGCTTGTTTTGAAAAACGCCCTATTCAAAGACCAGTGGAAGAGACAATTCTTCTTTGTGAAGAGAGATTCCCTCCCTAATTCTGATAATCTTCCTTATCTCTGGGTTTCCAAAAGTAGGATACTTTATCTTGAAGATATAGATTGACATCTTTGTAACAGATATTTTGTTTTTTTGCAGCTTTGAAGTACTTCGAGATTGCCCCTCCCACCAGAGAAACAGAGGATAAGCTTACCTCTTTCTTTCTCATTGACGAGGAAGAGAGAACATTTTATTTCCAGTCAAGCCATCAAGAACCATCTCCATCCGCGATCTCCGTTATGTCTGGTAAGAAATATTGAAATATTAATGGGAAACTTAAGGATCAGAGATACTAACCTGTCTATTTATAGGCAAGTCTGCTCTTGCTTTTGCTCTTGACGACATTGACAGCATGGTATCCACCCGAAGCACTATCAAGAAGGAGCCCGTCCCTAGCTCTATCCCTCGTCCAGAAGGCAGCTGAGCGAAAGGTTCTAAAAAGCGGAAGAGTCAAGAGACCAGCGACTCCATTCCTGTGCATGACATTGACTTTCATGATGCTATGAGTAAGACCCAACAGGTATCTTTCCCTTTCGTCACGATTTCCCACATCCTGAAGATAACATATATTGAAGATCCCTTATTCTTGTAGGGCCTTGAGTTTCTTTCCTCCCGGTTTACTGCCATGAGCCTTGAACTTCATGAAGCCCAGACCCGTATTTCTGAATTGGTGAAGATAGGGTCCACAAAGACCAGTCTTCTTGACAAGAAGATCAAAGAGTTGGATGATGTGAAACAAGAGCTGTCAACGGCTAGGAATGAACTGATCCACCAGGAAGCGGAAGGCTTGGTTAAGGTTCAAGAGGCCATGGAGGGGGCGAAGATCTCGGCTGCTGTCTCTGTATTTCAGTCTCGGCTCAGGATGGCTAAGGAAGCAAAGGATGCTGGTCTGGATACTCCTTTTTGGGATGTAGCTGCTTGGGAGAGGGTCTTGGCTGAGCTTAATGGGGAAAGCATGGAGGATGCTGGTCTGAGTGGAACGGAGAAGGCTGCGGAAGAGGCTGTGGAGGTGGCCATCAAGGACTCAGTGAAGGCGGTCGGTGGCGAGGTGCAATTGGGAAGTGATGGCGGAAAATAAAAAGCTTGAGCCCAATTTTTATGTGTTTGTGCATTTGTTGGTTTGTGTTGGGTTGTAATGGTTGTTTGAACAATTTATTTTTTCTGTCTTGAACAATATTATGCTTTGGATATTAGGATACATGGGTGGAGGGATCTTGGCTTTTCAAGACGAAACCCAGTGTTGCCTTTTTTACTTTCCTGCACTTATGATAAGTAATAATATAATCTTTTGGCTTTAAGAATTGTGTTCAGTAACTTATAAGTTATAGTTGGAATGTTACATGTCTTTAATTTTTGAAGTAAGTTACTGTTTCATACATGGGTGGAGGGATCTTGGCTTTTCAAGATGAAACCTAGTGTTGCCTTTTTTACTTTCCTGCACTTATGATAAGTAATAATATAATCTTTTGGCTTTAAGCATTGTGTTCAGTAACTAATAAGTTTTAGTTGGAATGTTACATGTTTTTAATTTTTGAAGTAAGTTACTTTTTCGAATAATGTATCTTCAAAACACGCTTCTTGAGTATTTTGAGAATTTTAGTTTCAGTAAAAGTATCTTTTAAGACTTTGTATTAAGATATCCTGAGGATCATATATCCTGAACATAAAAATACTTTTATGTTTTTAGAAAACATAATCAAAAGACTTATTAGGAATTGATATAAAATATCTTAAGGATAATATATCCTTATGCCTTGTGTGAGTTATCACAATCAAACCAAAAGATCATATCTTAAAATATAAATTGAGTGATAGAACTAAGTGTAAGGAGTACCTTCATGGAGATCATTTATAAATCTAGTTAGCTTACATATGATGTCCCCAATTGTTGAGCCTTTTGAAGTATCATGTTTCTGGAATTTTGCTAAGTCAAAAAAAACTTTGTAACATCTCTCCATTTAGTGATTGTCCGATCTTCGATCTGTCAAAACAAAGTTAGATAATCCTGACGATAAAGCCCATTTATCGGCGATAAAGCCCTTGCACTACCGACTAGGCCTTTACTTGAGAGACATGAAAATGTCTAAGCTTGATATAATATTGGGGAAAGTCCCAAACGTACGGGCATGTAAATGCCAAAAATTGAGATAACATGAAAATGTTATAGACCTTAGATAACATGAAAATGTTATAAACCGTATGTGTGACACGTCTGCCACTTATCTTAAGGATTTGGTATATAGCCAACAACAAACGGATTATCAGCTGGTCTGGTCCGCCTGCCTCGAACTATATCCGAATCATCGTGCGCTCCAGGCGTTCGTTGGAAAGATGAAAACCTTTAAACCTTAGAAGATATCCAAGATATCTTATTCGTGCGCTCTAGGCATTTGAAAGGTGAAAACCTTTAAACCTTAGGAGATATCAGGGATATCTTATTCGTGTGTGAGGTGATCAGCCTCTTACTGTTGTGAAGATAACGTATCCTTGGGATAACTGCAAAATACTAAACTCTTGATGAGGGGCGGGTGTTAGCCTGACTAACACCCCTCCGATGCTTAAGTCAGTAAACTTGATAATATTAAGTTTAAATATGTAACAATAGATGAGAGGACATACCTTTATCCTGAATTATTGAGGATACGAACATACCAGTCAAGGATACTAGCAAAAATATGCCTTGAGATGGATAGCATTCCAAGCTCTTGGTATAGGAACACCTTCCATAGTGATTAACCTGTAGGCCCCTTTTCCTGCTTCTGAATCGATCAACTAAGGACCTTCCCACTTTGGAGCTAGCTTCCCATCTGCCGGATTAGTGGTATTCTGAAATGTCTTTCTTAACACCATATCTCCTACTTGGAATATTCGAATCCGAATATTCTTGTTGTAGGACTTGGCTATCCTTTGTTGATATGCTGCCATTCTGATCTTGGCGAGATCTCTAAGTTCATCAATGGTATCTAGATCTTCAGTAAAGCATTGGTTGTTGGACCCAGTATCTTGGATGCTGGTTCTTGCTGTGGGGATCACCATCTCTTTAGGGATAACAGCTTCGGCCCCAAACACCAAAGAGAAAGATGTTTGTCAAGTTGCATTCTTTGAAGTGGTTCTATCAGCCCAAAGAACAAATGGTAGCTCTTCAGCCCATTTTCCCTTCTTGGATTCCAATTTCTTTTTCAAATTGTTGATGATGATCTTGTTACTAGATTCTGCTTGACCATTAGCTTGAGGATGTACTGCAGTTGAAGTCACCATCTTGATTCCCCAACTTTCACAAAGTTGGTTGTTCTACTACCGTTGAACTGTGATCCATTGTCACAGACAATCTCTGCCGGGATGCCAAATCTTGTCAGGATATTGTGTTTGATGAATGAGATCACATCCTTTTCTTTAATTTGGACAAATGCCTCTGCTTCGATCCACTTGGAGAAGTAATCTGTCATAGCCAGCATAAAGACCTTTCCACCAGGAGCCTTGGGCAGCTCTCCCACAATATCCATTCCCTATTTCATAAATGGCCACGGGGATATGATAGGATATAATGGCTCAGCTGGTTGATGCAATATGTTGCTATGACTTTGGCAAGCATCACACTTCTTGGAGAAATCCATTGCATCCTTCTTCATTGTTGGCCAGAAGTAACCTGTCCTCAGTATTTTGGATACTAAGGCTCTGCCCCCAGTGTGGTTTCCACAATCACCTTCATGTATATCCTTGAGAACTTCTTGTGCTTCTTGATATTCCAAGCATCTCAAGTATGGTCCTGCAAGTGATTTTCTATACAAAGTATTATTTAGGATAATATATTGGGTTACCTTCATTCGGAAAGCTCTTGGATTTTCTCCTTCAGGAATCTCGTTATCCTTAAGATACCACATTATGGGATGGGTCCAGGATATTGGATTATTTTCAGAATTCGAAGTCTCCAGGACTTCTTGGTTCTCATTCGTTGCTGGAGTCAAGATATGCACGATAGGTATCTTGACATCATCTGGTATCTTGAGAGCTGATGCCAAATTTGCTAAGGCATCTTCTTCAGTGTTCTCTTCCCTTGGTACCTGTACTATATCAAATGTTTCGAAACACATAGCTAATTTCTTAACTATTTCTAAATATTTTACTAAGTTTCCTTCATTCACTGCATAAGAGCCATTAAAATGGTTAGCTAATAACAAAGAATCAACGTAAACTTGAAGATACCTGATCTTCGTATCCTTAGCTAATTACAAACTAGCTATTAAGGCTTCGTATTCAACCTCATTATTAGTAGTCTGAAATTCACAAGATATAGATAGAGGTATTATGTCCCCCTGTGGTATTTTAGCAGGATACCTAGACCTGTTCCTCTTATGTTAGAGGCACCATCGGTATGCAAAGTCCAACTCTCCTTAATCTCCAGTTGTTGAACTTCCTTTTCTACTTCCTCAAGTATATCCTGGCTAAAATCAGCCACAAAGTCGGTAAGTGCTTGAGATTTTATGGCCATCCTTGGTTCATACAAGATATCGTATGCACTAAGCTTCACAGCCCACTTTGTCATCCTACCTGACATTTCTGGTTTTCTCAAAACAGCTTTAATAGGATAGTTAGTTTTTACATGAATAATATGAGTTTCAAAATAATGTCTTAATTTAGTAGAAGCCATTATAAGTGCTAAAATCAACTTTTCAAGATAAGAATACCTGGATTCAGCATCTAGTAGACTTTTACTTACATAATATATTGGATGCTGTTGACCTTCGTGATCTTTGACTAAGACAGCACTTATTGCACTTCCAGAAATAGCTAAGTACAAGGATAATGGTTCACCATCAACCGGCTTCATCAGGAGTGGTGCTGAGGATAAGTATTCCTTCAAGGATACCAATGCCCTTTCTTGTTTCTCCCCCCATTCGAATTTTTAATTCTTCATAAGGATATCATAGAAGTCTTTACACTTCTTTGAAGATCTTGAGATGAATCTGTTGGGAGCCGCTATTCTACCTGTTAACCTTTGGACATCTTTGACATTTCTTGGTGATTTAATATCCAGGATAGCTTTGATTTGCTCAGGGCTTGCTTCTATTCCTCTCTTGGTAACCATATATCCAAGAAACTTTCTTGCTTTGACACTAAAATGACACTTGGCTGGGTTCAGCTTCCTGTTATACTCATCCAGGATGTCAAATGCTGTTGCCAAGTCTTTGATGATCCTTAGCCTTTCTTGACTTTACCACCATGTCGTCTATGTAGACTTCCATCGTGTCCCTCAGTTGGTCCTTGAACATCATTTTGACGAGCCTTTTGTATGTTGCACTTGCATTTTTAAGTCCGAAAGGCATTGCAGTATAACAGTATATACCTGTGAGAGCCATGAAGGCTGTATCTTCTTGATCTGAAGGCTCCATTTGAATTTGTTGGAATCCTGAGGATGCATCCATGAAGGTTAGCAGCTCGTGGCCAGCAGTTGCATCCACCATTGAGTCAATGTGTGGGAGTGGGAATGGGTCTTTTGGACAGGCCTTATTCAGGTATGTGAAGTCCACACACACTCTTCACTTTCCATTTTCTTTTGGACAACAACCAGATTGGCCAACCATCTAGGATATTAGACCTCTCTTATCATCTTGGTCTTGAGCAGCTTCTGCACTTCCTCTTGTATGATAACGTTTCTCTCAGGAGCAAACTTCTTTCGCTTTAGATGTACCGGCCTGAAAGATTTATCTATACCAAGTTTATGAGTAACTATAGATTTAAGAGATACATGTCATATCTTCATGTTTCCAGGCGAAGGTAGAGGCTCTTTTCTTTAGGAAGGATATTAACTCCATTTCAATATCCTCACAAATACTTGATCCTAATAATACTTTGATTTTAGTATCCTAAGGATCCAAAGATACTTCCTTTACATCCTGCTCTCTTGCCTGCAGGACCTCCCCCGGTTGTTTCTGTAATTGCTATGCTTGAGTAGGCTTTGTAGTCCACTTCGTTGATGAAGCATAACATTCCTTGGCATCTTGATGATCGCTTTAAATCTTGATGACCCCCAAGGACTTGGTAGTTTTACACATTGATGATAAGTTGAGGGTACCGCCTTCATGCTGTGGATCCAGGGCCTGCCTAAGATCACATTACAACAAGATAATGAGTCAATAACACAAAATTTTTGTAGAGAGTTAGTTCCTTCAATATGTATTGGAAGTTTGATTTCTCCCAAAGTGTTCTTGGTCTTGCCACTGAATCCCACAAGAATTAAGGATTTTGGTATAATCTCCGTTTTCGGGATATCTATCTTCTTTAAGGCATCCATTTGGATAATGGTCACAGAGCTTCCTCCATCAACGAGTATCCTGTGCACAAAACAGTTAGCTATATATAAAGTGATTACCAAACCATCATGGTTGGGATCCACAAGATCACATCGGTCCTCCTCGTCGAATGATATGATCCTTTGAGTTGTTAGAGTGGAAGTGCGGAGAGGTCTTTCTCCGTTGTCCATTTTTGTTTCTCTGGAATGCTTCTTAGCTACTAAATATGAGGTTCCACAGATGTCGGATCCTCCCGAGATAAAGGATACAACCTTTGCTCCGGGTGGAGGAGAAGCTGCCCTTTCAGGTATCTTGACAGGATCCTGACTCTTGTTCTTGTTTTTTCCAAATAGTTCCTTCACGTATCCTTTTCTGAGAAGATATCCTATTTCTTTCCGAAGTGCTATGCAATCTTCAGTGCGATGGCCAAAATCTTCATGGAATGCACACCATTTGGACTTGTCTTTGATGGATCCAGGTTTTTCATTTTTCTTAGGCCATTTGGCCTTGTCACCTAGATCCTGCGTTGCACAAATCACACCACTAATATCAATATTAAAACAATATTAAGAGATTTTAGGATACTCCTCATCATCCTCATCTTCTTCAATAGCATTTATCCTGGGATTATCCTGCTTGGAATAAGGCTTGGGCCTAGTGTACCTCTGCGGAGTGTCTGACTTTCTATTGGTAGATTCAAACTTTGGAATAACTGAGCTTCCATGAGCTTTCTTGTCATCCTCTAGCCGAATATATCTTAATTCCCTGTTTCTGACTTCATCAAGATTCCTGGATGGAGTCATGACAAGGTCATCATAGAAAGGAGAATCCTTCCTTAGTCCCATCTTCAAGGCCTCGACAATAGCTGCCATGTCAAGGTTGGGGATTTCCAAAGCTTCCATGCTAATCTGGGTATGTAATCCCTTAAGGATTCATTATTCCACTAAACAATTCTGTATAAGTCACCTATCATTTTCTCAAAAGATTACTACTAGAAAATTGATTATTAAAATAATTAATCAAATGAGAAAATGATGTAATAGTGTTGGAAGGAATACTCAATAACCATTTGAGGGCTGGCCCTGTTAACGTTGAGCAGAATCCCTTGCATAGGCAAGCTTCATTGATGTCAATGGGGATGGGGTTTATCTCCATCCTTTCTCTATACTGAGCTACGTGTTCCTCAGGATCCGTAGTGCCGTCGTAGAGCTTCATGCTGGGAGTTTGGAACTTATTGGGGATTTCTACGAATATAGGCCAAGTAAACCTAGATAACTTGTGGCTACCTGCGGGTACTTCAGCTATGGGACGTATTATCCTTGGGATACTAGAAATCATATCCTTCATTTTTTGCAGTTCCCTGGCTATTTCGGGGGATATCCCCTTATCCTTCACATGTCCATGGTTAGTATATAAATTAGCATTAAATAAACTATTACCGAGGTCATGGTTAGGTCTCTGGTATCCTGAGCCTTGACGGCTAGTTCTTCCATTGAGGGTATCCTCAGGATAAGGTGACGCCTGTATTGGGATGTCATCTCCAACATGTACTTAAGAGGACACCATGGGAGATCCTGACGAGAATATGCCGGCTGGCATGGTTGAACGAGGCTGCATGTTGATGAAATCTAGCCTCGTTGGTCTAGGTAATTCCGAGGATACCGAAAGATAAGTTCCTTTGTATCCTGATTGCTGCTAAGACAGAGTCCTTGATGATTGTGTCCCTAAGGATCTGGGATTCTGAAGGATGGTTGATCCAGGAGAACCAAAATCAAGAATCCTGGCATGATTGGAGTAGACTCCTGCCCTGGCTTCTTTTTGATTCCTTCAATCTCCTTAAATAGCTTTGAGTTGGTCTTTTCTTGCTGCTCCATGTGTGTTTTGACCTCTTTCATCAAAGAAAAAATATCATTGTTAGAAATAACCAGATCTACCTGTGTAGAGGATCCCGCGAATAGTGGAAGTTCTCCTCTGGGCTGAGTATTCTTCTATGGCAGTAGTGGAGGTCCTGGGTTGACATTTGAAGCAGCAGTGACCACCGGAGCAAAGACTGAACTGGTTTTTGGTTGTGAGGCCATAAAGAAGGGATGAAAGTAATTGAGAGTGGAACAAACGGTTTTGATGAATTAATGCACCAATTGCCCCACGGTGGGTGCCAAATTGTTTTGGTCAAAAATTGACAAGTATGATTTTACGACCAAATTAGTAAAATGGGACTAGGTGCTTGTAAATATAGCTTGAACACAGAGATTTTTTGCGAGGAAAAAACCTGTTATCCTGAGGATAACAAGAAATAAACCCCGGGTGGTGAATACTATCACCAACAGTTTATTAATAATAAAGGTGATTACAAGTATGGAGCTTAAACTTTGATCGTGATTACAGAGAATGTGAGTACTAGTAAGTTCTCGAGTGCTAGAGTGTGTGTTTTGATCAAAGGTTGTAGCTCTATTTATATATGTAAATAGCTAACAATAAATCCTATAAATAAGGAAACAGTAGACTAAATCTTTATTCAGCTGCCAATCACACCATTAAACATGTTTCCCTTTTTCGTCACATTCTATTAAAGGAATGTCCGAGACTTCAGCTAATTTTGATAATTACTTTGACCTGGTAAACAAGGAAAGTAGCGGACGACGTGTTAGTTATATAACATAATTAGGATTCCTGTTACCTTGGAGGATACAACATCTGGGAGTTGTTCTGATTATAATGTTTGCTGAGGATACAGAAAATCCAAGCCCTAATAGTATGTATGTATGTATGTATGTATGAAGGAAAGGTAAGCAGGTTAAGCGTGTAACATGTATCTTTGGATGCGAATAGGTAAGTATGTGAATGTAATGCATGTTGCATGATTAACTAGGACTCTCTAAGTGTATCTGACTTTTAGTATGTACGCAGTAAAATAGTCTAAAGCAGCTGGTTTGAGGGAGACGCATGGCATGGATTGAAGAGGCTGACATCTATGAAGAAATGTCATGATGTTTTATTTATGATGTTTATGATAAGACAATTTGAATGTTTAAGAAGAGAATTAATGCTTTGTAATATATTGTTTGAAGTTTTAATATTCCGCGAAAAGTTTAATTCACTCTGATATTTAAAACTGTGTTTATGAGTAAATCCAACACTCAATGTAGGGCACAGGGATCGGGGCCTTACATCTAGGATCCCTAGTCCTTCGGGATCTTTGTTTCTGAATAAATCTAGTATCCTGAGTACTAACGATAATTAACCATTTATCTTGCTCTTGGACTTGACCTATTCTTGCAGGTTATTGTTGTTGAGTTAATTAACCCTAAAAAGTCGCTAATAACTGAAGAAAAACGTGTGGAATGGATCCATAACTTCTAGGAGTGATGAACAAGTTAAAGACCTATTATATATGGCGTGATCCTCAGAATTAGTTACATTTGTTAGTATTTTATTGGTTAGTTATCCTTGAATTTACTCTTTTAGATAATAATGCAGCAGTTATAAGGCCAAGTCTTGTAGTAAACGCAAAATATTAGTCAAGAGCACTGGAAGAATGGTCTAAAACGGTAAGTCTTGTAATAATGCAGCAGTTATAAGGCCAAGTCTTGTAATAATGCAGCAGTTATAAGGCCGAATCAATTCCTGTTCAAGTTGAATCTTATACTTGTATGGCAAAGATTGATGAGGTATGTCTTAAATCTCAAGTTAATGTATCTGAATCCTCAACCGAAGTGATCGAATGTTCTGAATGTGTTGTACTCAAAGCTAAACTTGAAACAACTTTAAAATCAGAATACTACTCTCACAAAAGATCATTTTATGATTAATGAATGCTATAAACAGAAATCAAAATTACTAGAACAATCAACACTTAAAATTCGAAATCTGTCTAAAAGTAATCATGATCTCAACGTTGAGATTCAGTTTAAGATTATCATTGTTGATCAAAATTATAAGGAGATTCTTCGACTCCGAACCTGTATTTCTAATCTCGAAAATGAAGTTATGGAACTTAAAAAAAACTTGGAAAATTTCGAGATTCCTTTTTTCTTTTGAATGAAATCATTGAAGTAAACCATTCTCATAAGAAAAATGGAAAAACAGGTTTGGGATATGTCGAGATTCCTCCTCCTTTTAAGGAAGATTACAGTAGCATTCCCGATGTGGAAAAATGCTCAGAAATGCCTACTGTTAAATCTGAGGATGTTGTTTCAACAAAAACTACTCAAGAACAGACTCATATCAAAAGTAAAGCTGTATTTACCCAAAATGAATTGGATGTGTCTATCGAGGAGGTGTCTGAAAAAGATGAGATTGTCAAAAACAAGAACATACCTGTTGACATTCACATTCTATGTGAACCTGAAGAGTTTGAGCAAGCCGTTTATGGCTCAAAATCTTTGGGTAATTCAACCAAAAAATCTAATGTAATTCCTAAATCGAAGAAGTCAGATAAACCGACAATATATGATGAGGAGTTGATGAAATTTGTCAATCCTCAGTCTATTTCTTCGAATGGGAAAGTTTTTAAATTAAAGGGCTTATATAAAATCTTTTCGCACAAGGAAGTTCCATTGAACCTTCTTAAACCCGAAATGATAGAAAGTGTATATCAGGATGACACTTCAAAGGTTACCGAACTTGAACAAAAATTCTATCAATCAAAATATGTTAGATGTTCAAGAAAAACCAAGAAATGATGTGTTTAAACCTATCAAATTTGTAAAATCATCATGTTTGGAGAATCCTTCGAATTCAACAAATCTTGAATTATATAAGACTAAAAAGGGTTTAAAACCTGAAGTTCCAAAGTCGGTAACGTTTGAGAAACCTAAGGTTGATATTCATCAATCTTCGCTACCAAACAAAAAAAGTAGTTCACTAAACAAATGTTTAGATTCTCGGTTATGTTTTAAACAAGATATTCAAGGGGGTTATGTGGCGTTTGCTGGTAACAACGGTGGGATGAGAAGTTTCAAACAGGAAAGTGACGTTTGAAAAAATAAATTATTGTGAAAAAGTGGATCATAATTTGTTGAGCGTTTCACAAATTTGTGATAAACAATATACCACAGTTTTCACAGACAAGGAATGTGTTATCCTTCAACCGGGATACACAATTCCTGAAGAAATGGTTTGTCACACCCCGACTAGCACAATGCGGAAGCGTAAAACGGGAATGTAACAGACACCTCTGGTATCAACACATTGTTTATAAAGAAACATTACAAACTAATTTACAATATATTACAATTCATTGTTCTATCATTGTTTTACAGACTAGGCGATACAAAAAAAACTAGTTCGTTAACTATACGGTCTTACTACTAACGCCCTTGCTTCTATTCACATAGCATCAACCACACATCTTGGGCAAGTAACAGATCACCAAATCATTCCGATTTAGGTACACCTGAAAAGCAGTTTAAAACAGGTCAACTACTAGAGTTGGTGAGTTTCATGAGTTTCAAGAAAACAGTAGTGAGTATTCACAAGTTAACACTTGTAATCATGAAATAAGTATGTATATATGTATGTATGTAAATGATGTAATTATGCTAAGCTACAGTGAAGCCTTGACTGTATGTGCTGCGTGCATCCATTTCCCACGTTCAATCAACCACTGTGGCCCCTTTCCACCCACAACATGCCCCAAGTAGCTATGTCTAACACCACATAGCGTGTTGTATAATTATGGTCATGTGCAAACGGGGTAAAGTCTCAGCAATACATGCCGGCTCCGTTTGGGTTTGTCAAACCAATAATACTATTCACAAGCCACCGGCTCGAAGTTAATCACTGTGTTAGTGGGGACTTTCGTGTGTTAGCACTTAGATAATTCACATCAATACATGTTTCAGGTATGTATATGTAATCAAACATGCTTTTCACCCCAAAAATTCGTAAAACTTTTTAAAGAATGGGGTCATGAAACTCACGGTTTAGTAGATAATCAGTACTGTATCAGCTTGTGGTTTGTTCGGTCTCTTATCAGTAGTTCCTATAATCAATATTATAATAATATTAATATTTTAATATTATTATAATCTCAATATTAAACAGGGCTGGAATGCCCAGAAAGTGGCAATAGGCTTAGGTTGTGATGTTGTTCAATGTCTAATAGTTAAAACTGAACTTGACTCAGATTCCCGTTTTCCCGGCCGGGCCAAGTTGTTCGTTTACGCGTTCAGAAAATAGTTATGGGAAAATAAGCTTGGGTAAATGTATTGGTTAATAAAATGATTAAGTTTTAAAGAAGGATCACATACTGGGGTCCTGGATTAGCCACGGGGCCCGTTTCCGATTATTCAGTTTGATTTGAGAAGAAACAAGCACAATCCACCCGGATTGTCCAGGTTTCTCATAGAAAAGTTCGTTTTTACCTAATTAGTCCAAAAATATGATTTTTGATCACTCTTGGTGTCTTGACATTCCCGCAGATTCCTTAATCGCGAACTTGCTGGTTTTTATAGAAACTGAATTTGTTTAATATTCAAATTAGAATAATTAATTAACCGTTAATCATTAAATTATGAAAATAGCCACTTATCAATTAAAATATTTAGATTTTTATAAAAATATTTATGGAATTATTTACTGATTTGAAAATCGTCAAATCATGTCCTAAAACAACCTGTATCAATTCCAGAATGTAAAAAGGCCGTGCAATATTCTTTTCGACCCAAATTCGGCTATAAAAATTCACACGAATACATATACACAAAACACCTTTAGTCTTCTCAAAATGATCCCAAAATTCATATGTGATCAAAATACATCAAATCTGAGTTCCCAGAAAAATTTCATAATTTTTAAAGTATTTTAGCTATTTTTCCCAAATAAACGTCCCAATTTAGTAATAAATTCGCCAAATATTCTCGGATGGTCGAAAAATTACCAAATTTAAAAAGGGACTCAATGACATGGTCCCTGATATCCCTGAAAAATTTCAATTCCTAATAATATGCACATAACAACCTTAATCTAAACAGCCCGTAAGCGAGTGTTTCGGCATTACCTTAGCGGTTTTGGTTCGTTTCCGCTTTTCTAATCAACTTTTCAAGCTCTTGTGCTCCTATGTAGGCTAGGTACAGGTCCTATATCACAAACCAAGCAAGTTTCATCAATAGAACAGCCCTTTAACTTAGGGTTTCGGCTAGTGCACAAAAACGAACTTTTGAACCGTAAAAACGCCGTTTCAACCCTTTAATCCGTGTTTATGGCCAAAAAAATTATCAAAACAGGTTCCTTACCATGTGTATGATCAATACATGTTTATGGAACATTTTTAGGATTTTTACATGGTTAGGAATGATTTTTACCATTAAGACATGTTTTTATGGTATTAATCAAGGTTAAACAAGTTTAAAAGCTACTTATTTAAGTTGTTACCTTAAGGTTTTGGAAGATTTATGGAAAAGTGACTTGCAGCTGCTTGGACTCTGGTTTTTTATCAAGCTAAATGAATAAAAAGCTTAGGTAACAAGTTTTATAAAAAAAAAATGGGGGTGGGTTTACTGGGCCGATCGGAATTCCTTATGGGCCCATTTTGGGCTGTTTTGGCCCAATTTTCTGATTTCTCAAGCCCAAATACAAAAAGCCCAGTCCAAATTTAGTTCGGGTTTGGTTTTTGGCGCGAAAAACTTATCGGGTGCGTTAAACAGTGCGAAAACATGTGTTTTTCGGCTAGTTTTGAGTAAAATTATAAAAACATACTATATGTTTGTAAAAATCAAAAATATTTTCACGGATCGCTTAAAACATTTCAAATAAGTGTTTAGTAAGTCTTTTTCGGCTTATCGGATGATACAATGCTTGGTTTGTAACTATCTTTCGCGTTTAAATCTATAGATGGGTAGTTAAACAAGCATATTTTCGTTTAACTTGTTTGCTATCAAACTAAGACCATATTTCTAATATTTTAGCTTGTATAGATTGTATATCACTTATAGATGCCCCCCCCCCCCCGAGATATTTGGGTCATAACCCGACCCGTTTGATTAATCGTTCGTTTGTTACGCAAAAGGCGTTTATTTGCTTAATCGGTAAATACGTACTGAGGTGTACCTTGTTTTTGCTCAAATGTCACATGGTTGTCATGAGATCACCTCGATCGAATAATATTTATGTCCTAGACATGAATTTTAATGTAAACGTTTCTCCTTCTGAAACGTGTTTTATCTCCAAAGCCACGAAGAAAGATACGATCCTTGGCATCGACGTATGGGACACATCCATGTACGAAAAATGAATCATTTGCTTTCAAATGACCTCGTAGATGGTGTAACTCTTAAGAACTTCAAATTGAATGATCACTGCGTCGCTTGCAAGAAGGGAAAACAAAAGAAGAAGTCACACCCATGTAAATCTATTAATTCGATTTTTACAACCCTAGAACGACTTCATATTGATTTATTTGGTCCTGTCAATCGTGCTAGCATGGCGGGTGATTTTTATTGCTTAGTCGTGATTTCTCATGATATTCTTGTGTGTTATTTATGGGATCTAAAGATCAGACTCTTGTGTTAATTCAGAGTCTTATCACAAAGATAGAATCACTTTACAAACTGAAAGTGAGACGAATTTATAGTGACAATGGAACTGAATTTAGGAATAATGTATTGGATTTCTTCTGCATACGGAAGGGAATTCATCGTGAGTTCAGTGCGCCGTATGTTCCTCAACAAAACGGTGTATCTGAAAGAAAGAATCGTACGTTGATCGAAGCTGCGAGAAAGATGCTTGCTGATTCTAAGCTTCCCGTTCAGTTCTGGAATGAAGCTGTGAATACAGCGTGCTACACGCTGAATCGCGTACTAATAATAAAGAAGTTCAATAAGACAAGTTACGAACTTCTGAATAATCGTAAACCGAATCTAAAGTATTTGGAACCATTTGGGTGTCCTTGTACTGTTTTGAAGAGAGATGCTGGTAAATTTGAAGAAAAGGCATTTGGGGGTTATTTCTTGGGATACAATTCTCTAAATAAGCAGATCTTCAATATCTCTTCGGGTTGTGTGGAAGAGTTGTACCATGTTGATTGCCAAAGCTATACCACTCCACCTACAGGAAAGGGTCCCGATTGGATGTTTGATTATGATGGTTTATTTAATTCGTTTACGCCAATAGTTGAAGAAATATCTGAAGATTTTGTTCGATCTTATTTGGAAGAACAATGTCTTCCAATTCCTTGTTCTTCGTCTGTTGATGTGAATGACTCTCCTAACGTATCAGAGACATCGAACGATGTTTCTAAGTCTTCCGATGAAGCTGATTTTGTTGATTCATCGTCAGTTCCATTAGATGAAGCTATAGACACAAACGAGCCTATTCTAATTGATGATGACTCTCCAACTGTCTCTTTAGACATGGCAGAGGAAAATATCACCAATCTGGGTGATAACGTATTTGTGCTTGCTAATCCTTCCTTAAGGATTCATTCTAATCATCCGCAGGAACAGATAATTGGTGATGTGAACGACGGAGTTCATACATGTAAGTCCCCCGCCCGGGGCGTCGCCGATCGATACGAGATCCACACGAGGTCTAGGAGTGCGGAATCCTCCTAGACTCGTTTATTGGTGTAGAGGACGAAGAACACGATTACACACATACACATACACGAACAAACACACGAATGGGATAAACACATCTGCAGATCCTTTCATATAATAATCATAACTCGTTACACACCAAACACGAAAACAAATGACAGCTGACCCGAGGTGAGCTCTACCTCGGGCCGTCCCAAACGACTCTCCCTCTGGATTTCTCTCTAGACAATTGAACTAACAAAACACACTCTAATTTTCTGGATACACAAACCTAAACAAGACACGTATATATATATATCGAAACAACTTCGCGGGCTTGGGCTTGGGCCAGTAGGCGAAGTTGTTACAACTTCGCCTAAGGCGAAGTTGTTCTAACTTCGCCTATGGCAGAAGTTGTTACAACTTCGCCTATGGCAAAGTTGTTCTAACTTCGCCTATGGCGAAGTTGTTCTAACTTCGTACTTCGTTTCTGCTGAACAGAATTGCATAGCGACGGTCACAAAATGCACCAACAGACTCCCCTTTGACCGTTGCTCTCAATTCTAACAAACATAAAAGATCATCTGTTACAAAACATGCACCAACAGACTCCCTCTTAACTGATGATCTTCTGTTTGCCCTTCAACCAGCCGTGTATGAAACTGTCTTGTAGCTTCACAAATCTACCAATCACCCAGCGTCTTCCATATCAGATCTCCCCTTCAGTGTAAGCTTCTCCGACTATATAGATTGAGGTCTTTGAAATGCATGCATCCCCGTGCCTAATTGATCATCTCAACCAATCACGTGAGTCCTATGACTTCACCAACACGTGAAGTTGGGCTCCCTCCACAACTTCACCAACACGTCGGCATACGATAAGGTTTAATCTTCAACTACTCAACATCAAGTGATCAATTTCATCACAAAACCACCTTGACAGAATCTAACACACATGACCATTAATTAATCCGAAGCATCTTCAATCACCAGGGATAACGATCAAGAACATAAACACTTTAATTCCCGACTAAATCCAACTTGTTCCAGAATTTTCACTTTAATAAATAAGCATCACGTTTCAGGATCCAATTCTCGAACGCCTTGAAAATAACATAAATAATATGCTCTGACCACAATCCAGTAATGACAAAAACCTTCAGTTCAATTTGACTTTCTTCAGTTGGTCAACCTCGAACAACAACAATTTCATTGCCCACAAACACCCAAATATGTGTCAATATCCAGTTTCAATCAATATCCCATTCACAACCTCAACTCCATATCCAGAGTTGACACGTATTTGTTCACACGTAAGACCAAGAGATAACAAGTTTCACTCGTTGACGGAACAACGTCTTCGGTCTCACAATAATCGTGTACACCTGGCCATACAGACGAAAACTTCAAACACTTTTTTTTTTCTTTCCTTTTTTTTTTTTTTTTTTTAACTTCGCCTAAAGTCAACTTCGCTCCTCCTTAACTTCGCCTGTCCATAACTTCGCCTGAGATAAGCGAACTTGTGAGGTAGGCGGAGTTGTGAATAACTTCGCTTAACCTTATATCTTCGCCTAAACCCTAAAATTTAAGCGACAACTTCGCCTGAACCCCATAACTTCGCCTGCGGCGGCTGTTCGGCCAGAAACGCATCAGAAACGTGCCAGAAACACCAAAACGCAGATCTCGAACCATAGCATAAGAGCCCCTGGCTCTGATACCACTTGTAAGTCCCCCCCCCCCCGGTGCGTCACCGATCGATACGAGATCCACACGAGGTCTAGGAGTGCGGAATCCTCCTAGACTCGTTTATTGGTGTAGAGGACGAAGAACACGATTACACACATACACATACACGAACAAACACACGAATGGGATAAACACATCTGCAGATCCTTTCATATAATAATCATAACTCGTTACACACCAAACACGAAAACAAATGACAGCCGACCCGAGGTGAGCTCTACCTCGGGCCGTCCCAAACGACTCTCCCTCTGGATTTCTCTCTAGACAATTGAACTACACAAAACACACTCTAATTTTCTGGATACACAAACCTAAACAAGACACGTATATATATATCGAAACAACTTCGCGGGCTTGGGCTTGGGCCAGTAGGCGAAGTTGTTACAACTTCGCCTAAGGCGAAGTTGTTCTAACTTCGCCTATGGCAGAAGTTGTTACAACTTCGCCTATGGCGAAGTTGTTCTAACTTCGTACTTCGTTTCCGCTGAACAGAATTGCATAGCGACGGTCACAAAATGCACCAACAGTACAAGACACCAATTAGCTAATGTATGTGATGAACAAGTTGAGTGTAACTTATCTCCTACTGAGGATTCGATAGTTTGTGCTTATGCAGATAGTTTTTGCTTATGCGGATTTTCACTCTTCGGGTATCCTTAGTATTGCACAATAGACCTGCTTTCTATCACAGATTGAACCTACAAGTGTCACGATGACACAAAAGGAACCATCTTGGGTTGAGGCAATGTAGGAGGAGCTGCAACAGTTTATTCGACTGGGTGTATGGGACTTAATTGATAAACCCGACCGTGTGAAAAAGGCTATTCCGACAAAATGGGTTTTTAAGTGCAAAAAGGATGATCGCGGGTTAATCGTGAGAAATAAGGCATGATTGGTCGTTCTTGGTTATAGTCAACAAGAAGGCATCGATTACACTGAAGTATATGCTCCTATAGCACGACAAGAAGCTATACGTATTTTTCTTGCCTATGCAGCCTATAAAAATTTCAAGGTTTATCTGATGGATGTTAAATCGGCGTTCTTAAACGGAGCGATTCATGAGGAAGTATACGTGAAGCAGCCTCCCGGTTTTGAGGATCCAGACTTTCCAGAGCATGTTTATCGATTAAATAAGGCTCTTTATGGTTTACATCAGGCTCCGAGAGCCTGGTACAGCACGTTGGCTAACCATCTGATTGAAAGTGGATTCACGAGGGGAACTGTGGATTGTACTTTATTTTATAAGAACGTGGGTGATGATCTGCTCCTCGTCCAAATCTATGTGGACGACATAATTTTTTGTTCGACAAACGACAGCCTGTGAAAAGATTTCGAGAAGACGATGCAAACCAAATTCGAGATGAGCTCGATGGGAGAGATGAACTTTTTCTTAGGATTGCAAGTTCACCAGTCTGATTCAGGGATCTTTATCCGTTAGACCAACTACGTGAATGATGTCTTGAGCCGATTCAAGATATCCGATGGCAAAATTCCTTCAACACCTCTTCCCGTGGGTCACAATTTATCACCGGATGAATTGGAGGATACCGTAGATCCAACCCTGTATAGAGCTATGATCGGATCTCATATGTATTTGACTGCATCATGACCTGATATCATGTTTGCTGTTTGTTTGTGTGCCAGGTACCAATCGAGTCCCCGAGTGACTCACCTAGCGGCAGTAAAGCGTATCTTACATTATCTGAGGGGAAATCCAGATATCGGGTTCTGGTACCCCAAGGACGATAAGTTTGACCTCACCGCTTTTACTGATTCGGACTTTGGAGGTTGCAAGATCAATTTCAAATATACGACAGCGAGTTGTCAGTTCTTAAGAAACCGACGTGTTTCCTGGCGGTGTAAGAAGCAGACAACGGTCTCAACTTCTACAGCCGAAGCGGAGTATGTGGCAGCCTCGAGTTGCTGTTCACAATTTCTCTGGATCTAGCAACACTTGCGTTTAAGTATAATGAATATGAGTTGATTCGTTAAAGTATTAAAACGAGATTCGTTATGATAAAGAATGATTTAACTTATAAGTTTGATTAGTTACTGGTAACGAATGTAAACAGTTAATTCATAATGAATGTCTCATTCGTTTAAACAAGTATAACGAATGAGATATACATTCGTTAATCAGATTATAAAATTTTTGAATATTTTAATAATAATTGCTTGTTTTAACAGTAATGGCAGACGAGAATATTCAAAACCCTGTTCCCGAGCAACAAGCAGCAGATAATCCTGAACCTGAACAAGCTCCTTTAATGCTATCATGGAATAAGAGCCACAACATTTGTGCCTATCTAGAGCCGAACTTGGAAGACTCTCCGATATTTGGGGGAATGATTAGTTTCTTGCACATTCGAGAATTTACAAGGCCATCTCTACTCGTACCGTTGTTTATCAGAAAATTATTCGAGCTTTTGGGAATACTGCTAGATACAATGAGGCTGAGAATCAAATCGAGGCAGTAATTCAAGATAAAAGTGTAGTGATTGATGTTGGGGTGATTCGAGATTCATTGGGATTCCATGATACTGTTGACGATAGATGCGAGTTTGATCGGTGTTTGATACGTGGATTATTTGGAAGGGCAAAGTATAACGGAGATCTGGGCAAGTCGATGTATAACCAAACAAACTTGTGTGAACAATACAAATATTTGCTTCGTGTGTTGATACATTGTCTCGGTGAACGCAAGGGTGGATTTGATGAATGCCAAGTGATGCTACAGTCAGCCTTTGTTGCTCTCGTATTGAATAAACCATTCAATTTCTCGGAATTAATGGAAAACATTACAAGCTGCCATAAGTTTTTAATGTATCCCAGATTTCTGCAAATGATGATCAATGATCTGGTGCCTGATTTGATTAAAGATCAAAACGATGTGATGAAGCTTGATCATATGAATGAAGAGACATTGAGACGTTTAAGATCTTACCGTGGTCAAAGTCTTCAAGATAGACCGAAGTTTAAGCGATTGATCATTCATCTCGCTAACTTTGATTATCAAGAGCCACCTAATGATCGTTGGGTTCATGACAATTCCGATTCTGAACGAGAAGGTGGTGATGGTGGAAATGGTAGAGATGATGGTGGTGATGGTGGTCCAGGACCACAAGCTGAATTAACTTATGCTCAGCAACGTAAACGTAAAGGCAAAGAACCGATGGTGGAAAAGGGGGAGAAACCTAAGAAGCAACGGGTTAGAAGAGGCTCAGGTATGGAGATACGTAGTCAACCGTTTGTGCCTTCTACTTCTGTTTCTGCTCCAGTATCTATTTATGCTACTGCTACACCTGTACCACAAAGTATTCCACGATCTCCTACACCTATTCCAATTCTAGATTTTACTCGATCTCCGACTCCTGTACAAATACCTATCTCTCCAATGCCTCCATCTATGACTTTGGTTACTACTGCGAGGTCTAATCCTTATTTTGGAGATGTATTGCAAAATGTGTTGGCTCGTATGCCTATGCCACAGCCTACTACTCCAGAGACTCCTGTTACACCTACACAGTTGCCAAGATCTGAGCATTCATTTATGACATTTACTCATCCTCAAGGTCCCTTGCAACTAGTTCATCCTAATTTTTTTCGTATGAATCTTCAAACTCAGTGGTTTCATATGATGAATATGTTGCATCTTCAACAGACACAAATGCAAGCTGACAGAGAATTGTTGCTGCTCAGGGGGAGAGATTGGACAAACAAGATGAAATCATCCACCAGCTCACTTGTAAAGATGACGAGTTGAAGAACTTAAGAAATGATGAGAATGATCAGGATGGAACAGGTGGTGTTGATCAGCAACCGGGCGGAAGTTCAGCACCGTTGGCAGGTAATAAGATTGATTCGAGTACTGGTGGTGGGTCTGAGGCAAGTAATTTGTAGATAGTGCTATACAAGGATTACAAGAGAGCCAAACCGATTGATGTTATTCCGGCTAATATGCTTTTGTTTGTGGGGATGGACAGAATTATTTTTGTATAGTATGGTGAACGCAGCTGAGATCGAAGAAGGTGAATTTGTTGATCATTCATTAACAAAAGAACAAATAGCCTTGCTTCTAGATCTAAACGAAGATGAAGTTGAAGTGTTGGGTAAAAGTGTGGATGTGGATGTGGAGATAGAGGAAAGTACTACTACAGGAATTCCACACGGGAATGTGCCTGATTATGATGAAGTAGAAGTTGAAGACGTTACTGCTGAGGAGTATCCTGAGTTTTACATCGATAACAACAACAACGATTCAGGTATTCCATTCATCAATACCGGACATTACAATGCAGCAGAACGTCGTTTACGTGAAGAGATAGAAAAGTGGAATAAAGCTGTAGAGACAAGTCACTTATCGGCGACAGAGAAAAAGCGTAAATGTGCTTTGGATGGTATGTTCGAACATAATGTAAAGAAGATGAACAAAATGATCGAGAAATTTCGTTATCATGAATAGGAAGAAGTCAAAATGGCAAAGGCTTGAGCATCGGCATACTAGATGAAAAAGTACAAGCCAGCAAAAGATGTAAAAGGTGATTTGGTCGCGTGGCAGTTTGATTCTGACCTTAAGGTATATATCGTTAAGTGGTAGCATGGTATTTATTATTTCAAACGCCCACACAATATATTATCTATGCCAAGATGGGATGTTAGAACACTAGCCAATAAACCATTCATGAATCGTGGGAAAGATCAGTGGGCTGAGTGGTTCTATGCTCATTTATTGCATGAAACCCGTTATGGTTTCAAGTTCTTCAAGCTGCAGGTGCCGACTCACAAGTACATTGATGAGATTGATCAACGCACTGGTTGGAGGAAGATGATCCTACAAGTGAAGCCGCCAAAGACAATGAAGAGGGCTCCGATGAAGACATTCCCTCAGAGTCTGTTCACGTCATTCAATTACTGGTATTATGATAATAAAACGAGTGAAGTAGTTATAGTATTTGGCTCTGGGTCAAACATCAAGACTCTACGTGTTATTGATCCGATGTCGTTGGTTAACTTATCTGAGTCTGACAACGATACCTTATTTACAAGTCAGATCAGATTCGCTAATGTAAATGACTACGAACTTGCTATGCAATTTCGAAAGGTAGTTCGTGCCTGTTATGCATACAAGATTCATAGTTGTGTGGACTGGAAGACAAAGATGTTCCAGAGATGATGATAAAGAGCTCGAGACAAGGGGGAGTTTGTTGAAACATGTTTTGTACGTCTCGGTCTTTATCAGGGTATTAATGTAATAGTTTAGTTTATAAGGGGGTTTAATGTAAATATGTTTATTCGCGTAATTGTAAGGCACATTTGTTACCCCGTAACGAATGTGTCACATTCGTATAATGTAAGCTCCATTCATTAACCAAGATTAACGAATGGAACATAACGTATGAAGGCTTTTTGGTATGTAATGTATAACAAATGAGTTATCTCATTCGTTAGTCTTTTAATGTAATGAATGACTCATTCGTTAAGTTTATCTTAACGAATGAGGTCATCCCCTATATATACCCCTGTAACTATTCATTAATGTAACAGTTCGATTATTCCCGATTTCCCTCTCGTTACTCTATCCAAATATTCTCTCAATACACACATTACACACACTTAAAGTAATATAGCCTAATCGTATTCATACATGACAAATTCATCGATGTAATCACAAGATATAGATCCTATTAAGCTCTCTCAAATGTTTCTGCTTATTCTATTAAATCATTTTCTCATTTAGTTAATCTGTTTAATAACCAATTTTCTGGCAACAGAAGTTTTGAAAGACTAACCAGTGATTTATGCAGAATAATTCAGATAACGACGAACCCCTCATAGATTTCAGCAAGTTTAGAAGAGAAACTCTGGAAATCCCTAAGCTTTTCAAAAACTCTTCTAAGCTTCTATTTTGTTGTAAGAACCGGCCATAATCTTTTAAGATTAGTGGAGACTTTTCTTTGATTATACTAACAGTTGGCTTGGTCGGTGACTAGTAAGATTGAATATTTGGTGGGTCTACATTCTCTAAAGTGTAGTAATGATTTGGATGGAAATGGTTGATAATAAGTTTAGATAAAAGGGACAATGACATATTTCCTCCCTTCAAACTAGGGGTGCAAACGAGCTGAGTCGAGAACGAGCTCGAATAGGCTCGAGATCGGCTCGTTTAACTTACATAGAGATCGAGCTCGGTACGTTTCGAGCTTTATTTTCAAAGCTCGAGCTTAGCTCGTGAGTAGATTTCAAGATCGAGCTCGGCTTGGGCTTAGCTCGTTTACTATTTATCAATTATTTTTTATGTAATATAATTATTTTTATATACTTTTTTGTATTATAGCTTTATGTATAAAATAATATATATTATTTATTTACTTTTATTTATTTTTTCATAGCATTATATATATTAATTAATAATTATTAAATATATATTCTTAAAAATCATATAAATGACAAGCTCATTTAGCCTCATGAACCAACTCGAGCTCGATAAGTGAAGCTCGGGCTCGGACTCGTTTATTAAATGAGATTACTTTTAGGCTCGAGCTAAGGCTCGGGCTCGATTAAGCTTGACACGATCGAGCATTAAACGAGCCGATCTCAAGTAGCTCGCGAGCAGCTCGGCTCTTGTGCACCTCTTCTCCAAACCTCTTTAAATGCATATTTACCCAACCTAAAAATTGAATTGCATATTTCTCCATCTAAGCTTAAAAAATTTGTAAATTTACCCATTTAGATTTATTTTATTTTAAATAATTGTTATAATGACTATTTTACCCTTACTTTTACTAAAACATTAAAAATTACATATTTACCCTGTTTATAACTAGTATTTTGATATGCTTGTACTTGTTTTTGCATTTTTTATACTTTTACTAAGATAAATGGTGATTGGTATCAAAATAAATGGTGAGCATACGATATTACAAAGATTTATAAAATCAATCAGTAAAAATTAAAAAGCAGGTATCAATGGAAGTGCAATCAAAAATATAATTGATAATAGCAAAATCGATCCATTTGTTAAAAAAATGGATAACAATTAATAGATTTGGGGAAATCAGAACGGGCTGCATGGAATTGAGCCAATATTCATTAAAGGGTTATTTAATATAAAAATCGAGCATGTAAAAAATCCGTATATCAACTAATCAGGAAAAGCCGTTTTTCTTGTTGGTATAGAACAAATATAATAGCAAAAGTAATTGGAAACAAGGAGAAATAGATAGTTGCAGGGAATTCTTTATTGAACGAGAGTTTTTAAGTGCATAACATACTCAGCCTTTAGGCTTACTATTTAAAAGGAAAAAACAACTGAAAAGACTCAACAGATGCTAAAGAACCGGATAACTTAAACAACCTATCCATTGCTTACTTATTCAATCTCAAACAAGGAAATAAGAAAAGATAAAAACACATGTTGATGACTGCATGTGTAACGTCCTCGTTTTGAGAGTTAATTAATACGAGTTAGTTTTAGTCTCATGTCGTGTAACGTCATTTAGTTTAATTAAATAATAAAAGTAGGAAAGGATAAGGTTAACATGGATATTGGACTTGAAAACAAATATGGGCCTAAAAGCCTTTGGGCTTGTCCTATTAAACCCTAAAACCCTAATCACCATCCTTATCTTCATCATTCCCTCATCATCTTCCAATCATCACACACACACCTATACACACACAAACCCCCTATACACACATTCCATTTATCCATTCAAGATCTAAATTTATCCAAATCTATAAGGTATGCCATAAGATCAAATTCTATCAAAGTTTATCTTTTTCATAAGTTCGAGGGTGCGGTGTCAACCTGGCGTATGTTGTCGACGCCTCCGCAGAGGCAAAGGAAGTGAAAGACGTTCCTGTAGTGTGCGATTATCCCAAAGCGTTCCCTGAGGACCTTCAAGGGTTGCCACCGGAACGAGAGTAGAGTTTCAGATTGAGTTAGTACCAGGAGCACAGCCCGTCGCGAAAGCACCTTACTGACTGGCACCGTCCGAGATGAAAGAACTGATGTCCCAACTACAAGAACTCCTCAACAAAGGTTTCATACGACTGAGTGATGCCTCGTGGGGCGCGCCGGTATTAGGCGCGCCGGTGTTGTTCATGAAGAAGAAAGACGGAAGCATGAGAATCTGTATCGATTATCATGAGCTGAATAAGCTTACGGTGAAGAATAGGTATCCGTTGCCACGACTGATGACTTGTTCGACCAATTAAAAGGTGCTAGCTGGTTCTTGCGTATAAACCTTCGATCGGGCTATCATCAATTGAAAGTGAAAGAGGCAGACATTCCTAAGACGGCGTTTCGGATGCGGTATGGACACTACGAGTTCCTCGTTATGTCTTTCGGGCTAACGAATTCTCCCGTGGCATTTATGTACATGATGAATAGGGTATGCCGGCCGATGTTAGACGACAATATACTGATTTATTCGAAAAGCTAGTCTGATCACGCTAAGGATCTGAGAGAAGTGTTGGAAGTGTTGAAGGACGAGAAACTGTATGCCAAGTTCTCAAAATGTGCGTTTTGGTTGCGAGAGGTACAGTTCTTAGTCACATAATCAATCCTGAGGGGATTACTGTGGACCCACCAAAGATTTAGGCGATAAAGAATTGAAAGCCGCCACAAACCCCAACTGAGATACGAGGTTTCTTAGGGTTGACCATTTATTATAGGAGATCCATCCATGGTTTCTCCAAGATAGCTGCACCATTGACAGTATGACCCGAAATACTGTAGTGTTCAATTGGGGTAAATTCCAAGATGAGGCATTTGAAGAGTCAAGCAGAGGCTCAAGCAGGCTCCAATTCTTATTTTACCCCACGGTGACGAGTATTTAGTAGTTTGTGCTGACGCTTCACATCAAGGGTTAGGTTGCGTGTTAACACAACAAGGAAAGGTCATAGCTTTGCGTCCAGGCAATTGAAGGTTCACGAAAGTACGTACCCGACGCGTGACCTCGAGCTAGCAGCTGTAGTGCATGCGCTTAAAATCTAGAGAGATTACTTGTATGGTACTAAGTGTACTATCTATACAGATCACAAGAGTTGAAATACTTCTTCGAGCAGAAAGAGTTGAGTATGAGACAGAGGAGAGGGCTAGAGTTGATTAAAGACTATCACTGTGATATCAAGTATTATCCGGGAAAGGCTAATGTAGTTACTGATGCCCTAAGCCGAAAGAAAAAGAAGTGATAGCGAAAGTAAAGTCTTACAAACTGACTATCAACTCAGATTTCTTTGAGGAGACCAGCAAGGTTCAGAGAGAAGTGTTTGCATATGACGGGTTAATGAAGAAGGAAAGGATTTATGGGGAGCAGACTGAGCCGATCGATAATACACAGGGTGTAAAAATCATATTCCATTGGATGTGGATTCCGTGACATGGAATCTCAAAAGTCGAATTCTAGACAAGGCTCATAGATCTCGATATTCAATATATCCAGGATCCACCAAGATGTATCAGGACTTAAAGAAGGACTATTGGTGGCCGGATATAAAGAATGAAGTAGTTGATTATGTCAGCAAGTGCTTGACTTGCTTACAAGTTAAAGCGGAACACTAGAAGCCGTATGGGAAGATTCAACCTTTGGAAATACCCGAGTCGAAATGGGAATACATCACTATAGATTTCATAACTAAACTACCACGTACATCTAAGAATCATGATACCATCTGGGTGATTGTGGACCGTTTAACAAAGAGTGCTCACTCTCTGCCTATACGAGAAGCCATCTCGTAAGAAACGTTAGCGAATGTGTTCATTAAAAAAGTTGTAACGAAGAATGGGGTGTCGTTTTTTTCGATCGTATCCGACAAAGATACCTACTTTACTTCTATATTTTGGAAGAGGTTCCATGAAGCAATGGGAACGAGATTGAACAACAGCACGGCGTATCATCCTCAAACAGATGGATAGTCTGAGCGGACTATCCAAACCCTTGAGGATATGCTACGTGCATACGTTTTAGATTTTGGAGGAAGTTGAAATGATCATCTTCGCTTAACAGAATTCTCTTACAACAACAACTATCATCCGAGTATTGGTTTGCCTCCTTTCGAGATGTTGTATGGTAGACGTTGTAAAAATCCTGTATGTTGGGGAGAGATTGTTTAGAAGAAGCTGGGTAGTTTGGAAGTTGTGCAAGAAACCTCCTTGAGGTTTGATCAGATCAAGGCAAGAATGAAAGCTGCTCAAGACCATCAAAAGTCTTATGCCGATAAGCGGCAACGACCAATCAAGTTTAGCGCTGGCGACAACGTGATGCTTAAGGTCTCGCCGTGGAAAGGCATTATTCGTTTTAGGAAGAGAGGAAAGTTGAGTCCAAGATATATTGGACCGTTCAAGATCGTAGCTCGTGTAGGAGAAGTGGCGTATAAGCTCGATTTACTGGCAGAAATGGAAGGAATTCACTCTACCTTTCACGTCTCTCACTTAAGGAAATGTCTCACTGACGACACGTCTCACATGCTGTTAATGGACATAGAGGTAGATGAGCGGTTGAATGACATCGAGCAGCCAATTGAAATCATTGACCGAAAGGACAAGCAACTTCGTCACAAGGTCATTCCATTAGTAAGGTGATTTGGAAACACCGTAAAGGATCTGATGCAACATGGGAAATGGATGAAGACATGTGTAAGTTCTACCCTTAGTTGTTTATGTAATAGATAGGTTTCGGGGACGTAACCTTTTTAAGGAGGGAAGACTTGTAACATCCTCGTTTTGAAACTTATTTAATACGAGTTTAATTTAGTCTCGTGTCATGTAACGTCATTTAGTTTAAAAAAAATAATAGTAGGAAATGATAAGGTTAACATGGATATTGGACTTGAAAACAAATATGGGCCTAAAAGCCTTTGGGCTTGTCCTATTAAACCCTAAAACCCTAATCACCATCCTTATCCTCATCATTCCCTCATCATCTTCCAATCATCACACACACACCCATACACATACAAACCCCTTGTACACACATTCCATTTATCCATTCAAGATCTAAATATATCCAAATCTTTAAGTTATGTCATAAAATCAAAGTTTATCATTTTCATCTACACCCTCATCTTTTTCTTGTTGATATAAGCTATTAACAACAAAGGTTTTGAAAGTTAGTAATAAAACGAGCCAAACCAAACCAACACGAATAAACCTTGAACGAACGAAGTGTGAAAGATATTAACTTTGAGTTTAAATGATCGGACAAAAGTATATATATATATATATATATATATATATATATATATGGATAAAGAAGCTGATAGGTTCGGTTTGAGACGGAGTGGAGCTTCGGGTCAAAATGGTCAACATAACCCGAGCTCGGCTTGCGGAACATCGGAACCTGTGCGAACCCAATTGAACCTGTGCGACCCAAATGTGAATGGCTCGTAGAGTGTAAATCGCACGACAGCATGCGATTAAGGTTCATGTGACTCCTTTTCAACCCTATGAGACCCGTACGAAAAAGAAATCGCACGACTCAAACCCATGCGACTCATTTCCCATGCGAATGGAACCCATGCGACTCGTTTCCCGTGGGAATGGAACCCATGCGACTCGTTTTTGTGTGAATGGGTTTCATGCGTCCCGTTTCCAATGCGACTCGTTTGAGACCCGTGCGAACTGATTCGGTGCAAATTGATTGAATTCCCTATGCGACTTGAATGGACCTCCCCATGTGACTTGAGTCTCGTGCACGTCGCCATGAATCACCGGAGAAGGAGCAGGGGAGTGGGTTGGCGGGAATAAGGATAGGGAAGGTGGGGGTGGGTGTTATCATAAATAGTTAGGATTACGGAGGGCAAGGAGGTAATTTGGCAATTAAGCTTTTAGTAGTAGTAATAATAATAATAATAGTAAACAATAATGATAAAGGAAATGGTAAGAAAATAAACGAAACCCGAACCCGAGACCCTACTCTTTAAGAAAGTTTAAGCATGTAAACTTGACGCGCGCCTGAAAAGTTAAAAATGTAAACTAGTAATTATGAAATAAATATAATAATATATATATGATAGTAATAAATATTGTGGAGAATATAAACTAATGAAGTTGGTTCGTTAATAAAATAAGGTCAAGTATATTAAACTAATACAAAATCGGTTTAAGGAGGTTATATGCTCGGTTCAATTAACTTAAAATTTAACTCCGTTAACTTAAGAAAATAAATAACAAACAAATATAGAGATTAATACGTGTACGTAATTAACAGTTAGTCGGGCACAGTTGAAGAAAGGCACTACAATTAACTCCAACCGGAACCGACTACAGGTGAGTTCTAGCCCCTTTTCTGTGTTACGTTTTTCGGGGCTGTGTGCATACTGCGATGTGTTAGATTAACACACTTACCTTAAATGGTAAGTGTATATTAGATATATGTTTGTGTATGTATGTGAATAATATAGATTGATTAACTAGTATACACGTAGTTTGATATATTAGAAGCAAAAGAATTGTAACGAAGGTATGGTTGTATGGTATGATAAAGGGCACCGGGCCCTAATAATAACCGAGGTATGTAGGATGCCGGATCCTTATAATTTCTTTGGTATGTAGGGTGCCGGACCCTTATAATATTCGAGGTATGTAGGATGCCGGATCCTTATAATTTCCGAGGTATGAAGGGTGCCTGACCCTTATAATATCCGAGGTATGTAGGGAGCCGGACCCATATAATATCCGACGTATGTAGGGCGATATGCTCTTAAAAATAAAGAAGTGATATGAAGGTAAGTTAAGCATAGAAGTAATAAGTAAGATAGTATGAACTATGCAAGAAAGTATGAACGTATGTATGTATGTAAGAATGATAGATGAACAGGTAAGTATTTAATATGTATCTCCGGACGCGTATTAATAAGTAAGTGTATGTAATGTATGTTAATTAACTAGAACACGTGTTATTTATGTTTATGTTCAGACTTAGTTAATTTCAGTATAAAACAAGTACTTATGTTATGTTCGAATGGTTGACTTTTTATTCCGCAATTTGTTTTAATTAACTCTGATTTGCGATCTATGTGAATGAGTAAATCCAACCGAGCAAAATTAGGGTTCCCGGGACCGGACCTTGCAGCAGGCATGCATGACAGTATGATGATGTAATTCCCTACACATAAAGTTTGGATCACATTTCATCCTCCCTTGATCCAAACTCCATCCCCCCCCCCCCCCATCTTGTGCCTGAAGTAAGAAAACATCTCCATAGATAAAGAGTTAGTACATCGGCCACCTGATCATGAGTAGAGCAATATTTCAAGCTAACTTCTCGTTGCTGCACTTTTTCTCTAATAAAGTGATGCCTAAATTCAATGTGTTTGGACCTATTATGCATAATAGAATTCTTTGACAGGTAGATAGGTGACTGGTTGTCACACAAAATCACAGTTGGCTCCATAGGCTTGAATCCAACATCTTGAAACACTCTCCTTAACCAGATTGCCTCACATGTAGCTGTAGTTGCAGATATGTATTCGGCTTCGGTACTTGATAAAACAGCAGTGTGTTGCTTCTTTGACGCCCAAGCTATAGCTCCACTGCCTATAGAGAACACATAGGCAGAAACACTCTTTCGATCATCTGCACAACTTCCCCATGAACTATCAACCCGCGAGCTACATATCATGAGACCTATTGTACCATATTCCCATCTTTGTTGTACATGCAACATATCTTAGGATTCTTCTAGCTACTCCCATATGAATTTTAGAGGGACTTTTCATAAACCTTGACACTACACTTACTACGTAGGCCAGAGCCGACCTTGAGTGAGTTAAGTAAATTGACCACCCACAGGACTTCCAAACAAAACTTCATTAGCATTTTTAGCCCCATTATTCATCAACAACTTGTCATTGTAGTTCATAGGAGTGACTTCAACATCATAAGTTTTCATTCCAAATCTTGTTAGGAGAGTACGAGCATATTTCTGCTGACATAGATGAATTCCTACATGGGCCTGATTCACTTCCAATCCCAAGAAGTACTTAAGCAGTCTCATGTCAGTCATCTCAAATGTTTTCTTCATTCCCCGTTTGAAATCCCTGATCATGTTGTCAAAAGAAGATGTATAGATGATGTCATTAACATAGAAGCTCACATAAATAAATTTACCTGTATCACTTTTTCTTCACATCTAATGTAGGTTCATTTAGGCTCTTTTCATCCCATTTGCCAAAAAATACCTGTCAATCTTGGCATACCAAGCTCTAGGAGCATGTTTTAGACCATACAATGCCTTGTTTAGTTTGTACACCATGTCAGCCTTCTCTTGAATTATGAACCCTTCTGGTTTCTCAACATAGATGTCTTATGTTAAGTCTCCATCAAGGAATGCAGACTTAACATCAAGCTGGTGAACTTTCCACCCCTGTTGAGCCGCTACTTTAAGCAAAACTCTGATAGTTTCAAACTTGGCAACTAGACCAAAGGTTTCTTGAAAATCTATGCCATATTGTTAGGAATACCATTTTGCAACTAGTCTTGCTTTGTATTTGAGAACTTCACCATCAGGGCCTGGCACCATCCAGATTCTTTTCAGGATGCTATGAAGTTACAAGTTCCCAAGTGTTGCCCTTTTCAATAGCTTGCATTTCTGCTTGCATAGCATCCTGCCATTCCTTATGCTTTACTGCCTCCACATATGAACTAGGATTTGAAGTAGTGAGAGCAAACTAACAGGCAGGGCCAGCTCCGAGAAAGGCTAAAAAATTTTGGGCCAGAGGCGAGCCTAAATTCGGGCCTAAAGACTTAAGCAAAAAACTAACTCGATGACTCATAAAAAAAAGTAAATCATACGATGTAATGATGATAATAGTAATTTCAATACACAAAATATAAATATTGTAGCAAAATAATCTAATTTAAATACCTAAAAGAAACGCGATGCTCTCCTTGCATTTTCTGAAGAAAAACTCTCGATCAATTCTTGATAATCTATGCTTTCCAACACATCGCTTTCAATAGATATCATCGCCAAGCCGTTAAGTCTTTCTTGGGACATTGTAGATCGCTTGTAAGTCTTCAACAACTTCAATTTTGAAAAGCTTCTTTCAGCCGAAGCCACGGTTACCAGAATAGTCAACAACACTCGATATGCATTACCGCATTAGGAAAAAAACCGTGTTGCACCACATTGTTTAAAGCATCTAAAGGGGTGACAATATCACTAGATAAAAATGTCTCAAACAACTTCAAGTCGAAAAAAAGTTCCTCGGCGTCAACATTGGACTCTTCTCCATGGTTCAATGCTTCATGTAGAGTATAACAACACGACTTAAGTTTTGTTTCTTCAAGAGCCTTCAAATTTTTAGGAAACAAAAAACCAAATAGTTTTTCGTATTGTTCGTATTGTTCGAATCTTGTTTCAAGAGAAGAAATTGATTGGTCAACAATACATAAAAACTAGTTGACATTAAAGTTTTCCTTGGGTGAAAATAAAACTTCTTGTTCACGAGACTCGTCAAATTGTTTTTTCCTAATAATTGGATGGCTTTGAGAGAATACCGGATCAACAATTGCCTTAGGGAACCCCACTTCTCTATAATTCTTGAAGTATTTAATCAATTTCTTCACTTGTTTAATTGCCACATCGAGAATCATATCCTTGGATTGCAATCTTTTGCTCACGACATTCACCGTTGATAATATTTCATACTAAATGACAATTGCTAAATAAAATTCAAACTCACAAAATTCATTCTTTACTAGCGTACGAGCATCGCTTTGAGTTTTATTATCGTTATCGGTGTCCCTAACTTCAAGCAAGGCTTCTCTTACATCCGAAATTTGAAATCTAATCGGTTTAACGCTATCCCCATGACTTTCCCAACGAGTGGGACACATTGACTTAAGAGTGAATCCTTAAACATTGTCTTTCAAAACCGCCCACCTCTTAGTAGAAATAACAAAGACGCTATAAATCCGTTGTATGACACCAAAAAATTCCCTAGATTTAGTGCAAGCGTTTGCCATGTCACATAGTACAAGGTTAAGACTATGACAACCACATGCGGCATAAAAAGCTCTAGGATTTATATCTAAGAATCTCTTTTGAACTTCTTGATGTTTTCCTTTCATGTTCGATCCATTATCATAGCCTTGACCACGCATATTATTGACATCAAGACCAAGAGAATTTAATTCCTCAAGTGTAACATCAAAAATTCCTTTACCGGTGGTATCATCAACAACTAGAAAACCTAAAAAGGATTCCTCAACGGTAACCGCATTAGAGTTTAATTGACATACCTTTCAATTATAGACATTTGTTCTTGGTGACTTATATCCGGGGTGCAATCGAGGATGGTAGAATAATACTTTTCTTGATTTTTCTTCTCGATGATTTCCGATCTAATCCGATGTGCTAGTAAACCGATTAGCTCGATATTGTGACCAAGATAATGTACGTTGAGTTCATCACTCATAATACTTTCCATTATTTTTTTGGTATAACTTCTCGACGGATCCCCGAAATGCTAAACCAATTTTATCAAGAAATTTCACAAGTGCAATAATCCTAAATATAGTTCTCTCCAATAATCTTTCTTTCTTGAATTGTTCGTATGCTACTTTGTCGATGGTTTCTTTACAATTCAACATTTTACGCATTTCAAACCATTGTTTCATACTCTTCAAATGTTCGATGCTAAGCTCATGATCTTTAAGTCTAACAGAAGCGTTCTTCCAATTTGTAAAACCATCGCTATCTAACCAACCTTTCGGATGCCCGTTTCTAAAACGTTTACAACAAAAACAAAATAGCTTGTCAACCACCTTTGAATACACTAGCCATACTCTATCACAAGTCTCCCCATTAGATAGATGTCTAGTATACATGCTTTTAGAAAACGTCTTCCAATTGAATTCACCAGACCCTTATCAATAGACAAATCTCGTTTTGGACCTTTCTCAACCAAAATATTAATCATGTAAGGATTAAGGCCATCCCAATTTCTAGGATCAAAAATAACAATGCTTGTATTTATATTAGCTCCATCTGCATTAGCATCACCCATATTAGCATCAACATTATCTTCATCCACATCATCTTTATCTACATGAGCATCCACATCAATACCATCTTTATCAACATGAACATCCGCATCAATATCGTCTTTGTCAACATGAACATCCGCATCAATATCATCTTCATTGACATTAACATTAGCTTTGACATTAATCACATTTTTATCAGTATAAACACGTTCTTGTAAGTTTCAGGTTGTTTTGTAAAAAACTTAAAAATATCCCCAGATTGAGACTTTCTTAGTTCTTCCTCACGTTTCCTCTTTTTACGTTTTTCATTACCCGATAGGTATTTGTATTTAGCAGTCATTTTTCCTGCAAAAACAATATATATTAATATTAGTTGTTTAGTTCCGAGTTCAGTTAGTTACTTAGTTAAATGTGTTATTCGTCTTATCATCTATTCGCTAAACAAACAGATTAATAACTGAATTTCAACATATTTCAATAAACAAACAAAACATGAATTATGAACAATTAAATTTAAGATTCTATTATTCTAAGTCAATAACTTTTATAAAACTAATCAAAAAAATAACTAACCTGGATCAGAAATTCAGATTTCAGAATTTTGTAGAATCGGAGGCTGGAGGTCCTGCTACGGCGACGAACGGTCCGGCGAGTGGCAACGGAAGGACGGACGGCGTGAACCGTGAACAGCGGGTCGGCGGTGGTTGTTTCTTGTTTGGCGCTCAGCCCTCTGCTTTCTTTCTGCCTACGTTTCTACTTTTTAGCTTTCTATTTTTTAAGAATAATAATAACAATTAACAATAAAAAGAATTTTGTAATTGGGCTATGGGCCTATAAATAATTTGGGCAATTGGACAATGGACATGATTTTATATGGGCTAAACAATTTAAAGATGTAAGACTATAAGTTCAAATACATTTTTTTATAACAATATATATATATATAATTTTAAAAATTTTCGGGCCTACCGGGTAGTCGGGCCTGTGGCGGTCGATCCCTACTGACAAGTCATTATGTCACTTTCATCTTCTGATAAACTTTCACCTGTACAGTAATCTTTAAGGCAACTAGGTGGCTTACTTACCCTTTTGAGGGCTCATTTGATGTAGAGACAGTGGGTATAAGCTTGATTAAAGATGATGTTGGATGAGTGATAGGTAAGGTATAGTCATTTTCTTGGGAATGGGTGGCTGTATTTGTAGGTTGAGATAGGGCAGTAGGGTTTGACTCAGTAAACTGAGGTATGGAGTTTGCATGTGTAGGAATAGTACTATCATGTACTATGTTAAGTGGTGGGTTATTAACTTGTGGGTTATTGGTGTCACCGGGGAATGGCCCAACAAACTTATAGGCTTTACAAGGTGTACTTTTATCATTTTTACATGTCCATTTTGCATCGTCTAGAAAAACAACATCATGTTTTGTTGAAAATTTCTTTGTTTCAAGATTGTATAGTCTATACCCTTATCTTTGAGTGGAATATCCAATAAAGATATTTCTCTTAGATTTGTTGTTAAGTTTTTTTCTTAACTTAGTGGGGATTAAACCATAGGCTACACATCCAAATGTTTTCATATGAGTAATTGAAGGCTTTTTACCTGAACAAGCTTCCAAAGGTGTCTAATTTTTCAATGCTTTAGTTGGAGACCGATAATGGCATAAATAGCGTGGCCACAATTTCTGCCCATAATGCATTAGGGAGCTCCTTGTCTTGTAGCATACCTTCTAGTCAGGTTCTTCACCATACAGTTCTTTATTGTGTTGGGGTTTCTAGGGGATAGTAAGCTCTCTTCTTATCCCTGCTTCTTCATAAAACATATTAAATTCATTGGAGCAGAACTCCCCTCCTTAGTCTGATTGCATAACCTTAATAGGTCTGCCACATTCTTTTTCCACCATTGTTTTAAACAACTTAAATTTCACAAATGCATCATATTTGTTGGCTAAGAAATAAACCCAACACATGCCTGTGAGATCATCTATAAAGAGCAAGTAATAAACACTGTTACCTAGAATTGGACCTGCATAGTTCCGTATAAGTCTGTATGAATCAGCTCTAGTTTGTCTTGTGCACACCAAGATGAGTATTGAAACGGCTTCCTTGCTTGCTTGCCAACAATGCATGCTTCACATGTTATAGATGTGGTGATATTGGGAAGCCCCACAACCATCCCTTTATCATGCAGGCTCGTTAGTCTTTCAAAATGGAGATGACCATGTCTATAATGCCACCTTAAGGACTCTTCGTCTTGTTTACATAGGTTGGAGTCATGAACAGTAACAAGGCTTGTAGCATCAAACACAAGCATACTGTTTGATGCTATTGGTATCTCCAAGAGAGCTCTACCTAATTCTTTAAAGTTAATGATATCGAAGCATAAAGTATAACCTTTTCGCATAAGTTGACCAACACTAAGAACATTATATTCCAATTTCGGTGCATAATTTAAATGCTCCAAAAATTTGAAATTATTGTGGCTAGTTTGAATTTTGACAGTAACTTTACCTTCAACAGCCAACTTCTTTCTATCACCCAGGCGAACCTCAAGCTTGAATGTCTCATCTAACGTTACAACACTTCCTTTGGAACCTATCATTTGGTTAGAAAAAACATAATTGACAAACCAAAGGTGATTAAAGATACCAGGCTCATAGGTATCGGCCATCAACATGAACTGATTGTTGGTCATTTTTCTTCTTGTGGTGTAGTGAATGTAAGGTGCAGGTGTAGTTCCTCTTCAACCGCTTTAGGATTCTCTTCATTTGTAGCAGCATTGACATGAGCCTCCTCATTATACCAACAATCTTTCTTTAAATGGCCATATTTCTTGAAGCAGTGGCATTGACGCACTTTACTTCTATCAAAGTTGCCTCTCCCTTGACCTGCACTGCCTCTTCCTCTGAAAGGTGATCGCCCTCCTTGGCCTCTTCCACATGGTACATTAATTTGTTCTTGAAACACTTGCAGTGCCTGTTCATCTTGTTTTTCTGAACTCTTCATTGTTTTTCAGCAGTAAGTCTGCTGTTAATTCTTTCTTCTTAAGACTGCAACAACCCATTAGTTTCATAGGAGTGACACTTGAGTGATCAAAGACCACCTCAATGGATGGTATCACATAGTCGAACTTGGGAGACAAGCTCCTAAGGATTTTCTCAACTATATTTTGATCACATAGTTCTTCACCAGACGATCTCTATTGCCCAACATTATTCATCACCCTAGAGAAGTAGTCACCTACTACTTCATCATCATTCATTGTTAGGTTTTTAAAGGCTCGTCTCAGTCCCTGTAGTTTGATAGATAAAACCTGGGAATCTCCTTGGAATTCAACACGAAGGATTTCCCAGGTGTCTTTAGAAGTATCAGCGGAAGAAATTCGTGAGAAGAGGCTATCATGCACACCCTGTTGGATTATGGCCATCACCTGAGCATCTTTCTTCTTGATTTCTCTGTTGTCAATCGAACCATTTCCGACAGTCGTAATACCTAGATAGACAATATCCCATAGATCCTTGGATATTAGAATGGTTTTCATGTGTAAACTCCAGTGTTCATAACCTTCGCCTTTGAACACCGGAATAGGGGCAATTGGGTTGTTGGAAGATGTAAGTGCACGGATTTGGTGTCCGCAGCTGTTCGAATAGGCTAGGGATAGTTTAGTCTTTACATTTAATGTATAAAGGCTCATTCGCTAAGCATGTTTAGCGAATGAGGCCTCATTCATTAAGACTAGGCTCATCCGTTAAGATTAAGAGCCCATTCGTTACTACAGTGTAACGAATGGTGGCTCATTCGTTAAGGTATACCCATTCGCTAAGGGTGTTTAGCGAATGGGGATATGGAATGACTTATTCGTTAACCTTGTTAGCGAATAGAGGTCTCATTCGTTACTACAGTTCTAACGAATGAGACCAGCCTATAAATAGGCCTTCCATAGTAGAATTGCATAGAGATCTGTGCTTATTTATTCCCTGTAACGTTATGCTGCCTGATTCTCTGCAGGCTTAATGTATTGATCTCCATTAATGTATGAACACGAGCTTAATGTATCGATTTGCGACTAGATTCCTGGCTCGTAATAACGTATTAACAAGTGGTATCAGAGCCAGCGGTTGCTCGTGATACGGTGTTCGTGTTCTTCGTGTTTAAGTATAATTTTTATCTGAATTGAACCAAATCAGTGGATAATCTGTGAATCTGATGATATATCCATGTTCTTGATGTAATACCGAGTTCTCGTGTATAGTTTAGATGGTTAATCATGGCCAATTGATGAATCCACCATTGATGACCATGGATGAAGCTTAGAATTTGAAGATCAAAATAGACATGGATTATGTGTATTAATGATGAAATTGATGATTTCATCAAGTTTATAGTGTATTTTCGAGTCTTCGTTGAGGTTCTGAGATGATAATTTGAAGATCAGATGAAGACTTGAAGTTTCCGGCCACTTGAACTGATTTTTCCGGTTAAATTCGTTTTTCCAGAGGCTACAGTAACGGCCTAACAGATCATTCGTTAATTTTAAACTCATTCGTTACAGAGGATTATGAATGTGTTCATTCGTTAAGGGACATAATGAATGAGACTACATTCGTTCACTGTTCACACGAATGTGGGATTGAACGTATGCGGACATTTGTTAATGGGTTAACGAATGAGATCCATTCGTTCAAGAGTAACGAATGTGATTGGAGATTGGATGAATGTGCTACTGTTCTAGCGAAAGAGGCCAGATAACGTATGAGGACGTAAAAAACAAAAAAAAAGTGTATTTTAGGAAAATTTTCTTAAACGAAATTTTTCGGGGATATTTTAAACATGAGGGATACTCTTCTGGAAAAATTTGGTGATATATTTTTCGGCTGATTTTTCACGCATATCGAGGGGCTGAGGGGGAGTAACCGACTAAGTTAACGAGAAATTTATTGAAGATTTTTCAAGGAATTGTTCAAGACCTCACCTAATTTGTCAAGAAAAGGGGGAGATAAAACTTTCAATGACTTTATTTGATCGTTATCTTTCTACCTTCACAAGTGTTTCTTGAAACATTACTGCAATTCGGGTGGTAATTCGTGATTGCAAAGCTACGTTTGACTGAGTTCGAGATTGCTATTATTCTTTGATTGCTGATTGACTTGTTCGAGATTGAAACCTGACTATGTGGGATACGAGTGTCTGCCCGATTACTTCTTTCTGAGGGACTTTGATCCTGAAGATGTTGGCTACGAGTATTCGGCGAATTGCTTCTGTTGAAGGGGACAATTCTTAAATGGGTTGATTTGATTGAGGAATATACCATTCTTGTCATCTGATTGAAGAAAATGATCGTTTGAGATTTATTAACGAAGGTTGGAACTTTGTATAATATGCCCAAAGTAGTAGTGCATCCAAGCGTATTGGTTACTAAAGAGCTTCAAAGAGTGATGATTTGGGATAGACGTTATCAAGAGAGTGAAGACCGATGTGAAAGATGTGGAATGATCGGGTTGTTCATGAAGATGTGTAACGAGGTTAAACTTAAAGACATTTGTACTTTACCGGTGCGACAGATAGCCAATGACTTGTTGCTCATTGATTCGTTTGATCGGACCATATCATATGCCAGTTGGATGATCGGAATGATCACCTGGACATGCTTATTTGAGGGGGAGATCTGATACGAGTAGCTACAAGTTTTTGGTTTGATTACAAAGAGTTATATTTTGTTTGTTTGCACAATCCCGAGAATCATCAGCCAAGGGGGAGGTTGGTTGTACAGCTGATGATATGCAGTTAAAGTATTCACGGTTAAAGTATTCAATTTTAACGTGTTCGTAGTTAATGTATTCTATGTTAACGTAATTGCTGCTAAAGTATTTGACGTTAAAGTATTGAAGACTAAAGTATTGGATGCTAAAGTATTGGAAAGCATTCGACAGCTATGGACAAGGGGGAGTCTGTAAGTGCACGGATTTGGTGTCCACAGCTGTTCGAATAGGCTAAGGGTAGTTTAGTCTTTACACTTAATATATAAAGGCTCATTCACTAAGCATGTTTAGCGAACGAGGCATCAGTCGTTAAGACTAGGCTCATCAGTTATGATTAAGAGCCCATTCGTTACTACAGTGTAACGAATGGTGGCTCATGCGTTAAGGTATACACATTCGCTAAGGATGTTTAGCGAATGGGGCTATGGAATGACTTATTCGTTAACCTTGTTAACGAATGAGAGGTCTCATTCGTTACTACAGTTATAACGAATGAGACCAGCCTATAAACAGGCCATCCATAGTAGAATTGCATAGAGATCTGTGCTTATTATTCCCTATAACGTTATGCTGCCGGATTCTCTCCAGGCTTAATGTATTAATCTCCATTAATGTATGAACACGAGCTTAACGTATCGATTTGCGATTAAATTCCTGGCTCGTAATAACGTATTAACTGAAGAACAAGACGAGTTAGCCATGGAAAGTACTATATAGGCTCTGATACCAAAAATGTTGGTATAGAACAAATATAATAGCAAAAGTATTTGAAAACAAAGAGAAAGATAGTTGCAGGGAATTCTTTATTCAACGAGAGTTTTTAAGTGCATGCATACTTAGCCTTTAGGCTTACTATTAAAGGGATAAAACAACTGAAAAGACTCATCAGATGCTAAAGAACCAGACAACTTAAACAACCTATCCGTTGCATACTTATTCAAACTCAAACAAGAAAATAGGAAAAGATAAAAACACATGCTGATGACTGGATGCATGCGTGACATTATGATGATGTAATTCCCTACACATAAAGTTTGAATCAAAATTTATCATTTTTATATGAGAACCTGCCACTGGCCGAGTTCCCTCCCACCGATGATTTTGTTGCTGCCGATTTATAAAAATTGAATTATTTTTTCTCTTGAGCAGATTTGACTACCCTGCGTGCTTCCCTAGAGTGTTTTATGGCCGGCTTCTAATATTGCAACAAGAATCTTTAACAAACAAAGAATTCAAAAAAATATGATTTTTACAATGTAAGAATTAACATGATTTTCATGGGTCTGTTTCAACAGAAAAGACAGGAGGAAACGAATTGCAGATCGCTCATTGAAGTTTTGTTAGGGATTTTTTAAAATTTTTTAAAGGGCAATCTTGTCACAGTGTAAAACTTTAGTGAGAATGAAAAAATATGCAATTAAATTTCTGGGTGGGTAAATGTACAATTATAGATGGTTTGGAAGGGGAAATGTGTCATAATCCTTAGATAAAATGAACTTTATATCATCGTTCAAAAAGAAATATATTTGCATTGTTTTAGGGTTGTTCTGGGGACACCCTAGACACCGCCTAATACGCCGTGTATGCTATACGCGGCGTATTAGGGTGTAGTCAACCTAGAACTGATTATGACAGTCACAGGTTGTCTCGTCGTACCTTATACGCCCTGTATAGAGCTATACGGGAAATATAGTTCCCATTTGAATTATTGAGGCCCGGCTCTCTCTCCCTTCTCTTTATTATTATATACACACATATTTTACGCTAATATCAACACACACAAACATATATTTTATAGCATGCACACATACACACATCACATATTTTATACCATACACCCAATAAACGAGAAAAAAAATATTGTGGTTCAGTTATTCATTTCCAGACTCGAACGAGGAGAAGCCAGGTTACGCGCTTAGCGATCAGCCTAGCACGTCGTGGTTACCGGATTTGAACCGGGTTTTGTTTTATATTAATTTAGTATGAAGTCGTTAGTTTCCTTTTTAACTAAGACATGTTACATTACGTTTTGTTTTGACTATGTTGGTTATGATATTCAGCCTGAGCAGTCTTACGGTCAGCCTAGCTCACCGGCCTTACCAAATTTGAACCAGGTTTCATTATATACATTTATTTGATATAAAGTCGTTAGTTTGCTTTTTTATTAATATATGCTACTATTACCGTTATTATTATTATTATTATTATTATTTTTAATATTTTATTATTATTAATATAGTATTATTGTTGTTGTTATTATTATTATTATTAAAATATTATTATATTATTATTATTATCATTATTACTATTGTTTGATTTTTAACTAATATATGTTAGGAGTATTTCGCTTACGATGATCAGTCGTCGTACTAGTTACCTGTTGTTGGGCCGGATTATGGAGGTCAGTCTTCTTCTTCATACCAGTTACCAGTAATAGAGGCCCCGTTTTACGGAACCAAGTCTTCGTACCACGAGGGAAACGACCATGATGAGGATAGTCATGATGCTAGGGGAAACCTAAATGACGAAGATAATTAAGATGATGACCACATGCGCGAGCTAACAGTTTCGTATAAAACAGATATTGTAAGGAACCGTTTGTTTTGTTTAAGTTATTATTATTTTTTTGTACATTATTTAAAAAATAGCTTAAAACTGTTTTGGATTTTTGAGTCTCAGAGCCCCTGACCCCAATACCTCGGGATGAGACCCATGAACGTTCAGTGGTGGTATCGGTGTTTATTAAAATAATTTGCAGTGGAATATTTCATCAGAACCGTAGATAGGAAAAATGATCAGAGTTATAAAAACACCATGATTCTTATTTTATAAACCGGGATTAAACCCACTTTTATACAAACATAGGTTTTATAGGAATAAACCCTAATTTACAAAACATGTTTCTTTATTCTGGTGACAAGCCACTTATTTAAGGTTGAAGCCCGCAGGCATCATTCCTTTGTCTCTAACAAGTCACCTGAAACACGTTTAAAATATTTGATCAGCAGGAAATACTGATGAGTACATTCATTTATAAATGACACGTTTTAAAGTTACAACATTAAGATGTTTTTGCATCTGCCTGCTTACAAATTACCGAAAGGTACTTGTCACTCGACCGTATCTGTGACTGTGGTCATATTATTTATTGGCTAACACTTGTCCAATAAGTAACATGTAATAGCCCAGTAGACAAGCCTTGTATACAAAACCCCACAATACCAGTAGTAGTCATCCCGTAAGTCTACAGAGACTTAATCACTGTCATGTAGTTTAAATCCTTTGAAAATATTTAGACTATCTGTCATGAGTTTAATGGGTTTAGAAAAGCATCATGACAGTATTGAAAAATCAGTTGTCTCACACAAATGTGAGTTGTGCAAAAACTCGAATGTCTCACCTTGCAAGTTTATATTTAACAAGCCTTCTGATGTTAAGCACCTAGATTAAGCACAATGTAGTATGTCTATGTTAGTATAAACCCATAATCATAAGATAATCACGATACATGAAACTTTACACGATGGCACAATGTCTTACCTTGATCAGGTAGAGCTTTTGGATTCGTGTATAAAAGTTACTTTCAATCAGAGAGGTACCGTTACAACTACTCGGGTATAATACCGCCTTCTTAATATTCAATACTGAGAGAGAGAGATCAGATTTTTGTACGACCTGTGAAGTCCAGAATCCCAACCTATTTATACTTGAAATTGGTTTTCTTCGCATCGCGTGAAGAAACCTTCGCGTCGCGCGAAGGACAAGGACTTTCTGGATAACTATTACAACTTCGCATAGCGCTAAGAATCTTAATCTCACGCCTTCGCTTTGCGTGAAGGAACAAAAATACTAAGGCGGCCGTTAAGCTACGATGCGAGCGTGCGAAGTGCACCATCAAAGCGCCACATTGCGCCCATCGCACTTCGCCCGTGCGCGTGTGCGTGCGCGTCGGGAGCTTCGCACCCACCTCTAGGACTACTGGGTGTGATTTGGCACATAAGAATATTATCATGGGAGCTCTCTTCCATATAAAGAGCTTACAAGTTTTATAATCTAGCGATGTGGGACAATAATTAGAATTCTTATTTATACAATGGTGGAAGTCTTCAATTTTCTTTCTCCACCAATGTGGGATGGAATTTTACTTCTGTGAAAACCGAGCCCCGGTGCGGAAGCATGAATAATGGTCATTATTAACGGAGGAGCTTGGATCTGAGCTAGGATCGAATCGTATTCACTCTTGAAAGGTGTTTGGACAAATGAGTGGTATTGGGAGAGAGCCTGAATCGATTATAATGAATAATAAACTGGATGAACAAATATATGTAATCGATTCATAAATATAAAGAAGTGGCAGTATGATTGCATTTATCAAAAGATTGTCATACAGAGCACTCATACATACACACATACACACAATAAAGATCAGCCACCTCCAGGAGAGCTCATCTTGGAGGCGGCGGCTCTCTCATAGGGATAAAACCCTAGATCTCACAAAATACACAATACAATCATGCTAGACAAGTTAACAAATACATCTATTTATACTAGTCTAGCATGTCTTGGTCTTCAAGCCATCCACCCTTGGTTGAGACCAAAAATATTAATTATTTTTCACCCATAATAATAATAATTCGATGCATCGGTCTAAAATATATGTCCCAACAATCTCCCTCTTAGACCGATGCCATCGAATTTCTTCCATGATCACCTCAAAAACTCGTTGTCTTTCATTGAACTTCTCCCCCTCACGTTAAGCTTCTCTCATTGTTCATTTTAGATCATTTATCCTATATCACATTCGGATACATTTGTATGGCCATATGAACAAGGCTTTGAACTTCAAAGATCAACTTCAAGTAACAAGGTCATCACAAAAAGAAATAAACTCATTGTGATCATTAAATAATCTTCCATTCTTCAAATTTGTTTCTTCCCTTGTAAATCATCTTCAAACCATTCCCTGAATCAAGATAGCATTCAAGTCAACCATAACCCGTTCTTGATTGTCAAGTGACTGTTTTCATAGGAGGTTAAACTCTACTAATCATCCGTTCACCATGTTACTAGTGATGACTCTATCTTCTGAACCATACTAGGAAATCTAAAGACTCACAAACATTGAAACATCTCTAAAGAATCTTGGATTATTGATCTTGATCAAATTTTCCTTAACTTGAGTCTTTTCACTTGATTTGAAGCAAGCAATTTGCAATGAAATTCAAAATATTTTACTCCCCCAATTTCGTTGCAATTGTCTTTGAAAATTTTGTCATCAAATCAAGTATGGGTGAAAAAACCTTGACCATCCTTATCACGATTGTTGATTATGTAATAAACAAAGATAAACAAAACATTATGTTGGTTGACACTCATAAGTGATTAAATCCATAAGCTTAGTCAACACTTGTTCTTGTAAAGCTCTTTGATGAAGTTGTGAAAAATTGGTAAGGCTTTGGTTTCCTTTTGCTTGTTGATTATTGGATAAAATTTACCAAAATACCCCTGGTATATATCTTTCGTAAAGATCAGCTTGGTCAAATGATCAACGGCACCAAATATTTCAAAAGTTTTTTCAAAACGTGTAATTCATTCACGAGCATGGATTATCGGTTCACAAGCACACGTAAGTCCTTTAAAACCCTTCACGAGCATACTCAATTTTTTTTTTACTCGAGCATGCTCGAAAACACTTGTGTTGTTCTTTTATTTTCCTGAGCATTCTCAAAAGCAAGAGTGAGCTCGAAGACAAAGTATGCTCGAAAACACTTGTATTTTTCTTTCTTTTCATGAGCATGCTCAGGAGAAAAAGTGCGCTTGAAGAAGGTTTGCTTGTTTAAAGATAAAACAAAGTGTGCTCGAGACCAAAAGACAGATTATTTTGAGATAAACCATGATGTGCTCAGGGTTCATGTGCTCGAATCCAAACTTGATGTGCTCGATATAAGATATGCTTGAGATAAGCTGTGCTCGAAGCAACACTTAGTCATTTTACATACTCGAGACCATTCTCATCATGCTCGAGACATCCAGGCTTCTTTTCTGCATCATCAATCAATGATTTTTCAATACAGAACCTGCTTGAATACTCCCTTTGCATCTTCCATCTGCTGCTACAAACAATGATTAGATTGCTCCTAGTACCTGTTCATTCTTAACTTCTACATATAAGATTGTACCAGCAGCAATGTTCTTCAATATTCCCTATATTGTTCAAGCAGCACACTCGACAATTACGAGCACATAAAACCGTAATTTTCATATTAAGAACCAAGCTTCGTCATCTGAAATTAATCGTTGTAGCAATATCCAGTAATCTCGATATCAACCATCTATCTTCATGTAACGCCCGTAAATTTCGTTAATCGGCTCGATCGTTTATAAATGTTGGTCAAAAGCCGGGGTTTCATCTTTCTAATTTATAGCCTTGTAATACGTTTTAAAAGTCCGTTTGTCCATCCTTTTTCCCAAAACATCCCCTCTTACGACTTAAAGTATTATATTAGTATGTAGCACCCGACATTTTCGTTTATCGGCATGCACGTTGTAGAGTTTGTATATTTATCGGGTTTGAACCGGCTTACTTCGGGGACCTCCTTGTCATACCCGTAAGTTGAATTAATTGACTTTCCACCCAAGTTGCTACACACTTCATACTGGAGGGACTAGTGCGTAATTTATTTTATAGCATAATATTAAAAAAGAAAAAAATCCTAACCCTAACTCTATGCACAGCCGATCGGCCTCAAGACCCCCCATGCTTGTTTTTCTTCTGCCCAGCCAAGTTTCAGCCATGAAAACTTCAATTCAAGGTCGGTTTTATGATTCCCCATGTCTTTTACACCTTAATTGATCATATTAACGCGCTTATTGGTCGTTAAGATTGAGTTTTGATGATAACAGTTTGCTGACAGATTCGTATACGTTTATTGTAGGGTCTGTAACGCGATGATAATCCATTGTTTTTGATCGATTCTTGATTCCATGATATTCTACTTTGAGTCTAGTTTCCAGAAAGGTATAATACGTAATTTTTGGACGAGATTTGAATGGTTTTAATGAATTTATAAAATCGAGTGTCAAAGCTGATGCGGGATGACGGATTCTGGTCTGTCTTCCCGACGTCATAACCTTTTTTTGACAGCTCCAAATTGGTTGGTTCTACTTCTGGAAGTTATTATTTTGAGTTAGGAACCAAACCCAATTGGAATCGTTTAATTTGGTTGGTAATGAATTTTATAAAAATAAAACCATTTTGTTGCGCACTGAAATAGCTGCACGTACCTTGCTGTGTTGGAGGAATTTTTATAATTTTTGTGTACAATAGAAAAATATAATAAAAATAATTTTATAAACCTAAGACATTTATTAAAGTCTGGTAAAAATTTAATAATTTATGTCAAAGGTTATCCTATGTAATTAATGCATCTTCGCATGCTAAAATCTACACGTTTTACTCGTTATTAATCGATAAGTTCGTTTTAGGCTTAATCGGTGGATTTGGTTAGTTGAAAGGTTTTAGGGGCTGAGGTAAAGTAATTGGGTATGGGTTGGGCCTTGGGCCAAGTTGTTGGGCCTTGAGACAATGTGTTGGGCCTTGGGCCAACGTGTGGGCCTTGGGCCAAAGTGTTGGGCTTGAACGGCCCATTAGGCAAGAGTGTTCTTACGGTCTAGTTTAGTAACGCGTTGTGTACTATTTACAGGACCTTACTTGTGAGTGTGCACTTAGGGATTTCCTAGCTCGTTGCAGGTGTTCGATCGATTCCAGGTGAGTTCATGATGCCCTTTTTACTCTTTTTACGTTTTGGGCTAGCATACACACCGAAATCCAATTTTATATGATTTTACCCGTTACAACTATTTGAATGGTATTACATGGTCTCACTCGTGATTGTGCATTTTGAAAGTTATATTTGAATTATTTTATATGCTTTAGGATATTTTAGACTCGTTCATGGTCTTGTATCCTTTAAGGTTACATATATTATTGATGGTCTAGACTCGAGGATGTTAATAGACTTGGTAGTTATTGAACATAAGTAGACCTATTTACTTAGTTCATGTATTGGACTGATTATTATATATTACCTCGTGGCCCATAGGCTTACTTGTAATTTGGAATGTCTTGGGATGATATATACATATATATATGTATGTATGTATGGAGGTATGTATGTATGAGTATGTGTTACCTTATAGCCTACGGTTGTGGGATGATATTTAGTTCCTCGTGACTAAGAATGATCTGAGTAGGCTTATTGATGTGTGTGTGCATGGTGATCACGGCCGGGTCAAATATATTACTCGGGTTTTAAAATCCCGTGGTGGAGAGGCCCGTGTGGCGTGATCATCATTTTGGCGGGTCAAATATATTACTCGAGTTTTAAAATCCCGTGGTGAAGAGGCCCGTTGTATGTTGAGCCGTGATCCGGTCAAATATATTACTCGGGTTGTACCCATGGTGAAGAGGCCCATATCAAGTGCTTGGATGTGTGAGCCGAGATCGGGTCAAATATATTACTCGGGTTGTACCCATGGTGGAAAGGCCCGTATCACGTGCTTGGATGTGTAAGCTGTGACCGAGTCAAATATATTACTCAGGTTTGACTCGTGGTGGAGAGGCTCGTGTCACATGCTTAGGTCTTACCGCGTCCGGGTCAAATATATTACTCGAGTCTTGACTCGTTGTGGAGAGGCCCGTGTATGTGTGTTTGACGATGAATGTTACTATTGAATGGTGATCTTGGCCGGGCCAAACTATACGACTCAGGTTCTTAAATCCTGTGGCGGGCCCTGAAAAGCCCGTGAGGGGGGAGGCTCGTGTGGCATGATCATCATCGGATGTTACGTGTTTGGGTTGTACGTGTGCTTGACCCTGAATGTATACGTGGATGTTATATATATATATATATATATATATATATATATATATATTGTTATATATATAGGGATGTTACGTATTTGGGTTGTACGTGTGCTCGACCCTAATGTTGTTATATGGGTGGTATTTATTGGGATATATATATATGGATGTGTATAGATGTCTAAGTACGAATACTTAGTGTTGATGGTGGCCAAACTGTTCGTATCCCGTATTATATTTTAGACTCTTGGAATGTTTTATAATCCCGTTTTTATATTTAAACCCTTGGAATGATTTATTTAAATGTCTATTATTAAAACTTGAACTCACTCAGCTCAAGCTGACTTTGTGTGTATGTTAGTGTGAGTTTCAGGTTTAGAGGAGGATGCTTACCGCTTGGACGTGCTCGAGAATACTTGGACGGTTGAAGGCATACTAGTCGGAGATTAATACGCAAACTGTTTTCTTTTCATTAATTACTTTAAATATTTAAATTATGGTTTTAGGAACTTGGTTTTAGTACTTGTGATTTTCCGTTGTTTATTACTCTGAAACGATTTTTAATAAGATGAAATTGTTTGACTTTAAATTTTTGAGAATTTTTGGATATGATTACCAACTGTAGGATTTCCGCGGATTCGGGGTCTTACACTTCAATCTATCAACAGCCTTACAGATCTGAAAATCATCTTCAATAACCGTTTTGCCCCAAAACGAGCTAAAAACACTGTTACATCATATCCCGACCGATATGACCAAATAAACATGAAATTGATGTTGAATCTCCGAACAAGTCATCAATCCAAACATCAATCCACATAAATTTTACCCAAATCATCAAATAATTTCAAAACCCTAAAAAAATTTCAACAAACTTCATCGGTTTAATGTCCATGGTGGATTCAAGAGTGAGATGAATCAGATTCAGCGGTTAGTCTGAACGATTCGGCAACTTGGCTCTGATACCAATTGTGAAAACCGAGCCCCGGTGCGGAAGCGTGAATAATGGTTGTTATTATCGGAGGAGCTCGGATCTGAGCAAGGATCGAATCGTATACACTCTTGAAAGGTGTTTGGATGGATGAGTGGTATTGTGAGAGAGCTTGAATCGATTACAATGAACAATAAACTGGATGAACAAATATATGTAATCGATTCACAAATATGAAGAAGTGGCAGTATCATTGCATTTATTAAAAGATTGTCATACAGAGCACTCATACATACACACATACATACAATAAAGATCAGCCACCTCCGGGAGAGCTCATCCCTGAGGCGACGACTCTCTCATAGGTATAAAATCCTAGATCTCACAAAACACACAATACACTCATTCTAGAAAAATTAACAAATACATCTATTTATACTAGTCTAGCATGTCTTGGTCTTCAAGCCATCCACCCTTGGTTAAGACCAAAAATATTAATTATTTTTCACCCATAATAATAATAATTCGATGCATCAGTCTAAAATATATGTCCCAACAACTTCCTTTACATTCTCCATTCTTCCTTTGTTTTATTTCTTTTCTTTTTCTTCTTACTTCTTCACTTCTTCTTTTAATTATTTTATTTCTTTTTGGATTGTTTTATGGTTTGTTATAGTCTTCCCTCCTTATTTTGAATCTCGTCTTCGAGATCTATTGGAATAGGTGTGGGTACTTTCGTTTCATTTGCGATTCCAATTCCTAAGTATATTCTGGTCCACGTCTTGAATCCCGTTTCACTTTGACCAGAACTATTCTTTTATGCTTGAGATTCTTGATCTTTCTATTTTCAATTTGTGGTGGTTTGTCAACGAATTTCAATTTTTTGTTTACCTTTATATCTGGAAGGGGTACTTTTAATGATTCGTCAACTAAGCATTTCCTTAGGTTGCTTACATTAAATACATCATGTATACCTGTCATTTCTTCTGGTAACTCAAGCTAATAGGCTACTGGTCCAACTCATTTAATAATTTGGAATGGTCCAACAAACCTTGGACTTAACTTTCCTTTCTTACCGAATCGGACTACTCCTTTCAATGGAGATACCTTCAATGATTGGTACCCAGATTGGTACCCAGATTCTATTCCCCATTCGGAGAATTTCATCACTTCCCTTGATCAGTTGTTCAATTGTACTATTTCTTTTCTCATCGGCAATGTTATTTTCTTCTATTGCTTGTTTCTAAGCATTTTTCACTTCGTCAATTAAATTGATTTGAAGTTCTAACCTTAAAGCTCGTACTCTTTTAGGTTTCTCGTGCTCTTTTCTTCTTAATGCATCGGCTACTACATTAACCTTACCTTCACGATACTGGATTTCACAATCGTAGTCACTAAGAATTTCCATCTAGCGTCTTTCTCATGTTGAGCTCCTTTTGCCCAAATATATATTTTAAACTTTTAGGATCTGTGAATACAATAAAGTTACTACCATACAAATAATGTCTCCAGATCTTTAGCGCAAAAATTATTGCTCCTAATTCTAAATCATGTGTTATGTAATTCTCTTCATGTTTCTTCAATTATCTGGATGCATAGGCAATAACTTTTTTACGTTATATTAATACACATCCTAATCCTGATTTGGAAGCATCACAACAAACTGTGAAATCTTCAGTTCCTTCTAGTAATGCAAGTATTGGGGCATTTGTTAACTTTTGCTTTGAAGTTAGAAAAGCTTCTTTTTGCTTGGGTCCCCATTCGAATTTAACATTTTTACATGTTAACTTTGTTAACGGAACTGCTATTCGGGAAAAATCTTGAATGAAGCGTCTATAATATCCTGCTAATTCTAAGAAACTTCGAATTTCTGTAGGAGTTTTAGGAATTTCCCATTTAATGATCGCTTCTATTTTGGAAGGGTCCACATGAATACCTTCATGGTTAATCAAGTGACCTAAAAATTGTACTTCTTGTAACCAAAATTCACACTTTGAGAATTTAGCATAAAGCTTCTATTTTCTCAATAGTGCCAAAAGTGAATGAAGATGTTTAACATGATCATCACTAGTTTTGGAATAAATAAGTATATCGTCTATAAAAACGATTACAAATTTATCAAGATACGTTTGACATATCCGATTCATCATTTCCATGAATGCAGCTGGTGCATTGGTTAAACCAAACGGCATAACTGTAAACTCGTAATTACCATATCTTGTCCTAAAAGCAGTTTTAAGATCGTCTTCTTCCTGCACCTTTAATTGATGGTATCCTGAGTGTAAATCGATCTTTGAAAAATATCGAGCTCCTTGATGTTGCTCAAATAGATCATCAATTCTCGGTAAGGAATACCGATTCTTAATTGTCACCTTATTTAATTCTCTATAATCAATACACATACGCATCAACCCATCTTTCTTTATAACAAACAATACTGGTACTCCCCAAGGTGATGAGCTTGGTTGTATGAAACCTTTTTTCCAACAAATCGACTAATTTCTTTTTTAATTCTAATATTTCTGTTGGCGCTAAGCGATACGGTGCTTTAGAAATTGGTGTTGTTCCTGGGATTGTATGAATTCAGAATTCTACTTCACGATCAGGTGGTTGTCCAGGTAAATCTTCTGGAAAAACATCAGAATATTCCGATACTACCGGAATTTATTTTAGCTCCCTTCCTTTAGTACTAATGGTTACAAAAATCATATATATTATGCCTTGCTTTCTAGGAACTTTGTCTCCTGTGAACTGAATAGTCTCTCTTGTTGGCGTAAATCTCAGCAAAATTCTTATTACATAGGATTCGAGCATGATTGGCTGCTAACTAGTCCATTCCTAATATAACATCGAATCCAACCAAATTTATTGGAAGCAAATTTGCTTTAAACTTGTGGCCTAGTAAGTTTATATTCTCTCCTTGAAGTACTTCATGAATATAAGTGGAATTCCCTTCAGCTGTTTCTACTATGTAGACTTGATTATGTTTGGTTAATGGTTGATTTCTAGCTTGACAAAAATTCTTTTGTATGAAACTTTGATTTTCTCTAGAATCAAGCAATACTTTAGCATAAACGTCATTAATAAGAAACGTATCCGCAATTAAGTCTGGAATCATTGCTGCCTCTTGTGTAGTATGTTGAAAGGCTCGTGCATTCTTTTTAGGTCCATCTGTATTCTTAGCTTTGTTGTCAGGCACCTTTGATTAACTTTGGGCATTCTGGACGGATGTGGCTAGGTTCTCCGCAGTTATAGCAAACACAAGTTTCTTTTCTTCTACATTCTTCATCTGTATGACCAGCCATCTTGCAATAGTTGCAATATTTAGTCTTTTTAAAAGTGCATCTCCCTGAATGCATTTTTTGGCAAATTTTACAGAAAGGCTGAACATAGGATTGCCCTGTTCCTTTCTTTCTAAATTCTTGAGAAATTTTCTAGGCTAAATCCTTCCTTTTGTTCTCTTCCTGTGTTTGGATTAATTCGTCTGTCATGGTATTGGCTAGTTCAACTGCTTCCTCAATAGTCTGAGGTCTAGCTGATTTTACCAGATCATGGATTTCACTTACTAATCCCCAAATATAACGAGAAATTAGTACTGTTTCCGGCGAAGCCAAAGCCGGTACCATTCTTGCATGCTCAAAGAATTTTGTCGTATACTCACGACATTTTACACCTTCCATCTTGTGGTTCAAGAACATAGTAGCAATCTTTTCTTTTTCATGTGGAGGACAAAATTTCCATTCTACTATTTCCTTAAATTCTCCCTAGGTCATAATGTAAACTATGTTGCTTCCTTTTGCCTAAAGGACTGTATTCCACCATTCTAATGCTTCATTAATAAAGAGATTAGAAGCATACAATATCTTATCTTCTTCAGCACGTTTACTGATTCTTATAACAGCTTCTGTCTTTTCTAACCAGCGTAGTGCTGAAAGGGCTCCTTCATTCCCAGAAAATTCTGTTGGCTTGCAGGCCAAGAAATCCTTGAAATTACAACCATTAATTTTTGACTTTTTATTTTCATTTCCTTCATTGTTACTTTCCTCGGTGTCAGACTTTCGTTTGTTGCTTCCGGTCTTATCCCTAATTATAGTTATTGGTTGTCTAATAGCTTCAGCAATTTGAGGGATTCCTTCAGCAATTCTCTAAGCTATCATATTGTCAATAGCATTCATATTTAGAGCATTTTCTTAATTGGAATTTTCATGATTATTTTTACGGTTGTTAACAGAAACTTCATTTGACATCTGAATTCCAAACAGGAAAGGAATATTAATATCATAATTAAATAACAAAATAAGCAAGATATTAATAACACATAAGCACAAAACATGTTAGCACATAAGCACAGGATATGTCAAAATCGTCGATCATTGCGACTTTTACTCTTCATATATATATATATATATATATATATATATATATATATATATATATGCATCATTATATTTTATACATACACACCATTTTTTTTTGCAAAAAGGAAATACGATAATAAACATACATATATATATATATATATATATATATATATATATATATTGGTTATATTATATTATGGTTCTCTGTCATAATATCTCCAAGTCATGCTTTCCCCGATGTCTCTCAGTCAATTGGAGGTTTCAACAAGTTCTTCCCCATAATGACGGAGTTATGTTGTCATCTCCGGTTTCATCGTGGGATAGTTGGTAGTTTCAGCCTGGAATGGTGCGTACAGATTCGTCGCATTGTGTGAATTGCAAGTCATTCATCCACCATTCTTCAAACTGAGATTGATTTATGAGTTCATCAGGGGGAAGTGGGTTTTCTTGGTTTTGGGTTGGTATTGCTGGGTTGGTTGAGGTTCCTGCCCCCATGTTATTAACTATAGGTTGCAAGAATTGACATTGGTCTAGGCGTTGGCCTAGCCTTTCTTGCATGGGTATTTCAGCAAAAGTTGTGTTTGAGGGGGTTGTGGTTCGGTTGGTGGTTGAGGTTGTGGTTCTAGTGCTGGAATCATGACTCTTCTCTTTTGTTTCTTTATTCCCTTTTTCCAATCTATATATCTTTTTCTTCTTTTTTGTTTTGGTTGGGTTGAGGTTGAGGCCTGGGCCGTGAAAACCATTGGCTTATTTGGTTTTTCATCAGTTGATGGGTTTCCCCTCTCCATATCATCCGTATTGACAGATATGTTCTCAAAAGCTTCTATAAGCTCACTCATGTAGTTAGAATCTTATCCATAGAGTTAACACATAACTTAACACATTTATTTCCTAACACTTAATTAGGTATTGTTGAGATACCTATATTTCTTAAACCGGTGGCTCTGATACCACTTCAGCTATCACAGCCCCCGACCCCTATACCCCGGGATGGGAATCGTGAACGTTGAGTGGTGGTATCGGTGTTTATTAAAATAATTTGCAGCGAAATATTTCATCAGAACCGTAGTTAGGAAAAATGATCAGAGTTATAAAAACACCGTGATTCTTATTTTATAAACTGGGATTAAACCCACTTTTAAACTAACATAGATTTTATAGGGATAAACCCTAATTTACAAAACATGTTTCTTTATTCTGGTAACAAGCCACTTATTTAAGCTTGAAGCCCGCATGCATCATTCCTTTGTCTCTAACAAGTCACCTGAAACATGTTTAAAAATATTTGATCAGCAGGAAATACTGGTGGGTACATTCATTTATAAATGACACATTTTAAAGTTACAACATTAAGATGTTTTTACATCTACCTGCATACAAATTACCGAAAGGTACTTGTCAATCAACCGTATCTGTGACTGTGGTCATATTACTAACGTAGGCTGTCGCGGTCTACTCAAACAATTAATTTTAAGACTTAAATACCTATAATAAGTACGGGTAAGTAACTAAGGCGGACAGACGATGTCAAGCAATTTTTAGAAATGATTAATTAAAACTAAACGGTTACTTTGAAATGATTTGTAATCAATATTAATGAAAGCATTCATTCTAGGTTTAGGTATCAACTTAATCCCATATTTACTTGTCTTGATTGCGCAGTAATTACTAGACCTAGTAGTTTGATTGTGATGACAAACGATACCCTAACCGAATTGTTGACACAATTGAGCTCGATCTATCTAATTACCAATTTATATTTTATGAAAAATAATTAAGTGACAATAGTTGATGATTATGAATTCAATGACACAAGAGCCTAACCCTAAATGTTGATAAATAGAACCAAACAAGTGATGCACTAATCAATAATCGCAAATATAAATTGTTTAAACAATCAAACACTAAGTTGAACAAGAAAAAAACAATAAAGTCAAATCAAGTTCATAAAATGAAGCATAATAAATCTGGTCTTAAGAGGATTTACACAAAACCCTAGCCTAGAATGAACCAAAGGATTTAGCAGAACATGATCATGATGTCAAAACACTTATCTTGGATGAATATGCAAACCCGAGATGAACCGGAAGCCTTGAAATGGTAGGAAGTCACCCAACACAACCTCTTTTGCCTCTGGAAGTCATGATATGCCGAATGGTGGGGTTAATGGGTTTATATAAGGCAAAACATAATTTTTGCCGACTTTAAGCATCTTCGCGTATCTGGAAGATGATCTGGCCTGCTTCTTCGCGTAATGCGAAGGACAAAATGGTTGATCTTGATACCTGTAACTTCAAGTATCACGAAGTTGTCCTTCCTGCATCATCGCGTATCGCGAAGATGCAATTTCACCATAAATCATATTTTATTCTTTGTAATGCCTCGTGATGCGTGCACTTCCAATATTTCACTTCTAGGTCTTCATTCCAAGCCCGTAAATATCCTCGATAAGCTCCATAACTTCCAAGTGCCTGAAAACACATAACAATGCTTGAAGTACCAATGTTCGTTCATTTATTTAACAAAAATTAACTAATTAATATATAATAATAACTAACTTTTACCCAACCGTCACATCCCCATACCTATCATTTTCGTCCCGAAAAAGATATTGCAATGGAATCAAAATCAGATATCATTCTCAAAATACTTCATAGATTATCTTAATTAGGCACAAAGAACACAAAAGCGATTGCCGATATTGTTGTCCACTTAAACCCATGCCTCAATACTTACCTGGAAAAATAAGGTGTGACAGTTTTATTAGTTTATATGATTAAAATGGAACCCACACCTCAAAGCCCTGAAGCCGCCTTACCATGCTTCATTATAGTTTTACCGAACCAGACCACCCCAACTTGACTTAAACCTTAAAATTAGACGATCAAAATTTTGCACATGTGTACAACTTTTAAGCCCATATGTAATAGTTAAGTCAATCTTGGATATTTTATCGAAACCAACCCCTAAACTTAATCATCAAAGTCTACCAAAATGGCCATTAGATACGATTAATGTAACATCCTAAAATTTATAATGTTGAATAAAGGAAGTTATGTTTAGTGATTTCGCGTAATTAATTAATATCGGGTAAGGAGCGGACCATGGACTTGGATTAATTGAGATGGGTTAAATGAGAATGGGCCTTAGGTCCATGGGATTTAAGGGATATAAATACCCCCTAAACCCAAAAAATATCTTTCATTCTATCACTTTTCTAACACACTCCAAAACACACACACACCACACAACTTCGCCGTCGGCCGAGGGAAGAACTGGGCAGATCCGAGAGAAAGAGAGAGAGAGCGATTAGTTGTGATAACAAGTAAACGAGATCCAAACAAGCTCAAAAGGGTATGATTCTTGATCTTTGAAGTTTAAAGATCCGAGCTTTATAGCGTATATACGACCGAAAATGGTTGGGAAACGTAGTGGGTGATGTCGAACCATAACAAGGGTGTTAAAATCGCCCAAAATGCTTGACAGAAATCAAAGCCGTGGCTGATCTGGGCAACTTCGCCTGCAACTGGGCAACTTCGCCTTCAAAGCGATAACTTCGCCTTCAAAGCGATAACTTCGCCTGAGGCCAAGTTTGCCTAACTGATAACTTCGCTTACGGCCAAGTTCACCTAACTGGTAACTTCGCCTAAAGCCAAGTTCGCCTGATAACTTCGCCTAGAGCTAAGTTCGCCTGAGGTTTAACTTCGCCTAAAGCCAAGTTCACCTGATAACTTCGTCAAAAGCTAAGTTCGCCAAAGGTTTAACTTCGCCTAAAGTCAAGTTCGTTTAGAAAATGAATTAAAAATCTAATGAAAAATGTGTTAAGACAGTTAATGGAAATAAAATTTTTCCAAGCCAGGGGCTCTGCCCCTTGGACCCTGCTAGGGGCTGCCGCCCCTAGACCCCGCTGCCAGGGGCGCTGCCCCCGGACCCCCGTTCGTTGTGGGTCATATAAAGATAGAAATACATTATGAGAAGTGATAGTTAATTGATACATATACTTGTTATACAGTCAGCCGTGCACAACTGAAGAAAGGGATTATGATTAACGGTGAACGTAACCGTGTTCAGGTGAGTTTCTAGCCCCATTCCTTGTTATGTTTTCGGGGCTGTGTGCATACTTGATTTGTTGATTAATACATTTATCCTAAGTGATAAATGTATGCCATATGTGATATATGTGATATGAATGAATGATTGCTTGATGGTACGTGAACGATCTTCGGATATTGCACGTACTGTCAGGTTGTAACGCTAAGTATAAGGTAAGTATGATATGTATGCTTATGTGTATGAATGTGATAAGTTAATAAAAGAAGGAAATGATGGTTGTATGGTCGTATGGTTACGAAAAGGGTACCGAGCCCTAATAATACTCGAGGTATGATGTATGGTTGTATGGTAACGAAGAGGGAATCAAACCCTACTAATATTTGAGAACTAGGGAACCGAACCCTACTAATATTCGAGGAAAGAGGGAAACCGAGCCCTAATAATACTCGTGGAATGAGGGAAACCGAGCCCTAATAATACTCGTGGAAAGAGGGTACCGAGCCCTAATAATACTTGAGGAAGGAGGGTACCGAGCCCTAATAATACTCGAGGAAGGAGGGTACCGAGCCCTAATAATACTCGAGGAATGTAGGGCGTAATGCTCTTTATAACGTAAGATATGAAGGTAAGTTAATACAAAAGAAAGAATGAAAGTATGAAAGAATGAAAGTATGAAAGTAAGAAAGTATGAATGAAAGAATATAAGTTTATGTGTATTGTATAGTGTACGATTAACTAGAACTCACTCAGCGTAGCTGACTTTTAGTATGCACACAGGGGAGTAGGATGAGGCAGCTCGCTTGAGGAGACACGTGGCACTGAATAAGAGTCTGGCATCTGAAGACTTATGATGTTTTAATTTTAATGCTTTAATGTTGAAAGACAAAGGATGTTTTAAGACAAGTTATGAATTATGTAATGTTTTATGAAAGTTTTATATTCCGCGTAAATGTTTTAATTAACTCTGATATTTAGAACTGTGTTTATGAGTAAATCCAACCCGAAAGTAGGGCTACCGGTAACGGGGCCTTACAATTAAGGTGCAATTAGGAAACCAACTAGTAAAAAGCCCCCACTACATGACATACCCCCGTTATCAAGCAATACCCCGAAGTCCATCACCATACGTGAGTAGGCACGAATTCATCTGTAGGGCTTACATACGGCGTGTCCCGTGTGGTCCGTTTCTTAATGGTAATGAGGCGCGAGTATGGGGACCCCATATGATTAACAGCGTGGATGATCAAGTCAGTAGTGAATTTGTACTATTAAAGCACTTTTTGTGATCATGTTTAATGACTTATGAATTGGCAGATAAACCATGGGTTTGCTCTTTTTAAGCATATTAATATACATATATCCACTTAGGATTTACGCATACCCAGATGATAAACCGCATACCGACCCATGGTCTCCGAACCCTGGGGGATCCCATCAATACAGGATTTAAGGCCATAAAACCATACGCCTATGAAGTGTTAACCACTTAACTAGAAGTATTTTCATTTATGTTTATATCACAAACCATCTAGCATACTCTAACGTTAAACCTATCCAACCATTGTACTATAGACTATTCATATTAAAATATATTTTGGTGATCAAATCTAATAAAAAGGCTTGAGTATGGCTAATCTTTCATTCCAGTCCTTACACAGGCTTAGCTAAACAAACAAAACCCTAAAGAAGTTTCCCACTAAAAATCAAGCATTTTAAAGTTCAATTAAGTTTACAACCAAATTATCCTTTCATTCTCAAGGCTGAGCCTAGCGCCACATCCCAAATTAAGTGCGTTCCCGTTTTTATTATCTCATATTATATAATAATTTTGAAAAATAACCCCCAATTTTTCTATCATTTTCCATTTATTATGCAAAAAAATCTCAATTCAATGAACATTAAACTTTTAAATTTTCAATTTTTCCCCCATCCCCACACTTAAGGCAAACATTGTCATCAATGTTTAAAATTTAAGACATAAAATAGGGACGGGGTGTAAAATTCACTTCACAATTTTCAAACCGGGCCTAATGTGATGGTGGTTTATTTATTATACATTTATAAAATTACACTTTTAACACAAAAACTAGTAAAACAAATAAGGTTATGAAAACGAAATCACCTGATAGAAAATAAAACTCTCATGTGCAACTCTCTTGCCCTCGGTGAACTTACCCCTTCAACTCTCAAAACAAAATCTGCAAACTCTCAAACATGTAGAAGCATGCTTTTCACAAGTGTTAAAAATATAGGTCTTTTAAACCATTTGCAAAACCATTACTTTTAAATTACCAAATATTATTAATTAAATTCATAACCAAATTTGTTAAACGAATAAAAATGTTAAAAGACCTAACTCACATTTGCAGGAATCACAATTGCATTTATCGTATGCAACAAGCCCTTTAAACCCCCCGGTAGCCCGGGTGGACGAGTATGGTCTCGTGAGGGTTTATAGTGAACTACACCCACAAAGTTCAACTACAACAAAATATACACAAGCAACCGCCCTAAAGAATAAATCTCATCAAGTGTCCCAACCAAACCACCCATAATACCCATAAGCAGAATAATAATAATAATAATAATAATAATAATAATAATAATAATAATAATAATAATAATAATAATAATAATAATATCAGTACAACCCATAGGATAATAAAAACATAATAAAATAAACCAGAAAATAAGACCCAAAACATCGATCAGGACAGCTGCATCATCAACACCTACTACTCATCAGAGTCCTCCTCATCATCTTCATCATCTCCAGCTCTACCAGCTCCTAATCCTCCAACACCTGCATCATAAAATCCGCCTGTACCATAACCTCCATATCCAGTATAATTAGCAGCTGACACATTTCAATATCCACCAGAACCTCCACCATATCCATGACCATAATCAGTACCACCCATATCAAAACCACCCGTAGCAGGCGGTGGTGGCTACAAAGTACCCAGTAGTGGAATATTCCAATGATCAAACATGGTCCTGAAGTATCTGCGTGACTCATCCCGATAATATCTGAACTCATCCCGATACCCATGCAATTCATCCCTCATCTGTAATTGTTGCTCAAACATGCAATCCAGTGTCATGGGCTGCAGGTGCTGGTGCTGTACCGGTGGTGGACTAGGTTGTCGTCTCTAACGTAGTGTAACGCCCGTAAATTTTCGTTGAAAAGATTTAGGCCTTGTAAAGTTTGTATTTTTACCAAGACTCGATCTGGCCTTCCTCGGGGACCTCTTTGTCTTTCTTGTAAGCCTATTTGTTTAACCTTTGATCCAAGACATCAAAATTTACAAGTTGGAGGACCTAGATGTAAAATATTTATAACCTAAAACCCTAAGCCCCCCCCCCCCATGTCTTTTGCGATCGGCAGCTAGGAGGGGTTGCCTCCTTGGTTTTTGTGCCACTCCAACTCCATTGCAGCCATCCCGCGTCTAATTTGAGGTAGGTCCTAGCGTATTACAACTCTTTTTAACCATGGAACCCTATATTGAACACGTTAGGGTTGAGTTTTGGTTATAACGATTTCGACAAGTATAAAATGGTTGGTTCCACTTCTGAAAGTTAATATTTTGAGTTAAGAACCAAACCCAATTGGAATCATTTAATTTGGTTGGTTAATTATTTTTATAAAAATAAAACCATTTTGTTGCGCACTGAAATAGCTGCACATACCTTTCTGTGTTGGAGGAATTTTTATGATTTTTGTGTCCACTAGAAAAATATAAAAAAATATTTTTATAAACCTAAGAAATTTATTAAAGTCTGGTAAAAATTTATTAATTTATTTTATATTTTATCCTATGTAATTAAATGCATCTTCGCATGCTAAAATCTGCATGTTTTACTTGTTATTGATCGATAAGTTCGTTTTAGGCCTAACCGGTGGATGTTCAATGGTGTTCTTGTCAGGGCTGTTTGAAGTGAGTTTTTGCTCCGTCATCTTCCTAGGTACGTCATATGTGTTATACTTTAGTATCGTGACTATTGATCAATTGTCGATAAATTGAAAACTAGGATTTCGGTTGTCTAGTTTGTTGATTGTGGTGTCTAGCGCGTTGTTTGAGGGAATTAACAACCAATTCGGATTGTGTAGCCTCGGCATGAATTAAGGGCTGTGAAAAACTATTTTCTTAAGTTAATGGGGTTGAATTGGTTGTCGGTTGCTCAAACGGATCGGTACAACGCAAATTCGCGTTTAATTAGTAGTTTATGCGTTGTACAAGCGATTTGCCGACCCATTCAACTCGTGTAGTGTCGTGTGGACTTGTTGGCTGTAATTATACTTAATTTGGTCCACACGGGGCTGAGTTGGTTGCCAAGTGCATAAACAACTCATTAACGCGCGTATTCGACACAATTAACAACTTTCGGGGGTAGTTTGGGAATCCTTTGCCCCCGGAATTATTTAAGAGTAGTTTGGGTAAATACATGGCTTCGGGGGCTGATGTAAATGGTATTGGTATAGTTGAGGCTTTAGGTCCATTAAATCCTGCTATAACGCCTTGTGGGATAAACGAGTCGGTACGATTTAGTTAGTAATCTTTGTGTGCAATCTGACAGGCTTGTGATTTATGGATTGGCTTAGAGGTTTTCTAACTCATTGGTAATTGCGTGACTCGTGTAAGGTGAGTTCATGATGCCCCTTTTTAATCTTTTTACGTTTTGGGCTAGCATACACACTGTATTACAATTTTATCCGATTTTACTCGTTACAACTATTTGGATGGTATTCCATAGCCTTATTCGTATTTGTGCATTTATGAAACTATGTGTGGATTATATTCTATTCCTTAGGATATTTTAGACTCTTTTATGGTCTTATATTCCTTAAGGTTATATATATTATTTATGGTCTAGGCTCGAGGTTACTATTAGGCCTAGTATTAATTCCTTGATTATCCATTATTTATGGATTGAATGTGATGATATGGTTTGGTTGAATGTTTGAACTAGATGTTTGTAAGTGTGTATGTGAACGTGTATGTGTTGGTAAACTGTGACCTGGTCAAATATATTACTCGGGGAAGACCCGGGGTGAGTAGGCCCGTGTTGCATGATTATGTCCCGGCGGGTCAAATAAATTACTTGGGGAAGACCCGGGGTGAGGAGGCCCGTCGTTCTGTTAAACCATGGTCGGGTCAAATATATTACTTGGGGAAGAACCGGGGTGAGGAGGCCCGTATCACGTGTTTGGGTATGTTAAACCATGACTGAGCCAAATATATTACTTGGGGATGACCCGGGGCGAGGGGGCTCGTGTTGTGTGATTTTTGTTTTATTACTTGGGGAAGAACCGGGGTGAGGAGGCCCGTATCACGTGTTTGGGTATGTTAAACCATGACCGAGCCAAATATATTACTTGGGGATGACCCGGGGCGAGGGGGCTCGTGTTGTGTGATTTTTGTTTTATTAAACTATGACCGACTCAAATATGTTACTTGGGGATGACCCGGGGTGAGGAGGCTCGTGTTTCATGATTTTGTTGGTTTTTGTTAAACCGCGGCTGGGTCAAATATATTACTCGGGGTAGACCCGGGGTGAGGAGGCCCGTGTTGCGTGTTGATCAAGGAAAGATATTTATTATTTTATTTATTTATTACTTGATTAAGAAGAGTTATTTCTTATTTTATGGGCTTATGATTTGACCAAGGAAAGTTATATAATTAATTACTCATGATTTTCCCCATAATCATGGAATTTAAATTGTTTAATGAATGTCGTTTATGAAAACTTGAACTCACTCAGCTCTAGCTGACTTTGTGTGTATGCTAGAATGATTTTCAGGTTAAGGATTGGAGGTTATCGCTTGGACGTGCTGGAGACTACTCGGAAGGCTGAAGGCATTTCTGGTCGAGGATTTCAAATAAAGCATATATTTTATTTATATTTGATTTTGGACACTTGTACCCATGTTTGGGATTTTTAAATATTTATACTTTTTCCGCTGTTATTTACTCTGAACTTGTTTTAAATAAAAATGAATCGTTTGGTTTTAAATTTTTGTGAAATTGTGGATGTGATTACCAACTGTAGGATTCCCAGGATTCGGGGTCTTACACGTGGCCGGGCAGGTTGCCTCTCTACACGCTGCCCCCATGAACTACCCTCTGCTCTCACATCGCTGGATCTCTATACGTAACTATACCCGCCTTTTGGGCATCATCAAGGGTAAAAACATCAGTATCTGGCCCCTCCTCAAAATACTCTACTGGGTAACGTCCAAAAACCCCCAAAGAAATGGCAATCCTCATGATCATAGGACCCAATGCCAACTGAGTCGTGGCCGCGCTTGCTCTACAACCTCCTCTTGCCAATGAACTCAACAACAATGTGGCCCGATTAACATTCAAGCCCCCAACTGTGGCCATCAAACACATCAAATCTATATTATTACACTTATCGCGTCCCGACTTTCAGCCCACGAAAGTGGAAGCTATCACCTTATGAATATACCTGTGGAGTGGATTCCGAATGGCTGAAGCGACAGCATTGCTCGAATGATCACCATTTGCAATAGTACTCCAAAACGTAGCCAACTCGGTAGTCGAAATCCAATGTGGCCGAGACGCAGTAGAACCCGTGGTAAACCCCCGAATACTCTCCCAAAACTCGGGACCCATAACCTCATGCTCTCCATACAACCCCACAATTACAGCAAAATGGGGAACCGAAAACTGGAACAATTCTCTCCCCAAAGCAAAACTGACTGCGAGTGGCTCATCAAAATGACCTGGATTATGTCGAAAAGTAGAATAAAAATTGTAGACCAACTCCACATATTGCTTTTCATTAAAACTCAATACATCCGCCCAGGGTCCCGGTAAGTACTCATTAACTCTCCTAACTTGCCCAATTTATTCTAACACCTCCCAATCAAACGTACGGTGTCGTAGTAACCGCATGCCTCGAATCTGATCAAACATCTCATATTCCGGAGTGCCGGGGAGAAATCGTAATATGATGTGATCCTGTTCATCTCCCCCTGTGATATCTGCAACAGCTGCCCCGAAAACCTCAATCTCCTCCACCGCATATCTAATCGGTACCTGCCTGTGCTGCTGAGAGGTAAAATCAAAACTCTGATGCTGCTTTGACCTCTTCCTTGACATCTGCAAATAAATATGCCAAAATAAGAACATGTTGAAACAACTACGGGCGACAACCGTATTGCATTTCGGTCGTGATTGTCCCCTATAAATAAAACTTATAACTAAAGCTAATTTACTATTATAAGAAAAAATATTTATTTTTTTTTATTTTCAATTTTTTTTTAGTTTTAAACAAAACCAAATAAATTCCTCAAACTGCAAGTGGAAAGACACAACGTGACAAAATCACAACAGACAAATTTAATAACCAACAAACCGACAAACACACTTTGAACTCTCAAGACTCCACAAACTGATGACATACGTTGTTAATTTTCAAACTTTATGTACCGGAAAATTTGGATTACCCAAACACCCACCGTATCGCCAAACGTCTCAAAATCCTGACCCAAAATCACAAACTTTTGTTAAACTTTTTCAAAACTTCGACTCGACAACTCGCCGAAAAATTATTTCGGTGACCAAAGACCTGTTGAAAACACAACCATTCTTCAAAAACTTCACAACAATTTCCAAAATCCGGCCAAAACTTCAATAATCTGGTAAACCCAACCCGGAAAATCCGACATCAACTACCCACGAAATTAACTAAACCCGTCAATCCAAACCAAAAATACACTCAATAACATGCATTCCCTAACCCCAAACAATCTGAGATAACCGATTCAACATGTAAACAAACTAATTTCAAACTAAATGAACGACATACCTTTCAATCGGGTTAAGTGTATACGATGTGAAAAGACAATGAAAGTGACGGTGGTGATGGCGACGACCGGCGACGGTGGTGACAGGGACGGTGACGGTAGGAATTAAGTGTGTGGATAGGGTTAGAGATAGGAAATGTGTGGTGCAAGTGATGGGGAACCCGCTTTTTAATTATTTTTTTCGTCAGATTCGAGCATCTTTGCAATACGTGAAGATGCCTGTCTTGCATCTTCACGATACGCGAAGATGCAGTTGACCTTTGACTTTTTGACCACTGACTTTGTTGACTGACCGTTTGACTTCCAGCATCTTCGCGATACGCAAAGATGCACGCACAGCAACTTCACGATACGCGAAGTTGCATTTTCACAGAAAAATTTTTCGATTTCTAACGTTTGGAAAATATCAAGTCTTTTAACTATCTTTTGAGCTGCTTTCCCCCATCACCAACTTCGGCCGCCAAATACCAATCACCTACGTACCTGGGGCTCCCTCTAGCAACGCATGTGCTTACCAATTCCTCTCCAACGCTGATCATCGTGTCGCTTCCCCACACTCGATCCTTGCTCTACACTACACGGTTTAAGGAAAAATCTTAGCCAACTAGACTCATTATACAAAATTTACAACTTACAAATGTCGGGTTGCCTCCCGGTTAGCGCTGAATTGAATGTCTATAGCTCGACATTCATGGTTCTTCAATCAACCGAATAAGTCGGCTCGTCCTCCAAAAAGCAAACCTCCGACTCATATATCTCTTTGTTCAAATCCGCATCCTCCAAATAGGGCTTCAACCGATGGCCATTCACCACTTGCCTCAGATGATCATCGAAATCTTCAATCTCAACCTCTCCAAACTTTCCAACCCTCTTGACTTGATAAGGTCCCGTCCACTTGCTCTTCAATTTGCCTGGGAAAGCTTCAATCTTGAATTGTACAACCACACTCGTTGCCCCTCCTCGAAGGTCCTTCTCTAAGCTTGATCGTGAACTCGTTTCATCTTGTCTTTATATGCGGACGCACATTCATAAGCTTCATCTCTCAACTCTTCTGACTCGCATATGTTCAACTTTCTTTGTTTACCTGCACACACATAATCTAGGTTAATATTCTTAACCGCCCATAGAGCACGATGGGCTAGCTCAACAGGTAAATGACACCCTTTTTCGTAAACCAACCGATAAGGGGTGGTTCCAATAGGCATTTTATAAGCGGTACGGTAAGCCCATAAAGCATCGTGTAGTTTATTTGACCAGTCTTTTCGATCGAGCCTTACCGTCTTTTGTAAAATTTATTTAATTTGCCTATTAGAAACCTCCACTTGCCCACTCGTTTTAGGGTGATATGGAGTGGCAATACGATGCTTTACGCCATATCGTTTAAGTAGTTTGCCAAAATTGAAGTTTTTAAAATGTGAACCCCCATCACTAATGATAATGCGGGAAACACCAAAACGTGAAAAAATATTAGACTGGACAAACTTACAAACAACGGTATGGTCATTCGTCTTGGTGGCGATTGCTTCTACCCATTTAGACACATAATCGACCGCCACCAAGATATAAAGATTACCAAAAGAATTAGGAAATGGGCCCATGAAATCAATCCCCGAAACATCAAAGATGTCGACAAAGAGGATTGGTTGCATGGGCATCTCATCCCTCTTCGAAATACCCCCCATCTGTTGGCATTTAACACAATTCTTAACAAACGCTGCTGCATCCTTGAAGATGGTGGGCCAATAGAATCCACATGCAAGCACTCGATGTCCTGTCTTCTGGCCGCTGAAATGGCCTTCACAAGGTGATGAGTGGGCATGATACAAACACTTCGAATCTCCTCTTCCGGTAAGCAACGCCTCATTACTTGGTCCGCTCCAACTTTGAACAAATCCGGATCTTCCCATGCATAGTACTTCACCTCCGAGAGGAAGTGCTGCTTCTTCTTCTTTGGTCAAAACTCTGGAATTGTATCTGCAACAAGAAAATTAATAATATCAGCATACCATGGCAAAGTTGAAGCAGAAAACAATTTCTCATCCAGGAAAGACTCATTAATGCCCCTCTCGTCTTTCTCATCTTCTTCTTGTCCCACAAGTCTCGACAAATGATCCGCTACCACATTTTCACTTCCTTTCTTGTCGCGGATCTCCACATCAAACTCTTGGAGCAGTAAAATCCACCTGATCAAGCGTGGCTTCGTATCCTTCTTCTCCATCAAATACTTGACTGCGCTGTGATCTAAAAAAACAATAACCTTGCTCCCCCAAATGTATGATCGAAACTTATCAAGTGCATATACTACCGCAAGCAACTCCTTTTCCGTAGTGGTGTAATTAATTTAAGCATCGGAAAGGGTTTTGCTCGTGTAGTATATGGCAACGGGCTTCTTATCCACCCGTTGACCTAACACGGCCCCGACCGCGTAGTCACTTGCGTCACACATAATCTCAAATGGAAGTGACCAATCAGGTGACAACAAGATCGAGGCTTCAACCAATTTGTTTTTTAATACATTAAAAGCCTTAAGACATTCTTCGTTAAAAACAAATGGCACATCTTTTAGCAACACATTACACAACAGTTTAGATATAACACTAAAATTCTTAATGAACCATCGGTAAAACCTGGCATGACCCAAAAATGCCCTTATCCCTTTTATGTTAGTAGGTGGTGGAAAATTAGATATGACTTGGATTTTCGCCCGGTCAACCTCAATCCCCCAACTTGAGATGACATGTCCCAAAACCGTCCCTTCTTGAACCATAAAGTGGCTCTTTTCCCAACTTAAGACCAAATTCGTTTCCAAACATCTTTTTAAAACTTTAGTTAATTCATTTAAGCATTTTTCAAAACACGAACCAAAAATAGAAAAATCGTCCATAAAAATTTCAAGTGAATCCCCGACCATATCTGAAAAGATACTCATCAGACACCTTTGAAAGGTGGTCAGGGCATTACACAAACCAAAAGGCATTCACCTAAATGCGAAAGTGCCGTATGGACAAGTGTGTCACACCCCAACCTAAGGCGGAAATGCCGGGGCGTGATCTGATTGCTCACAGCTCGAAGATACTATCATATATAAAATGTGACAATATCTAATTAATTATTTAATTCAAATAATACACAATATTCAATTTCAACAATACAATTCAAATAAATCAATTAAATTTAAGTTTGTCTTCAATATAACCCTATGGTCTTTCTAAGTGTCCATCCTTCAACTCAGGCAACCTGCATATGCGTAGAAAATGGAGTTTTGGTCAACAACACATGTTGAGTGAGTTTACCACCGCAGCTACCATGATCATAGCTGTCCCCACTGGAATCAAAATCTTTAGTTGGATCGCTACCATGTGGGGGGGTTCGATACAATACAAAACACCCATGTTATTTGCTGTAGGGTCCATCTTTTTGTTCACCATAGGGGGGCTCACTGGAATAGTTCCGGCAAATTCAGTTTTGCAATAAAATAAGGATAATATAATAAATAAGCAAAACGTTATAAATGCGGCAATGAAATCAAACCATAAGCATGTAAGTTGTAGATTAAACCATTGTCAAGCGAATCGGGCGCCTGTAAATCAACCATAACCATAAGCATATAAGAATAAGACCGTTGCCAAGCGAATCAGACGGTGGTCAATAGAATGAGAACCCTCTCCAAGGGGATATGTCAAACGAATCAATACAGTAACACATAAGCACATAACAAGTAGATTCGATTAATCACACACAATTACACGTTTACTATTTTTGATATGTATGTATAGTATTATATACGCATATGTCCCCAAAACGTTTATGAAAATCGAGTAAAATAGGGGAATGATAAAACTCACCTTAGATTAAAGGCAAGTGAGTATAATTAAGAATACACGAGTCAACGGATAAGCGAGTCGTCCAATACGCGTCGAACGATATAATTGATCACAACCTGAAACTTTGTGATATGAAACTATAAATAAAAAAGAACTTAATGTCGCTGGAATCAATCCAAACGGATGAGTAGGACTCTAGTTATGTTGAATTAAACGTTTAAGCAAGCTGGTACTGACCAGAATCCGAACAGCGATTTGGAAGTCGGGTTTTGGTCAGTAGCCTTAAAATTTTGTTACGAGAATAAAGGTCTTCTGGACCGAATGTTGAATCCGACCAGAAGTATGAGAAAACGTTAAGTCAAACTTGTTGACTATTATGCCCTTAAACGGGTTTGAGTCCAATTGACCACCGAGACTCCCTCAATCAAAAAATTGATTGAGGGATTTTGTTCTACAGATATAAATCTACAATAATGAAGAAGACAACTTACCCGAACGATGAATGGAACAAGAGATAATCGAGGTCAAAGGGTCTTGAAGCTTGAAAGTCAACGAAAGCTTGAAGAACTTGAAGAAATTGAAGAAACCGACAACGGTGGAAGAAGAATTTCGTGAGATATTGGGATGGTGGCTGGAAATCAGTAGGTTTTAGGGTTTAGATATGTGTTTTGATTAAATATAATAGGTTATGGCTTGTTTATGAAGTAATCCGCTCAATTAGGAAACAAAATAAACTATTTAATGAGAAAATCTTGTACAATAACTAACAAAATTTGGCTTGGACACCAAGAAAACGAAATTGGACCGGCTATAACATTTCTTGGAGTTTAATTTTCGTTAATTTTATCGAAAATAGGAAAGAATTGGCAAAATTAGTCCCTGTAGTTCCCGAAAATACGATTTTTAGCCATTTAAGCGATTTTAAAGGTTTTTAATGGCTATTTGGCATAATTGAAAGTTATGAAATTATAAAATTAGTTAAACTAAGTTAAAAACCAATAAATACAAGTTTTTAAATAGTTTGAAAGATCCGAATTACATTCTCGAATCGGTTTAAACAAATACGAAAAAATCCGAGATGTTACAACGTGAAAGTGGTCTTATGTTGGTCATCGAAGTGAATAGCAATCTAATTGTACCCCGAATAGCCATCTAGAAAATAGTAAAAGTTCTGACCTGCAATTTTCTCGATGATTTGATCAATGAACGGCAAGGGAAAATGGTTATTAGATGTTGCCGCATTGTAACGTCTGTTAATTTCCGATAAAAGGTTTAACCTTGTTATGTGGTGTGCACCTCCCGGGCTTGACCCGGCATTCTCCCGAGAGCTCCTTGCCACCCTCATATGCGTATCTTACTTAACCTTTCTTACATGTGCATCCATTAGTAAAGTGGAGGGGCCAGAATGTATTATATTGTTAATATATTTTATAAAAAAAATCTAACCCTAACCCCAACACCCACCTCCGATCGGCGCCACTACCCCCTCCCCCATTCTCGATTTTTGTGCAACCAGTCATCACCTGGCCTCCAAACGTTCAATTCCAGGTCGGTATTTGATGTCTACAACTCTTTTTCACCTTAATTCATCCTTGTGGCTCGTTTATTCGTCATTAAACCGCTTGTTTTAGGTTACCGGGTGGCTGTCCAATTGGGCAATTTCGTGGCTGTTTCGGCTGAGGTTTTTGCACCACAATATTCCTAGGTATGTCTAGTATATCATACTTAAAAATCATGTTCATTGGTGTTCGTTAGATCGGTCAACTAGTTGTAGTTTGATTTTTAGTGTTTGGTTGACTAGAATTGTAGTTTGATGCGTTTAACGCGAGGGTTGAAGTGATTAACGACCAATTCAGCTCGAGGGAACTTGGTTTGATGTACGGGCTGTTGAAAAATCTTTCTTATAAGTTATGGGACTGAATTGGTTGTCGGTTGCTCAAACGGGTCGGTACAACGCGCAATTGCGTTTATTGAATAGTTGGTGCGTTGTACTTGCGAGTTACCGACCCATTGGACTCGTGTAGCATCGTGTGAACTTGTTGGCTGTGAAATTACCATATTGGGTCTACACGGGGATGAGTTGAATGTTAATTTCCTAAACAACCCTTAAACGCGCGTGTTAGTGTCACCTAGTGCTTCCGGGGGTAAATTGGGAATTCTTTTTTCCCGGGAGTATCTAAGGGTCGTTTTGGTGAATGTAAGGCCTCGAGGGCTGTTGTGATTGAGTTTTATAAGGTCGAGGCTTTAGGTAACTCGAACCATTTAGAAAGTCTCGTAGGATAAACGAGTCATCTCGAGTCAATAGTATTGATTGTATGTAAACCGACAGGTGTTTGACTTGTGGGGCTACGTAGGGATCCTCTAGCTTGTGGTGAAATCATACCTTGTGTCAGGTGAGTTCATGATGCCCCTTTTTAACTCTTTTTTTACGTTTTGGGCTGGCATACACACTCAATTTCAGTTTTACCTGATTTTACTCGTTAAAACAATTTGAAGATCATTGTATTGTTTTGATAATGTTTGTGCAATTATGAAAACCCAGTGTGAGTTACATTCTGTGCCTTAGGATATTTTAGACTAATTTGGTCATAAATTCCTTAAGGTTATATACCTGGTTATGGTCTAGACTTGAGGATGTTAATAGGCTGGGTAGTAATTGAAGATGAGTAGACCTATTTACTTAGTTCATGAATTGAATTGATTATTATATATTACCTTATGGCCCATAGGCTTGCTTGTAATATGGTATATTTTGGGATGATATATACATATATATAAATATATATGTATGTATGTGCATGTGTTACCCTATGGCCCATGATTAGTTATGTTATTTAGCCATTCGTGACTAAGGATGGCTTACATACGATGTGGTATATTTTTGGGATCATATATATGTATGAGTATGTGTTACTTTATAGCCTACGGTTGTGTGATGACATTTAGTTCCTTGTGACTAAGAATGATGTGAGTAGGCTTACTGATGTGTGTGTGCATGGTGATTACGGCCGGGTCAAATATATTACTCGGGTTTTCAAATCCCGTGGTGGAGAGGACCATGTGGCGTGATCATCATTTTGGCGGGTCAAATATATTACTCAGGATTTTAAAATCCCGTGGTGAAGAGGCCTGTTGTATGTTTAACCGTGATCGGGTTAAATATATTACTCAGGTTGTACTCGTGGTGGAGAGGCCCGTATCACGTGTTTGGATGTGTAAGTTGTGACCGAGTCAAATATATTACTCGGGTTTGACTCGTGGTGGAGAGGCTCGTGTCACGTGCTTAGGTCTTACCGCGACCGGGTCAAATGTATTACTCGAGTTACGACTCGTGGTGGAGAGGCCCGTGTATGTGTGTTCGACGATGAATGTATTATTTGGTGAACCATATTTATTTATTTTATTATTATCCTCACTCCCGGTTAGAACTATAACTTTGAAATAAAGTATGAATGATTGTTTATGAAAACTTGAACTCATTCAGCTCTAGCTGACTTTGTGTGTATGTTAGATTGAGTTTCAGGTTAAGGAGTGGATGTTACCGCTTGGAAGTGCTGGATGCTACTCGGAGTTGATGGCATTTCTAGACGAGGACTTTAAAATAAAACAAACACTCCACTTTATATAAAATTATGGGATTTTAGATACTTCACTTTTCCCCACTGTTTATCATTTGGTATCTTCCCGGTTTTTGGGGATTTTGATGTTTATTATTCCGCTGTTTAATTACTCTGAACTGATTTTAATAAGATGAACATGTTTGGTTTTAAAGTTTTGAGAATTTTTGGATATGATTACCAACTGTAGGATTCCCGAGGTTCAGGGTCTTACACGCATTCAACTTCCTATAATCAACACAAATCCGCCACCCCGGTTACCGGTCAGGTGGCGCTTTCCTCACCTCTCCCGTTACGGATTATCTGAATCCCTGCCTTCTTCGGAACCGTTTGTGTTGGACTTACCCACGTGCTATCTGAGATCGGAAAAATGATTCCCGTGTCCAACCACTTCAAGACCTCCTTCTTCACTACCTCCCGCATGTTTGGATTCAACCTTCTTTGTGCATCATGAGCGGGTTTTGCCTCTGGATCGGTGATGATCTTATGCATGATAATGGATGGGCTGATCCCTCTCAAATCTGCTATCGTCCAACAAATCGCCGCCTTATGACTTCCAGCAATGCTCTCTCTTGCTCGTCTTCCAAATTTGCAGCGATGATGGCCAGTAAAGTCTCTCCTTCCCCCAAGAACACGTATTTCAGGTGTTTCGGGAGCTCCTTCAATTCAACAGCCGGAGGACTCTCTAATGATGGTTTCAATTCCGAATCAATAGTATCGGTCAACCGCTCTACTTGTTGAGACCATGGCGGTTTCCCAATGCTTGCAGCATACAGCTCCACTTCTTTCTCTTCTTCCTACAACTGTAAGACATGCTCAACTGTTTTCCTGCAACAAATACAACACTCCTATGTGGCATCATCCTCACTTTCTTGAGGATTCAACCCATCAATGACTTCAGCCGTAAAGCATTCGTCACTCACCAGAGGGTTAGACACATTTGAAAACACATTAAACTGAAGATTCTTATTACCAAAAGTCATGTCCACTACCCCGGTTCTACAGTTAATTAAAGCATTCACGGTGGCCAAAAAGGGCCGACCGAGAATCACGTTCGGTTGTCGTTTCGGGTCAACTGTCACGTAGTCTAGAACCAGGAAGTCAACCGGGTAATAGAAATCTTCTATCATCACAATCACATCGGTCACGATTCCCCTAGGATGCTTGAGTGTCAAGTCGGCCAACACCACGGTGGTGTCTACTTTTCTAAGTGGACCAAAGTCGTATTGGTCATACAAGCTTCCCGGGAGAATACTCACCCCATCCACAAGATCAAACAACGCCCTAGTCATTTTAAAATCACCCACTTGAATAGGTATAATTGGCGTTCCCGGATCTTGTAGCTTGGATGGGAGGATACCCGTCAAAATCGAACTCACATTTGCAGTTAAGTCAACTAGTTTGGGCAACTTGTGAGTTCGTTTTTGAGTGCACAAGTCTTTTAAATATTTAGCATATGCAGGGACTTGTTTAATTGCATCTATGAGGGGTAAATTAATTTTTACATGCTTAAATATTTCCCACATTTCCTCCTGCTATCGGCCCCTCTTTCAAAGTGCCGATGAGGTCTCGGGGTTCACCAATGCCCGAGGAAACGGAACAGTTTTATTCGTTGGGCCCGTCTCCTTGGCGGTTGGTGTTCCCGTCTTAGTTTCAGTTTTGATTTTATTTTTATTTGTTTGATTTGATTTAGTTTTCGGTTCAATTTCACCCTCATCGTCACTTCTCCCATTTTCCCCCAAGTCCTCCACTTCACCTTCAACCAAAGGTGGTTGAGCTACCCCATTATTATATACCTTTCCACTCCTAAGGGTACTTACCTGGTTGACCTGGGCACTCTTACCGGTCGAAGAACTGCTACTCTGATGGTTCGGATTCTTCAATGTGTCACTCGGTAACATCTTTAGGTCTTTCTTCAAGGTGGCCATCTCTTCCGCCAAATGACTCATTTGCTTATCTCTTACGGCATTCACTTTTTCTTGAATCTCCATTCTTCAGCTCATGTCTTTTAATAGTGTTAGGATTTCCGAATCTTGTGAAGAACTTTGACCTTGAGTCGCCCCTTGACTTTGCTGACCCTGCTGATAACTCTTGTTATAACCCCCTGACTCCTTTTGATTGTACCCACTTTGACCGTTACCCCTCTCATTCTTGTACCGCCTCTGATTTGACTGATAGCTTGGTTTTTGGGAATTACCTTGAAAATTCGGGTTTTGTTGTGTGTTCGGGTTTCCATAACTGAAGTTGGGGTGGTTTCGGAGGCCCGGGTGGGAAGTGTTTGAATTCATATTAGTATTGTACCTCTTCTCACCCTAAACAAAATTCACCTCCTCTTCTTCCACTTCTTCGTCCTCCATCACAACTCCACAAGTCGCCACTACATGGCCTATTCCTCCACAACCCTCACAAACTGGATATGCCTTTTCTGACTTGCCTTTCTCCTTCGTACCCGCACTCATCAACTGATCCAACTTTCTCTCCAACCTAGCCATACGATCATCCGACTCACCGCTATCCACAGCTTTCACAACCTCTTTGAATTCATTGCATGCCGCTCTAAGTGTTGCCAATCTTCATTTTCATCATTAGTCAAAAATGACCCATTTGTGGTTGACTGAAGATCACGCACATCATCACTCGACAACCCGTCATGAAACGCTTTGATCAACTACCACAATGCAATCCCATGATGCGGGCAAGTTCTCAACAACCTCTTAAATCTCGTAAACGCTTCATGAAATGTCTCACCCGACCCTTGCTGAGAATTTCTGATGGAGGTTCGGGCCTCGGACGTTCTTTGTGGTGTGTAGTACTCGTCCAAAAACTGCTGAGCCAGATCTTGCCACATGTAAATACTTGCTGACGGTAGAGATAAAAACCACTGTTTTGCTAGATCTTTGAGACTGAACTGAAAAACCACTAGCTTGACTTCATTGGCAGTGAACCCTTGACTTGAGATGGTGGCACAAATCGCATTAAACTCGCTCATGTGTAGGTATGGCTCTTCTGATGCTTTCCCATGAAAAGTAGGCATCCCGGTCAAGTCGCTTTGTCTCACTGAAAACGTTCTTCCTTCTCTAACCGGGATCACAATGGGAAGCGGGTTCATGGCCACTTGTGGAATGAAGTGGCTTTGAACTCCCGGAACGGGTAGTGGAACAAATGTCCTCAGGACCCCAACGTCAAACTCGTACTCGGGAAATTGCGGCTTGGGAATCTCTTGTCTTCTTCGCTCTCGTACTCGGTGGTTGAGCGAGCTCGGTGTTCGGCTGTGGAGGGGTTGTTGTTGTCTTCTATGATACCGACCCCCTCGCGCATCTTCCAGTTCTTCCTCATCTTCAAAATCCTCAAACTCGTCAAATACCCTTCGCCAATTATACTCGAACTCGACCCAGTTAAGTGTCGGTTCGAACCTCATGGAATAGTCATCTCTTTTTTGATACTGTCTTTGAGCTCTAGGGTTTTGGTTAATGTGTTGGTTTAATGGAGGTAACTCATGGAATGGAGGGTTTTGTGGAATGTGTTGCGGAATGTTTTGTGGGATGGTTTGTTCTTGATTATGTGGTGGGTTAAGATTGTTGGGTTGAAACACCGGTGGTATCGGGTATGGGTTATGTTCCTGATGGTTCATGCCTTCTACTTTCGGCCTAGAGGTTTCACCCATTTTTATTTTGCTCGGTTTCTTCTCAAGGCTTTCTCTATTTCAGGATCAAACTGTAACACCTCCTTGCCTCGAGCAAATCTCGTATGCATCAACCTAAAAGATTAACTGAACACACCAAACAAGCACACCCCGCGTAAAATACGAGGAAAAGAATTTAAACTAAAAATTAAACTAAATTACACTACTTTAAACTAAACTAAACTAGCACTAAGCGCGTTGAGACCCCGGCAACGGCGCCATTTTGACGTAGGATGTCGCGGTCTACTCAAACAATTAATTTTAAGACTTAAATACCTATAATAAGTACGGGTAAGTAAGGTCGTCTCCACAGGAACTCAAGGAAAGTGCTAATTTAATATTACTAAATTAATTACTAACTAAGGTGGACAGACGATGTCAAGCGATTTTTAGAAATGATTAATTAAAACTAAACGGTTACTTTGAAACGATTTGTAAACAATATTAATGAAAACATTCATTCTAGGTTCAGGTAATGTGCTAGTCAACTTAATCCCAGATTTACTTGTCTTGATTGCGCAGTAATTACTAGACCTAGTAGTTTGATGGTGATGACAAACGATACCCTAACCGAATTTTTGACACAATTGAACTCGATCTATCTAATTACCAATTTATATTTTATGAAAACTAATTAAGTGAAAATAGATGATAATTATGAATTCAAAGACACAAGAGCCTAACCCTAAATGTTGATGAATAGAACCAAACAAGTGATGCACTAATCAATAATCGCAAATGTAAATTGTTTAAACAATCAAGCACTAAGTTGAACAAGATAAAAACAATAAAGTCAAATCAAGTTCATAACATGAAGCATAATAAATCTGGTCTTACGAGGATTTACACAAAACCCTAGCCTAGAATGAACAAAGGATTTATCCGAGCATGATCATGATGTCAAAACACTTATCTTTGATGAACCAGAAGCCTCGGAATGGTAGGAAGTCGCCCAACACAGCCTCTTTTGCCTCTAGAAGTCGTGTTATGCCGAATGGTGGGGTTAATGGGTTTATATAAGGCAAAACCTAATTTTTTCCGACTTTAAGCATCTTCGCGTATCGCGAAGATGATCTGGCCTGCTTCTTCGCGTATCGTGACGGACAAAATAGTCGATATTGATTCCTGCAACTTCGCGTATCGCGAAGTTGTCCTTCCTACATCTTCGCGTATTGCGAAGATGCAATTTCACCAGAAATCATATTTTATTCTTTTTAATGCCTCGTGATGCGTGCACTTCCAATCTTTCATTTCTGGGTCTTCATTCCAAGCCCGTAAATATGCTCGATAAGCTCCATAACTTCTATGTCCCTTAAAACGCATAACAATGCTTGAAGTACCAATGTTCGTTCATTTATTTAACTAAAATTAACTAATTAATATACAATAATAACTAACTTTTACCCAACCATCAATTACTTATTGGCTAACACTTGTCCAATAAGTAGCATGTAATAACCTAGTAGACAAGTCTTGTTTACAAAACCCCACAATACCAGTAGTAGCCATCCCGTAAGTCTACAGAGACTTAATCACTGTAATGTAGTTTAAATCCTTTGAAAATATTTAGACTATCTATCATGAGTTTAATGGGTTTAGAAAAGCATCATGACAGTATTGAAAAATCAGTTGTCTCACATAAATGTGAGTTGTGCAAAAACTCGAATGTCTCACCTTGCAAGTTTATATTTAACAAGCCTTCTGATGTTAAGCACCTAGATTAAGCACAATGTAGTATGTCTATGTTGGTATAAACCCATAATCATAACGATAATCACGAGACATGAAAATTTACACGATGGCCAATGTCTTACCTTGATCAGGTAGAGCTTTTGGATTCGTGTATATAAGTTCCTTTAATTCGAAGAGGTACCATTACAGCTACTTGGGTATAATACCGACTTCTTAATATTCAATAGTGAGAGAGAGAGAGAGAGAGAGAGATCAGATTTTTAGACGATTTGTGAAGTCCAGAATCCCAACCTATTTATAATTGAGATTGGGTTTCTTCGTGTCGCGCGAAGAAACCTTCGCGTCGGGCGAAGTAGATGTAGGGTTATCGAGTCAACCCTAGCTATGCCACGTGGCACAACACGAGTCACCATTGCGTGACTTCCACGTTGCGTCACACGAAGAACATCTTCACGTCGCTCGAAGAATAAAGGACTTTTTGGATAACTATTACAACTTTGCATAGCGCGAAGAATCTTAACCTCGCGCCTTCACGTCGCGCGAAGGAATAAAAATACTAGGGCGGCCCTTAAGCGGCGATGCAAGCGTGTGAAGTGCAAGCTACACCTTCAAAGCGCCACATTGCGCCCATTGCACTTTGCCCGTGCGCGTGCGCATCGTGTGCTTCGCCCTCCGCTAGGACTACTGGGTGTGATTTGGCACATAAGAATATTGCCATGTGAGCTCTCTTCCTTATAAAGAGTTTACAAGTTTTATAATCTAGAAATGTGAGACAAGAATTAGAATTCTTATTTATACCAAGGTGGAAGCCTTCCATTTTCTTTTCTTCAACAATGTGGGATGGAATGTAACTTCCTTTCCATTCTCCATTCTTCCTTTGTTTTATTTCTTCTCTTTTTCTTCTTATTTCTTCACTTCCTCTTTTGATTATTTTATTTCTTTTTGGATTGTTTTATGGTTTGTTATAGTCTCCCCTCCTTATTTTGAATCTCGTCCTCGAGATCTATTGGAATAGGTGTGTGGGTACTTCCATTTCATTTCCGATTCCAATTCCCAAGTATATTCTAGTCCACATCTTGAATCCCATTTCACTTTGATTAGAACTATTCTTTAATTCTTGAGATTCTTGATCGTTCTATCTTCAATTTGTAGTGGTACTTTTAATGATTCATCAGCTAAGCATTTCCTTAGGTTACTTACATGAAAACCTAAATGACGATGATGAGGATGCTGGGGGAAACCCAAATGACGAAGATGATTACGACGATGACTACATACGCGAGGCGACAGATCGTATAAAACAGATAATGTAAGACACCGTGTGTTTTGTTTAAGTTAATACTATTTGTTTGTACATTATTTAACAAATAGCGTAAAACTGTTTCAGATGTTTGAGACCCGCAAGTTGGAGCAATGGGTCAAAAATAGAGGACGGGAGCATGGGTATGTTATTGTGGTCCAACGGTCAAGGAAAAACGGTATGGACCTCGCATGCAATCGTGGAGGAGAACCGAAAATAAAGCCACGATTAGACATACCGACAGCATTAAATAACGATGTCCGTTAAAACTCCTAGGCAGGTACAACTCGAGGGGTGAATGTTGGAGGCTTGAAGTGGTACACACAAACACGATCCCGTTGAATTTGAGAAGGGGTACGCGGAGCTGAGAAAAATGACCAACGAAGAACTGGATCTGGTTGCGACGTTATACCGGAACGACGTGCAGCCCCTTCAAATCCAAGCAGCTGTGGCCGGACAGTTTTCTGGTTGCCAACCCAAACCCAAGGACATATACAACTACACGAGTAAGCTTAGGAGTCAGGAGTTAATTGGCTTACCCCTATGAAGGTAGTTGAAAACCTTCCTAGTTTTACTGTATAGAGGTTGTGCTTATAATATTTATTAAAGTTATATTTCTTCCAATGCAGGTGCTGGAATTGTTGATATTTTCTTCGTGACAACGGTTTCAAGTACTATACCCGGGAGAATGCAACCAACGACAGGACGGAGGATATTTTCTTCTGTCATAACAAGTCGCATAAGATGTGGCGTGCGTTTCCCGAGGAATTTTTGATTGACATGACGTACAACACCAACATGTACAACTGGTTGTTCGTTGAATTTATTGGTGTGACGTCGACATCAAAGTCGTTTTGTATCGCCCACGCGTTTTTCATCAGGGAACGTTAGAGGACTTCACCTAGGCTCTCGAGAAACTTAAAGAAATGCTCCATGATTGTATGGAGCCTCGCGTGATACTGACTGGTGCGAACCAAGCCCTCATGAAATCCTACGACGCGGTCTTCCCTAATGCCACCAAAAATTTATGTAGGTGGCACATATCCAAAAATATAAAGAAAAAATTTTAGAGTCTTTATAGGACGGATATGGGTACGCCGGAGATTCAGATGAGGGAGCCAGGTGCCAATGAGTTGCGTGCGGAGATTTCATTCTGCATGTTCAGGCTGGACGTCCACCTCTTCATGTAAGAGTTCGCAGTTGCTCTGGGCCTATACACAGAGGAGGAGGTACGCCTTGCCATCTACATGCAGAGCATCCACCATATGCCAGACAACGACCTACGGGTATGGTGGAGCTCCATCAGCGAGGAACCATTCGGGGAGAGGGCCTTGGCCACGAAGGCCAAGGTCTCGGCCATTAGGGACCCGCTTCACTGGTACGTTCCTAAAGTGTATTGTATTGTATTATATAATATTATATTATATAATATAATATAATATAATATAATATAATAACATTATATTATATTATATTATATTATATTATATTATATTATATTATATTATATTATATTATATTATATTATATTATATTATATTATATTATATTATATTATATTATATTATATTATATTATATTATATTATATTATATTATATTATATTATATTATATTATATTATATTATCCAGGTATCTACATAGACTGATTGCGACGTCCGTCTCGGGTCGCAATCAGGGCGCGGAGCCTGCAGCCTTCGCAACCTGTTTTTTTTATGTGTCTGCTGACCGACATGGCCTACAACCTTGCTAGGGGGTTTGCAAGCTACTTTTCCAGTTAATACCACAGGCAGCATGAGTGTCCTTGATGGGTGGCACGTACGTCACCCAGCTTGCGATCTCTCTAGGCTATAGAGACCTGGTGGACGGCCTGGCTGTCCACCAACCCCTCTGCGCCCGCTGGACCGCAGACGTTGCACCAGCATGCACATTGTGCATTCGTTCGACGGGCCTAGCGGCCCGTACAACCGACTGGTGGCCGGGGTGGGGGCACGTGTCCCTTACGTCCCGGTGCCTTTAGACCAACCTCCCCCGCTCGCGGTAGCGGATGTACATATCATCAATCAGCTTGTCGACACGGGGGACGGGGTCGGCGAGGATTCGGACTATGGTGGTGACACGCATAAGGATCCGGAACCACATGAGGTACTTTGTACTATATAATCATTTTACGGTTTATTTTAATTCGTTAACTTATTAAACGTATTTTTATTGTTTTGTTATTAGCCGTCGTCGCAGCACGTTCCACGTAAATATCGCGCGGTGCGTTTGGATCCCGCCACCGAACGCCAGGTTGCGGGTCGTTGAGCGTCGGTCATTGCACTCAGAGCCGGAGATAATGCAGATGGCGCGCCAGATTAGCTGGATTGTTCGCTATCTAGCAGCGCAGCAGTATGGATGAGATCGGTACCGTACGGGTATTAACCGGTCCCGGTCCCGAAAATCACAAATTTTTGGTACCGGTACCGAGACGGTGCCGGTACCAAAAATAAAAAATTCAAGAAATCCGGTGCCGGTGCCGGTGCCAGTATCGATCCCAATACCGAAACTCAAAACTTTAGCACCGATTTGGTACCGACGGTTAGGGGTGCAAACGAGCCGAGCCAAGCCCGAGCTCGATTAGGCTCGAGCTCGGATAGTTTAACTTGTACAGGGCTTGAGCTCGAGCTCAGAGCGTTTCGAGCTCTATTTTCAAAGCTCGAGCTCGGCTGGTGAGAAGATTTTCAAGCTCGAGCTCGGCTCGGGCTCGGCTCGTTTACTATATATCAATTACTTTTTTATATAATTATAATAATTTTTATATATTTTTTTCTATTATAAATTTATGTATAAAATAATATATATTATTTAGTTATTTTTAATTATTTTTTTATAACATTATATATATTAATTAATAATTATTAAATATATATTTTAAAAAATTATATAAATGGCAAGCTCGTTTAGGCTCGCTAGCCGGCTCGAGCTCGATAAGTGAAGCTCGGGCTCGGCTCGTTTATTAAACGAGATTACTTTTAGGCTTGAGCTCAGGCTCGGGCTCGATTTAGCTCGGCTTTATCAAGCTTTTTAACGATCTGATCTTGATAGCTCATGAGCAGCTTGGCTCGTTTGCACCCCTACCGACGGTACCAAATCGGTACCGATTTCGGTACCGGTACCGAATTTTCTCATCCCTACACAGCAGTCAGGAGAGCACTACCCCGTGCCCCCGCCACCCCCTCCTAGTTTTTACCACGAGTCGAGCATGTCTGGCGTGATACGCGGGCGGGGTGACGACGTGGACGCCGCCCTTGAGGGGTCGGGGGCTAGGCGCAGGGCAGACGACGACGACACGGCGTTTAAAGCCCCCGATGACTTAGACTTCGGGGAGTTTATTTAGATTTTATACTTTTGTTTTATTTGTTGTATTTAGTTTTATTTGTACATTTATTGTATATAATACTTGTTTTGGTGTATATATGTGTTATTTGTTTAGATCGAACTCTTACCAAGCGATCTGACTACGAGATGCAATTATTTATTAATATTAAAAACAATTTGTTATTTTATTAATATAAAATAAAAAAACAATTTATTTATTTTCTCAATTTATTATTAAAAACATAAAAAAACAGAAAAGAAAACAAAAGAAAAAAAAAACATAATAAGACAAAATATGGGGGGTTTTCTAGAAACCCCCCTTGGTGTGTGTAGAAAACCCGTAAATTAAAACCTAATTATAAGATATATGTATTAAAATAATTGTTTTGGGTTGGATTGTGAATAAAAGTGAAAAGTTGGGTTAGGTTGGGTTGTGCAGGTGAGAGAGAAATAAAGAAATTAATTTTTTATTAAAAAATTGAATTGGTTGGGTTGTGAATAAAGTTAGTCTAAGGAGGGAAATTCAAAACAGATTTTAATGTGAAAATTTTGGGAAAATTCCCAAAATAAGCTTTTATGAAAACAAATTTCAAGTTTTAGGTGTCATTTGCAAGAAATTCCAGAAATAGGTATTAGAAACTAGTCGTGACGAGTAGTTGTAGAACCAATTAGAACTTGCCACGTGTCCTGAAACTAACCGTAACGAGCGTGTTCACTAATCATTTACTCGTCGCGATTAAATAAGTTTCATGCCTAATAATCAATGCCCACGAGTAATTCATAAGTCCTAATAATCAATGCCCACGAGTAATTCATAAGGTTAAATTAGTCGCGACGAGTTAACTACAAATAAACTACTCGTGTAGGGAATGTAAACCAGGTAAAGTAATCGTCGTGACTAAAGGACTTATGAATTACTTGTGGGCGTTGATTACGAGGCATGAAACTTATTTAGTCATTACGAGTAAATGATTAGTGAACGTGCTTGTTACGGTTAGTTTAAGAACACACGACAAGTTTTAATTGGTTCTACAAACTTCTCGTTAACGACTAGTTTATAATACCTATTTTTGGATTTTTTTTATAAATAGTACCTAAAACTGAAAATTTGTTTTCATAAATGCTGATTTTGGAAATTTTTCCGAATTTTTTTCTATTTATTCTAACATTGCCCTATTAATAAATACAAAAACAAATTAGTTTAATTTGCTATTAATTAGACACAATAAAATGACTTAAATTTTACAAGATTTTTAAATGAATAATAATAATAATAATAATAATTATTATTATTATTATTATTATTATTATTATTATTATTATTATTATATAAAGAGAAACCTATAGCTACAATGATTTTATGGTAAGTCAAATCAGTGGCTACCATGTGACAGCCACTAAGTTTCTTTTATTAATAGATAGAATTACAGAAATTATCCTTTATCTTTACCCCAAATTTTAAAATTGATTTGTTTTATCCTTTACGTTTATAAATTCAACAACGTTTGTCCTTTGCCCCCAACCCAGTTACTTTTTCTCGTTAAGTCAGGTCTGTGCCTTGCACATGAGGGCAAATTGGTCATTTTACCTATGTATTTAAAAAATAATTAAAATTAACCTCCATCTCTCTCTCTCTCTCTCTCTCTCTCTCTCTCTCTCTCTCTCTTTCTCTCTCTTAGAGCTGACATCTTCATCTTCTCCATTCCCCCAATCTACTCTATTCTCTAACCCTAAAACTGAAAGTAATCAATATTCCTTGCCCCTCAATGAAGAGATTACACCCAATAAATAGAATAGTTGCCTAACAACCTAGGCACTATTTTAGGAGACTAAATCAAAGTAAATCAAGGTAAATCAAGATATGATTGACAATATATGTTACTAATATTCCCCCTCTGCTTGAGCGTTCAAAAGATGAAATGTTCAAGTTGTTTTGAAACGATTCAAATAATTGTCTTGGAAGGCCCTTAGTGAAAATATCCGCATATTGGAGCTCGGACGGCACGTGAAGAGCTCGAACATGGCCAATTAGAACCTTTTCTCTCACAAAGTGTATATCCATTTCAACATGTTTGGTGCACTGATGTTGAACAGGATTACCGGCAAGATAGACAGCAGAAACGTTGTCACAATAGACGATTGTGGCTCTAGTACCGGTGTGCCAAGTTCGAGAAGTAAGTTGCGGATCCAAGTAGCTTTAGCGACTGCGTTTGCAACCCCCCGGTATTCGGCTTCAGCGCTCGATCTAGATATGGTCGGTTGACATTTGGAAGACCATGAGATAATATTATCCTCGAGGTAAATACAATAGCCCGAGGTGGATCGACGTGTATCCAGGAAACCGCCCCAATCAGCATCCGAGTAGGGCACGTGAGAAAAGTTTGGTGAAGCCAAAATCCGTATTCCATAGTCAATTGTCCCATGAATATATCGTAAAACCCGTTTCATGAACAACAAGTGAGAGTCCCGGGGAGCATGCATAAACAAACAAATTTGTTGAACTGCGTAGGAGATGTCGGGCCATGTGAATGTCAAATACTGAAGAGCCCCGGCCATTCTTTGATAAAAGGAACCATCAGCCAATAATTCCCCTTCAGTCTCACTAAGTTTGGAGTTTGTATCAACCGGAGTGTTGCACGGTTTACACGCCATCATGGAATCCCGACGAAGGATGTCTCGTGCATACTGTGCTTGAGACAAAAAAAAGTTACCACCGTCTCAACTAACAGTTATTCCCAAAACATGGTGTAAAGGACCGAGATCTGTCATGGCAAACTCCATGGATAGGCGTGAAACAATGTTGCTTATCAAATTCGGGTAAGAGCCGGTAAGAATGATGTCATCAACATATAGGAGTAAGTAAGCTGTTCGACCCCATGTTGATACACAAATAAGGATGTATCAGTTTGACTCCCCCGAAATCCCAATAATAAAGCAAATGAGGAGAACCGTTGGTACCAAGCCCGAGGTGCCTGCTTTAAACCATAAAGAGATTTCTGAAGGCGACGCACATGGTGCGGGTTAGCTGGGTCAACGAAACACGATGGTTGTTGCATGTATACGGTTTCCTGTAGAGAGCCATGAAGAAATGCATTTTTGACATCAAGTTGTCTAATGTCCCACTTACGAGCAGTGGCAAGAGCAAGAACCGTGCGGATGGTAGCCGGTTTAACAACCGGACTAAAGGTTTCGGTACAGTCAATACCGACTGTTTGGGATCGTCCGTTACATACTAGTCGGGCTTTATATCTGTCAAGTGAACCATCCTGATTGAACTTGTGTTTAAATAACCACATAGACCGAATTACCAGCTGATTTGCTGGTCGTGGAACCAGTTCCCATGTACTATTTTCTTTTAATGCACTAAATTCGTTGTTCATGGCACGTAACCAATTGTGGCGGCTAGGTTGTATCGGAGGTTAGGACGTTGGAGACTGGATTTTGCTCGAGTTTGCATGGGGTGAGTATTTTCTGAAATGGGAGGCTGGTTTGAGGTTTGCGGCGGGATTAAGGTTGTCGCATCAAATGTTTGGGCTAGAGGGACGGTCTGGGTTGGGTTTGTTGGTGGGTGTGGGCTGGTATTTGGGGTAGAAGGGGTAGTAGCAAGAGTGTTTGAAGGGGCCGGGTTAGGAGGTGGTGGGTTGCCGAGGTAAGGCTCGTGATCCGTTTGAAGTGGAGTAGTTGTTGTAGTGGGTTGGAAGGTATAATGAGAGGGAAAGGAGTCATCAAGGAAGGAATAAGTGGTGGGTGAGGTGTTTGTGAGGTTAGTGAACGGGAACGAGGTTTCGTTGAATGTGACATGTCGGGAGACATGGACGCGACCGGTGACGGGGTCGTAGCACCGATACCCACAAAAATCGGCGGGGTATCCTAGGAAGATGCAACGGACTAATCTTGGGGCAAGTTTATGAGGTTGACTAGCGGAGAGATTTGGGTAGCACTCGCACCCAAATACACGTAGGTGGTCATAAGTCGGGTGGCAAAGTTAGAGAGCAAAAGCGGGAGGTTGAAAATGGAGACGCCTAGAGGGTAAAATATTGTGAAGGTAAGTGGCCGTATGTAACGCTTCGACCCAAAAAGGCGGAAGGAAGGAGAGCATGAATGAGAAGCGCAAGAATGATGTCATTTAGGCGACGTATCATGCGCTCGGATTTGCCATTTTGTTGCGAGGTTTGAGGGCAAGAGAAGCAAAACACAAGACCATTTGACTGGGCAAATTGTTTAAAGGCATGGTTATCAAATTCCCCCTAAGGTCACATTGGAATGTTTTGATCAATGTATTAAATTGTGTTTAGATAAGTTTATGAAATTTGCAAAACGTAGGAAAAGTGTTGGATTTATATTTAAGCGGATACACCCAAACATATTGTGTGTAATTGTCGATCAAAACCATATAGTATTTATAACCAGAATTACTTAGGACGGGTGAAGTCCATAAGTCATAATGTATAATGTCAAAGGACGAAAAGTAATGGAAATTGAATCCTTAAAAGGTAACCGTTTACTATTCGAAACATGACAAGAGGAGCAAAAAAATGACTTTATAGTCTTATTACAATTAATAATAAGAAAACAATAATCTAGCACGTTCGCGTCGGAATGTCCAAGCCGATCATGCCAGGGGGTGGTACTTGAGGAAGACAGCAAAGCAAAGGCCGGGGGGTGAACGGATAGAGGTCATCGGTGCTATTGTGTCGAGAAAGGTGGCGTCCATCCTTGAGGTCCTTCAAAGTAAAACCAAAAGGGTCAAATTCAACAGAAACTTGATTGTCAGTAGTAAACTTACGAACAGATAAATGGTCTTTAATAACTTGGGGTGAGTGAATGATTTGGTTTAGTTGGTAGGTTTTATTCGGTAAGGTAAAAAAGCCGTTTCCGGAGCCATTGATTAATAGGCGTTGGCGATTACCAACAAAAATAGGATTAGAAGAATAAGACAAGCGAGAAGAAATTTTCCCGAATTAGATGTGAGATTAGAGGAGGCGTTGGTGTCCATATATTAGTACGGTTCTCGAGAGTTCAATTGCATGTTGCTTAGAGCCGCACCGATGCCACTTGGACTAAGGCCATCAAATACTTGCGCGAGGGCACGTTGCGGTGAACCGGCAAAGTGGGCTTGGGACGGGTGTTGTTGGTAGTGGGCTGTGTTTTGGTTAAACTGGGTAGGAGAAGCTGGTGGGTAAGGTGTGGACGGGTAAGGAATGGGTGGGGCAGAACCGTAGGTGGTGTTATGGTGCTGGATGGGTTGGTTATAGGGATAGGTGGATTGAACATTGGGCTGTTGGTTAGGGTATGGTGGAGTGGGCCGATAGTTGGGCTGAAAAGGATTTGGTATGGAGGGTGCACAGAAGAGCCTCGACCATTGCTGTTTTTGTTTCTGCCCCCGCGCCCCCGGTTGCCTCGACCTCCTCAACCCATTCGATAGTTGAAGTTCAGGTCATAATTGTTTCCGCGATAATTGCTCCCTGGGTAGGTTTTTTCGAAACCCGAATTAGATTGTGTTGGGTCTTGTTTGCTTTGACCGTGGGCAGTATATAAAAAGGAGTCACCATGAGTGCTAGCAGAGAGCTCGTTTGTTGAGTGGGATTTTTGATAAGGAAGATTGGAATCTTCTCAACTGACTCAGAAAATGGCTAAGTATGGACTTCGAGCAAGCTTAGACAATCGAGCGTGGTTTTACTACTTCGAGCAAGGTCTTCAAAACCATTTGTGGTTGATTCTTCTAAGTGTTAAGGCTTCGAGCAAGCTACACTTCAACGAGCAAGAGTGCTCTTCTATCGAGCATGGATTACCAATCGAGCAAACAAATTAATCATACAAGTTTTAACCAAGTGATACGAGCACATGATGTTCGAGCACATGGAGACAGGCATGGATGCAATAAGAAGATGTCATGTGCTCAAAGCAAGGACTTCGAGCATGATTCAGTTCCCCGAGTAAGATTTACATCCGAGCATGCAAAAGATTGTTCAATAAATCTCAAAAGACAAGACTGAAGACATCAAGAAGAATGAGCTTGCTCGATGGACTAGTTCGAGCAAAGCAAGGATTAGTCAAGAAGAATGAAGCTTGCTGGAAGAGAATATCTTCACTGAAGATATTCTAAGTAAAGTATGCTCGAAGACACTCATCGAGCATACCTAGTATAGTGAGTCTGCTCGAGCAAGATTCTTACCTTGCTCGAGGACTCTTACACTTGTATTTGTTTTAGTCTTTCATTATGTAAAAGATATGTATTATAGAAGGAATGTCAGGGTCTATAAATAGGGTCCTAGGTTTCCATTTTAGGGTAACGTTTGCATGCACGGAATACGAGAAACATTCTAAAAGAATATTCATTTTGTTTCCTCGTACAGCCGCCACCGCCACCTTCACAAAACCCTAGACATTCCTTTACTGTTTAATTGAATGATGCATTTATTACAGTAACTCTTTGTCTTTGTACTTGCTTACACTGAATATTTATTGTTGTTTCATTTGTAATCTTCACACCTTCGTTCCCATCTGTTGGATATCCTGATTCCGCCGGGATATTCAATAGGCCTTTGGGTTATAGAGTTGGTCTGTTCTTGTCAACCTTACCAAGGTTTGCACCCGACTCATGGTCCTGACAAGTGGTATCAGAGCTACGGAAGCTCGTTGAAGGCCACGTGACCGAAGGTTTGTGAAAAAGGTTGAAGCTTTACTCTGTTTATTCGCATCAAACTTCAGATCTGCTGAAATGGAAGATCAGGAAGTTTCTATGAACAAGATTCCAAGACTTCTCGGAAAGAGAACTATATTAAATGGAAGGTGCTTTTTGAAGCAGCTGTGAACTATAACGACCCTGAACTCTGGACTTTATCACAGAGGAAATTATGTTCCTTCGGCTGCTACAAACAACAGTACCACTATTGAGCTGAAAATGAAGAAAAGGGATAATAAGGCGCTGTCTATGCTGAAGTTAGGACTATCTTGGGAAATACTGACAACTGTCAATCATCACAAAACTGCTAAGGATAAGTATGATGCAGTTATTGACATGTTTTAGGGCAACACAGAGCTGAGAGACATTAAGAAGGATAGACTGAAGCAACAGCTGAATAGATTCAAGTTTAAAGATGGTGAAAGATTAAAATCAGTTTTGCAAAGGTTCATGGTGATTGTGAATGATATAAGAATAACTGATCTGCAAATTTCTGATTTTGAGCTAAACAAGAAGCTTCTATCATCTTTGTCTGGAGAATGGTATACAACAAGCAAATTCATCAAGGAAAAGGCCGGTTTTCCCAACTTTAAGTTGGATGATGGGATAGATTTCCTCAAAGCTGCAGAACATGAGATGATTGAGAATCACATGATTAGAGAGGATAAACCCAGTTTTCCAATGAACAATGATCTTGTAGCACCGATGGGCAATCTCTCTGTCAAGAATCAGCAACCGATAATTGAAGAGCCTTCTGAGACAAGTTCGGCATGTGGAGGACAGACAAGATTCAATGTCCAGTTGATAGAAGATGATGTTGCTTCAACAGCAAGTGGACAGTCTACATTTGTCCAGACAATACAAGCCAAGGAACTGATTATCAAGCATTATTCTCAATGTTCACTGATTCATATCATGCATTTGTGGCCAAGAACCTGATCAACACAAGCATTGTGCAGGAAGACCTTGAGCAAATTGATGTTGATGACTTAGAAGATATGAGCATCAAATGGCAGGCTGCCATGTTAGCTGTGAGAAGCAAGAGACTGTACAATAGGACAGGATGATCAAGCTTCAATGGACCAAATGAAAGAATAGGCTTTGACAAATCAAAAGCCATATGCTACGACTGTCAACAGCCTGGACACTTCACCAGAGAATACAATTTGCCCAAACAAATGGGAAATCAAGTGAATCAAAATCAGTTTTACCAGAATCAGAACCAAAACTTCCAGAATCAAAGAAATCAGATCATCAATCAAAACCCCTATCAGAACCAGAATAGACCCCAGCAACAGCAACCTTTCCAAGCTCAAAGAAATAACCAAATACATGTTCATAATAACCAAAACAGAGTCAATCAAAACACTGTGAATCAAGTTAGGGATCAAGGGAACGTTGCAGTCACTAGGGAACCTCAAGATGGAGAGTTTGATTGGAGTAATCATGCCGCGGAAATGGAAAAAGCAAACATTGATTTCATGGCAAAGGTGCAGGACAAGCCAGAATCATCAAATTCACAGGTACATTCTGATATATCCATTTCTGATCTTCTTATTGCAATTGATGAGCTCAATCAGGAAGTTGGGAAGTGAAAGTCAGAATGTGGAAGAAAAGAAGTATTTCTGAATGTGTATGAGACAAGTGAGGCAACTTATGAAAACCAAATTAAGGGACTGGAAGAAGATTGTATGCAAGCAAACAGAACTCAATCAAGAATGACTATTGAGATTGAAGGACTGAAAAAGATGTATGCTGATGAAAAGATAAAGAATGCTGAATTAATGATTCAGATGGAATTCCTAAAGAATCTGGTGTCTACAGGAAACATAGTTGGATTTGTGGACGAAATGACAGATGAAGAGAAATACAAGAAGGTACCACCACCTTTTTGTGACAGTTATCCATTAAAAGTGGATAAAAAGAGTAGGGATGAGTATTTGAAACAGTTCAAGAATTTCTTTGAAGACAGAACTTAATTTGTAAAGAGGTACGAAGATGTAATTGTTGATGATAAAGGAGAGTTTGTGATGAAGCAAAATGATGAATCAAAAGAAAGAAGGATGCTGAGAAGAAAGTAAATGAGAAAAAGAGATGGAGTGAATACTCCAGTGATGGAAACACTTGCAGTTGTGCAAGCACCAAATCATCAAAAGGCATGAAAAAGAAGAAGGGATCAAGCAAAATGAAAGATGGAAAGATTCCAATGTTGCCAAAGATGACTCCCAAGATGAAGACACATTATGAACAAATGAGAAGAGAGCATGTGGTATTTGACATTTGTGCCAGATCTCAAACAGAAGTCAAGAAAAGAAGTAATGTGTAACACCCGTAAAACTTCCGGTTTAATGATTAGCGCGTGTAAAGTATGTATAACTCGGGGGGTCTTAACCGACGTTTCTCGGAAGCCTTTATGTCATCCCAGTACGTTAAAGAACCTCACTTTTCCTTCCATTTTGCCTTACACTTCAATCTGGAGGGACTAGAGTGTAATATATTATGTTATAACAAAAACTAACACTAGCCCCCCCCCCCCATTATTGCGATCGGCAGAAAGAGCAGACCCAAGACCCGTGATTTTCTTTTTTTGCAACCAATTCTAAGCCTTAGAACTTCAATTCAAGGTATGTACTACGATTCCCCAAGTCTTTTACACGTTAATTGAACCTTATATTGCGCGTATTGATCGAAAACGTCTTAGGCTAACCGGGTGGCTGCCCAATTGAGCTTTTCCGGGGCTGTTTTAAGTGAGGTTTTCGCATCAAAATCCCACTATGTATAACATGTACATCATATTATAATTTCATGGCCAATGGAGGAGTTTAGGTCGGTCAATCGATTTTAGTTCGAAAACTAGGGTTTACCGGGTGTAAGATTGACAATTGTTGAGTTTGATGCGTTAATTGATCGGATGACCGACCGAATCAGTTTGTACAGCCCTAGGGGGTTTAAGCGCTGTGGAAAAATTAATTTTTTGATGCTCGGGGCTGTTATGGTTAGTGCTTCGTCAATCGAGTCGGCGGTGCGCGAATTTTCGTTTAAATGTTAAAGTGAGAGTTGTAAAAAGGAACCGTCAACCCTATCAACTCAGGTGACATAATCATGTTGAATGAAAAGATTAAAATGGGAATTTGGTCCACTTGGGGCTGATTCGTTTAACAAATGGTTTTAAGGTTCATTACGCGCGTATTCGATTCAATTTGATTGCCTTGGGCCAAGTTGTTGGGCCTTGGGCCAAGTTGTTGGGCCTTAGGCCAAGTTGTTAGGCCTTGGGACAAGTGATTGGGCATTGGGCCAAGTTGTTGGGCTTGAACGGCCCATTAGGCAAGAGTTTTCTTACGGTCTAGTTTAGTAACGCGTTGTGTATAATTTACAGGCCCTTGCTTGTGATTGTGCACTTAGGGATTTCCTAGCTCGTTGCGGGTGTTCGATTGATTTCAGGTGAGTTCATGATGCCCCCTTTTAACTCTTTTTAAATTTTGGGCTAGCATGCACACCTAAGTGTTTTCTTACTTGATGAAATGTTTTAAACGATTTTATATAGGCTTGCTAGTATATGGTAGGCCTTGGGATGTTATATATATATATATATATATATATATATATAGGGATGTACTTGAAAGGATGTTTATATATACATTTTGTATATTTATGTATGAGAATGTTTAGTTTTCGGTAATGATGATTTAATGGAAGCACTCTTTTATTTTTAAACTTTTTGTATGACTATCATAATTGTTACTACTGATATTATTTACTTAAAACTTGAACTCACTCAGCTCAAGCTGATTTTGTGTGCATGTTAGTGTGAGTTTCAGGTTAAGAAGAGGATGCCTTATCGCTTGGACGTGCACGAAGCTACTTGGACGGTGAAGGACATACTGGAATGAAGAATTGTTTATGAACATTTTATTTCATAAGACTTATAAAAGTTATACTTAATTTTGGTTTTGGGGTTAAATTCCCGGGTTTTGGGAACTTATTCATTTATTTACGTTTTCCGCCGAATTATACTCTGTGATGTTATTTTAATGCAAATAATTGTTTTTAAGTTTAATTATTTTTACGAGTGTTTTGAATGAATACCAACTGTGGGGTTCCCGGGGTTCGGGGCCTTACAAGTAGGTATCAGAGCCATGGTTCGAGGTATCCGAGCATCCCCGAATGCTTGGACTCGAACTGTAAGAAAAGAGACCAGTATGCCCACCGCGAGTAGCTGCACGCCAAGAGGTAACTTTAAATTATTAGTCATTCCTTTAAATTTAAAAGTTTCCAGTATGTGATTAACTGTCTATGTGTTAGAGAGAAGGCTAACGAGGTTAGGGGCAGGGAGTGCCTAGGACGGGCGGGTAAAGTAAACGACTAATTACACTTGATTAACGTCATTAGCAGTTTACCCTTACCTTACATGTTCTAAATGCCACTTGTACTTAATCGTGTTAAAATTCTGTCTTTGTAGGGATAAGTCATGGTTAATACACGAGCAGCTAAGAAAGGTGGTCCTGGTGTTCGCGGCTGTGGCCGTAAGCCACGTGCCGAAGCCGAGAGTGAGATTCCTACTCCCCAGCAGGAAACCCCGATTCATGAGGAGGGGGATAACCCCGCCTTAGACCCTGCTATGCGCGCGGCTATCGCGGATGAGGTATACCAGGTGCTCCATAGCGCCATACCCGAGATCGTTGCTAAGGCCATTAGGGCCATGGAGGAGTCGCTGGTTGGTAAAGGTTCGGATAAGGGAGGGAAGAGTAAGGAGGTGCGGGTAGAAGAGGAAGAGGAAGTGTATGTGCCGAGTGGGGATGAAGATGAGGTGCGGACTATTAGTGTATCTACTCGGGATTGCTCGTATGGTGACTTTATGAAGTGTGACCCCCCTTCTTTCGATGGTACTAAAGATGCATTGGCAGCACATCAGTGGGTGAGAGAGATGGAGGCCGTTCTGAGGCTTAGTAAGTGCAAGGGGGATGACATGGTGATTTATGCTAGTGCCTCGTTTCATTCCGAGGCACTATGTTGGTGTGATAACTTGGCGCAAGCTATGGGTGATCGTTCGATTAGGAGGATGACGTGGGACGAGTTGAAGAAATTGGTTCTCGATCAGTTTTGTCCTCCGCATGAATTGGATAAGATAGAACAGGAATTCTTGACCTTAGAGGCTGGTACTATGTCGCATCAGGAGTATACCACCAAGTTTAACAAGATGGCTCGTTTATGTCCCGATTTGGTTACTCCCGAAGCCAAGAGGATTAAGAAGTATGTGAAGGGGCTTCCGGTGGATATTCGTAGGGGTGTGTTGACTACCAACATGAACTCTTTTCACTCGGTGGTCACTCTAGCAGGTACGCTGTATGATTTGAGGGAGAAGTTACCGCCGACCGAGAATAGGAAGGCATGGAACTCAAATTCGTACGGTAAGTGGCCCGGGGGAAGCAATTTTAATTCGTCTGAAAAAAGGGTAAAAACTGAGACTTCTGAGTTTAAAAGGGATGCGGCGTTCGGTAATTACAAGAAGTGCGGGAAGCCGCACAAAGGGGAATGTAGGAGTGGGTCTGGCACCTGTTTTCGTTGTGGTAAGGTAGGACACCCCCATTTCGAGTGTCCGACATTGACCTGTTTCGCTGTAAGGGTTCGGGTCACTTGGCATCAAACTATCCTTCCAGTAAGGCGGGGGGGTCCGGGCAGGGGACTTCCTTGAGGGGGAAGATGGATGAGAAGCCGAAGGCCAGGGCGAGGGCCTTCAACATCTCCAAGAAGGAAGCGAAGGAGGTTGCGGATGTCGTTTCAGGTACTTTTCCTTATTTAGCTTTCTTCCCACCGTTATAGTTTCTTATTCCTTTGAAATCGTATGTGTTGATCGTGTAGCTAAGCAGTAGTATAATATTGTCCTAGGTACCTTTCTACTAGATGAATTACAGGCGTCGGTTTTGTTTGATTCGGGCGCCAGTAGAAGTTTTGTGTCTACTGCTTTCTGTTCCTCGTTAAATAAATCACCCGAGCGCGTAGTCGATGTGTTTGAGGTTGAGGTCGCCATAGGAAAATCCGTGTCCGTGTCTAGGGCTATTCAGGATTGTTCCATCGAGTTGTCTGGGAATAAATTTCTGGTGCAGTTGTATTTGATGCCGCTTGGCTGTTTCGATGTGGTACTCGAGATGGATTGGCTCGCGAGTGTTGATGCTCAAATCATTTGTGGTCAGAAACTTGTTCGTCTGTGGGCCCCGGATGGGACCCAAATCACTATCTTCGGTGATCGGAGTGGTGCGACGCCACATATCATATCTATGCTTAAAGCGGGGAGATTGATGCAGCGGGGTTGCGGGGCGTATCTAGCGTATGCTATAAATATGAAAACCGAGGTGGCTACCGTCGGTGATGTTCCTATTGTTCGGGATTTCCCGGATGTATTTCCCGATGATTTTTCAGATGTCCCGCCGGACCGCGAGGTCGAATTCCAGATAGACCTTGTGTCGAGCGCAAAACCCGTTGCTCGGGCCCCTTATCGTCTAGCACCGAATGAAATGAAAGAACTTATGGCTCAGTTGGAAGATTTTCTTGACAAGGGCTTCATTCGACCGAGCATCTCACCTTGGGGTGCCCCGGTCCTGTTCGTTAAAAAGAAGGACGGTAGCATGCGGATGTGCATTGACTACCATGAATTAAACAAGCTCACTGTTAAAAATCGGTACCCTCTTCCAAGGATCGACGATTTATTTGATCAGCTCCAAGGAGCTAGTTGGTTCTCGAATATCGACCTTAGGTCTGGGTATCATCAGTTGAAGATTCGGGAGGAAGATATTCCCAAGACTGCCTTCCACACTCGTTATGGGCATTATGAATTTCTTGTGATGTCTTTCGGTTTAACCAACGCACCGGCTGCGTTCATGGATCTTATGAACCGGGTGTGTAGGCCGATGCTCGATCGTTCGGTTATTGTGTTCATCGACGACATTCTTGTGTACTCTAAAAGTGAATCCGATCATGCCGGTCATCTCATGGAAGTGTTGGAGGCTCTGCGGAAGAACAAACTGTATGCGAAATTTTCTAAGTGTTCCTTCTGGTTGCGTGAGGTTCAATTCTTGGGTCATATTATTAACCCGAGTGGTATTCTGGTTGACCCTGCAAAGGTGGAAGCCGTGAATGAATGGGAGTCTCCTAAGTCTCCATCTGAAATCCATTGTTTTCTGGGTTTGGCGGGGTATTACCGCCGCTTTATTCCCGATTTTTCGAAAATTGCCTCTTCACTGACCAGGTTGACTAAGAAGAGTGTTAAGTTCGTTTAGGGTACGGAACAGGAGGAGGCTTTTCTCGAGTTGAAGAACAGATTGACGCATGCCCCGATTTTAGCTCTACCCGATGGCACCAACGATCTGGTGGTTTATTCTGACGCCTCTTATCAAGGGCTTGGTTGTGTTTTGATGCAGCGAGGCCGAGACATTGCTTATGCCTCACGGCAGTTGAAGCCTCATGAGACGAATTATCCTACACACGATTTAGAACTGGCGGCGGTTGTGTTTGTGCTTAAGTTGTGGAGGCGTTATTTGTACGGTGTTCCTTGCGTTATTTTACCGATCATAAGAGCTTAAAGTATTTCTTCGAGCAAAAGGAACTGAATATGCGACAGCGTCGATGGCCGATGTGTTTATTTGTGAGATCGTCTCTGGGCACGGGGTGCCGGTATCAATTGTTTCGGATAGGGATACGCATTTCACCTCCAGGTTTTGGAAAAGGTTTCACGAGGAGATGGGCACCAAACTCCTTACCATTACTGCTTATCACCCGCAGACGGATGTTCAGTCCGAGAGGACCATTCAGACTCTCGAGGATATGTTGCGGGCTTGTGTTATCGACTTTGGTGGTAGTTGGGACCGTCACTTACCGTTGGTAGAGTTCTCGTATAATAACAGTTATCACGCCACGATTGGGATGCCACCGTTTGAGATGTTGTATGGTAGGAGGTGTAGGACTCCAGTCTGTTGGGGTTCCATTGGTCAGAAGCAGTTGGGTAGTTTGGAGGTGGTCGAGGCTACGACTGTGAAACTCGACAAGATTAAAGCATTTATGAAGGCCGCGCAGGATCGTCAGAAGTCTTATGCAGATAAAACGCGAAGGCCTATTGTGTTTGAGGCTGGGGATCGGGTTATGTTAAAAGTTTCTCCCTGGAAGGGCATTATTCGTTTTCGTAAAAGGGGGAAGCTCAGTCCGAGGTTTATAGGCCCGTTCCGTATATTGGCCCGAGTCGGTGAGGTAGCATATAGGCTAGAATTACCCGAGGAGCTCGCGGGGATTCATCCTACTTTTCACGTGTCCCATCTGAGGAAATGCTTAGCGGATGAAGAGGCCCATGTGCCTCTCGATGATATTGAACTCGATAGTAAGCTGAACTACGTTGAACAACTGATTGCTATTCTTGACCGTCAGGAGAGGCGTTTGAGGAATAAGGTGGTCAGACAGGTGAAGGTGCAGTGGAAACACCGTAGGGGTTCCGAGGCCACTTGGGAGTCCGAAGATGAGATGATGAGACTGTATCCGCAATTGTTCCAGTCGCCTCGGGATTCGGGGACGAATCCCATTGTAAGGGGGTGGACTTGTAACACCCGTAAAACATCCGGTTTAATGATTAGCGCGTGTAAAGTATGTATAACTCGGGGGTCCTAACCGACGTTTCTCGTAAGCCTTTACGTCATCCAGGTACGTTAAAGAACCTCACTTTTCCTTCCATTTTGCCTTACACTTCAATCTGGAGGGACTAGAGTGTAATATATTATGTTATAACATAAACTAACCCTAACCCCCCCCCCCTCCATTGTTGCGATCGGCAGAAAGAGCAGACCCAAGACCCACGATTTTCTTTTTTTGCAGCCAATTCTAAGCCTTAGAACTTGAATTCAAGGTATGTACTACGATTCCCCAAGTCTTTTACACGTTAATTGATCCTTATATTGCGCGTACTGATCGAAAAATGTCTTGTTGTAGGCTAACCGGGTGGCTGCCCAATTTAGCTTTTCCGGGGCTGTTTTGTGACATTTGAGCCAAAACAAGGTACACCTCCGTACGTATTTACCGATTAAGCAAATAAACGCCTTTTGCGTAACAAACGAACGATTAACCGAACGGGTCGGGTTATGACCCAGATATCTCGGGGGGGCATCTATAAGTGATATACGATCTATACAGGCTAAAATATTAGAAATATGGTCTTAGTTTGATAGCAAACAAGTTAAACGAAAACATGCTTGTTTAACTACCCGCTATAGATTTAAACGCAAAAGATAGTTACAAACCAAGCATTGTATCATCCGTTAAGCCGAAAAAGACTTACCAAACACTTATTTGAAATGTTTTAAGTGATCCATGAAAATATTTTTGATTTTTACAAACATATAGTATGTTTTTATAATTTTACACAAAACTTGCCGAAAAACACTCGTTTTCGCGCTGTTTAACGCACCCGATAAGTTGTTCGCGCCAAAAACCAAACCCGAACTAAATTTGGACCAGGATTTTCGTGTTTGGGCTTGAGAAATCAGAAACTTGGGCCAAAATGAGCCCAAGGTGGGCCCATATATATCCCGATCGCAACAGCAAACCCCCCCCCCCTTTAGTTCTTTCATATTTAAACTAGATACAAGATATTTTAACCTCATTTTCTTGAAAACTCTTGATACAAACTCTGCTCCAGCCAGAAAAACTTCAAAACCTAAGGTAAGGAGCTTAAATAAGTAGCTTTTGAACTTGTTTAAACTTGTTTAATACCATAAAAATATGTCTTGGTTACTAAAAATCATTCCTAACCGTGTAAAAATCCTAAAAATGGTCCATAAACATGTTTTGATCATACACATGGTAAGGAACCTGTTTTGATAGTTTTTTTGGCCATAAACACGGATTAAAGGGTTGAAACGATGATTTTACGGTTCAAAAGTTCGTTTTTGTACACTAGCCGAAACCCTAAGTTAAGGGCTGTTATGTTGATGAAATATTGCTTGGTTTGTGATATAGGACTTGTACCTAGCTTTCTTAGAAGCACAAGAACCTGAAAACTTGATTAAAAGGTCGGAAACGAGCCAAACCCGCTAAGGTAATGCCGAAACACTCGCTTACGGGCTATTTAGGTTAAGGTTGTGATGTGCATATTTTTATTACTTGAAATTTTTCAGAGACATCATGAACCATGTCAATGAGTCCCTGTTCAAATTTGGTAATTTTTCGACCATCCGAGAATATTTGGCAAATTTATTACCAAATTGGGATGTTTATTTAGGAAAAATAGCTAAAATACTTCAAAAATTATGAAATTTTTCTGAGAAATCAGATTTAATGTATTTTGATCACATATGAATTTTGAGATCATTTGGAGAAGTTTAAAGGTGTTTTGTTTATTTTCGTTCGTGTGAATTTTTACACCTGAATTTGGGCCGAAAATAATATCGCACGAACTTTTTACATTCTGGAATTGATACAGGTTGTTTTAGGACATGATTTGAGTATTCAGGAATTTTTGTGGAATTTTTGGAAATTGTTTGGGGAAAACGGACGATTTTAAGACGAAATAAAGCTGATAAAATGAATTTTTATAAATTAATAAATCAGTAAATAAATTCCAGAAATATTTTTATAAAAATCTACATATTTTAATTGATAAGTGGTTAAATTTTCATAATTTAATGATAAAAGGTTAATTAATTATGCTAATCTGAATATTAAACAAATTCAGTTTTTATAACAACCGGCAAGTTCGCGACTAGTGAACCTGCGGGAAAATCAAAACACCAAGAGTGATCAAAAATCATACGTTTGGACTAATTAAGTGAAAATGAACTTTTCTATGAGAAACCTGGACAATCCGGGTGGATTGTGCGCGTTTCTTCTCAAATCAAACTGAATAAACTGAAAAGGGCCATGTGGCTAATCCGGGACCCCAGTATGTGATCTTCTTTATAACTTAATCATTTTATTAACCAATACATTTACCCAAGCTTATTTTCCCATAACTGTTTTCTGAACGCGTAAACGAACAACTTGGCCCGGTTGGGAAAACGGGAATCTGAGCCAAGTTCGGTTTTAAGTATTAGACATTGAACAACATCACAACTTAAGCCTATTGTCACTTTCTGGGCGTTCCAACTACACCCAGATTAGTTATACAGCCCAGATTAGTATTGAGATTATAATAATATTAAAATATTAATATTGATTATAGGAGCTACTGATAGCGGACCGAACAAACCACGAGCTGATACAGTACCGAATATCTACTAAACCGTGAGTTTCATGACCCCACTTTTAAACTATTTTACGAACCTTTGGGGTGAAAAGCATGTTTAATTTCATATACATACCTGAAACATGTACTGATGTGAATTATCTAAGTGCTAACACACGAAAGTCCCCAAGATCACAGTGATTAACTTCGAGCCGGTGGCTTGGGAATAGTACTATTAGTTTGACAAACCCAGGCGGGGCCAGCACGGTTGTTGAGATATTATCCCGTTTGCACATGTCCATATATTTTTTTTTACGAACCAGCTATGTAGTGTTAGACATAGCTACCGGGGCATATTGTGGGTGGAAAGGGGCCACAGTGGTTGATTGAGCATGGGAAATGGAGGCATGCAGCACGAACAGTCCAGGCTTCACTGTAGCTTAACATAATTACATCACATACATCATTTACATACATACATACTTATTTCATGATTACAAGTGTTGACTTGTGAATACTCATTACTGATTTCTTGAAACTCGTGAAACTCACCAACTCTAGTAGTTGACCCATTTTAAACTGCTTTTCAGGTGTACCTAAATCGGAGTAATTTGATGATCTGTTACTTACCTGAAGTGTGTGGTTGATGCTATGTGAATAGAGGCAAGGATGTTAGTAGTAAGAATGTATAGTTAATGAACTAGTTTGTTTATATCACCTAGACTGGAAAACAACGATAGAACAAAGAAATATAATATATTGTAAATTAGTTTGTAATGTTTCTTTATAAACAATGTGTTGATATCAGAGGTGTCTGTTAAATTCCCGTTTTACGCTTCCGCATTGTGCTAGTCGGGATGTGACATGTTTTGAGTGAGGTTTTCGCATCAAAATCCCATCAGGTATGACATGTACATCATATTATAATTTCATGGCCAATGGAGGTGTTTAGGTCAGTCAATCGATTTTAGTTCGAAAATTAGGGTTTACCGGGTGTAGGATTGACAATTGTTGATTTTAATACGTTAATTCATTGGATGACCGACCGAATCAGTTTGTACAGCCCTAGGGGGGTTTAACGGCTGTGGAAAAATTAATTTTTTGATGCTCGGGGCTGTTTTGGTTAGTGCTTCGTCAATCGAGTCGGCGGTGCGCGAATTTTCGTTTAAATGTTAAAGTGAGAGTTGTAAAAAGGAACCGTCAACCCTATCAACTCGGGTGACATAATCATGTTGAATGAAAAGATTAAAATGGGAATTTGGTCCACTTGGGGCTGATTCGTTTAACAAATGGTTTTAAGGTTTATTACGCGCGTATTCGACTCGATTTGATTGCCTTGGGCCAAGTGTTGGGCCTTGGACCAAGTTGTTGGGCCTTGGGCCAAGTGATTGGGCATTGGGCCAAGTTGTTGGGCTTGAATGGCCCATTAGGCAAGAGTTTTCTTACGGTCTAGTTTAGTAACGCGTTGTGTATAATTTATAGGCCCTTGCTTGTGATTGTGCACTTAGGGATTTCCTAACTCATTGCAGGTGTTCGATTGATTTCAAGTGAGTTCATGATGCCCCCTTTTAACTCTTTTTAAATTTTGGGCTAGCATGCACACCTAAGTGTTTTCTTACTTGATGAAATGTTTTAAACGATTTTATATAGACTTGCTAGTATATGGTAGGCCTTGGGATGTTAAATATATATATATATATATACACACACACATTATTGCTTGGCCTATATTTGGCGATGTTGTAGTCGTTTCGACTACTGATGTTGCGTATGCCTACTTTTTGTTTGCATGCGTTGATGTTATGTGTTTGGGTTGTACGTTTGCTCGACCCTGATGTTATACGTGGATGTTTTATATATATATATATATATATATATATATATATATATATATATATATATATATATATATATATATATATATATAGGGATGTACTTGAAAGGATGTTTATATATACATTTTGTGTATTTATGTATGAGAATGTTTAGTTTTCGGTAATGATGATTTAATGGAAGCACTCTTTTATTTTTAAACTTTTGGTATGACTATCATAATTGTTACTACTGATATTATTTACTTAAAACTTGAACTCACTCAGCTCAAGCTGATTTTGTGTGCATGTTAGTGTGAGTTTCAGGTTAGGAAGAGGATGCCTTATCGCTTGGACGTGCACGAAGCTACTTGGACGGTGAAGGGCATACTGGAATGAAGAATTGTTTATGAACATTTTATTTCAAAAGACTTATAAAAGTTATACTTAATTTTGGTTTTGGGGTTAAATTCCCGGGTTTTGGGAACTTATTCATTTATTTACGTTTTCCGCCGAATTATACTCTGTGATGTTATTGTAATGCAAAGAATTTTTTTTAATTTTAATTATTTTTATGAGTGTTTTGAATGAATACCAACTGTGGGGTTCCCGGGGTTCGGGGCCTTACATAATGTACCTCAAAAATCTTCATATGATCAAACACATCCACCAATTTATCTAGTCTTCTCTAATCATGAATTGTTTGATATTGGGGATGTGGATTATATGCCAATGAGGAGACCTTCAAAGGAACAAGAAGGAAGCTCTTCAAGAACTCCATCCAAGCTGAAGAAAATTGTTTTTGTGAAAGAAAAGTATCCACAAACAATTGACATCAGTAAGCCCATCAAGATGGATTTTTCTAACACATTGTGTCCAAAAACCTCCCTAGGCTTTGACTTCCCAAAGCCAAGTGATAGAATTAAAGACATGAAACTGCTTGAGGATATGGGAAGTTTTGCCAAAGTCTGGTGCAAGAAATGCGATTCCTATGGACATCACACTGATTCTTGCTGGATTGTTGAGGACACATTTGAGATTCCTAATGTGGTAAGTGGTTTTGATATGAAGAGTTACAAAGAAATGTATGAGAAATACTTAAATGGAAACAGAAGTTCATCTGATAATGAGGAGCAAAGGATGATTCTATAAAAGAGGCTCAAGACAATTCTGAACATTAAAGAGAATGAACAAGTGTCAAACAAGAAGATGAAGAACAAAAGGTCAAATGATAAAGGAAAAGCCAAAATGAGACCTGGAGTTCTTAATGGTGATGAGAAGTTCTTATTGAAGCAAGGGTTTGAACCAAAAAGGTTTCAGTGGAAGACTAAGAAGGAGTTAAGTGAATGGAAAGACAGTGTGATTGATCAAATTAAAAACAGCATTAAGGCGTCAGCTATATCAAATGGATCAGACTTGGACTCAGATGAAGATTGTGAAACAGTCTATGAAGATCCACTTCCACTTCCACTTCCAACTCCTGATGATACTCCAATTGAATCTGATTTGCAAGCTGATACAGTTTGCAACTAAGAATCTAACAGATTCTCTTTTGTGTATATGTGTAGGAACAGTCCATAAACATCAATGACTTATGGAATATGGACAGTGGATGTTCCAGGCACATGACCTGTGACAAAGAAACTCTTATTAACTATGAAAGAAAATATGAAGGTCCAGTTGCTTTTGGGAGTGATGAAAATGGAGGGAAGATTGTAGGACAAGGCATACTCACCAATGGCAAGGTATCCTTTGAGAATGTGCTGCATGTTGAAGGACTACAATATAACCTACTCAGCATTTCTCAAGTGTGTGACAAAGGATACAAAGTGGCTTTCAATGATGAACACTGCCTGATCCTAAAGCCTGAATTTGTGATCCCAACTGACATGATCATGATGATGGCTCCAAGGAATGGAAACCTCTATGTGCTTAGAATGAACACAGCTACATCTAGAGGAGGTTGATGCTTTGTTTCCAAGGCCACTGAAAATGAGACTAAATTATGGCATAGGAAGATGTGTCATGTCAATTTGAAGAACATGAATAAGCTAGTGAAAGGTGAACATGTTGTTGGACTTCCCACCAGAGAATTTAAGCTTGAAGAAAAGTGCACATCTTGCCTAAAGGGAAAACAACACAAATCTTCTCACAAAAGCAAAATGATAAACACCATTGATGAGGTCTTAGAACTGATCCACATGGACCTTTTTGGTCCAGTGAGTGTTCCAAGTATTGGAAAGAAACGATACTGCCTGGTGATCACCGATAACTACTCAAGATTTACTTGGGTTTACTTCATGAGCAGCAAAGATGAAACCCCAGAGTTGATCAAGACCTATGTGCTGAAGATGGAAAATCAGCTTGAAAGGAGAGTGAAGGTCATTAGAAGTGATAATGGGACTGAATTTAAGAATGGACAAATGGAAGAATTCTGCACTTCTAATGGGATATTTCAGCAATATAGTGCTCCAAGAACTCCTGAGCAGAATGGTGTCGCAGAAAGAAGAAACAGGACATTGATTGAAGCTGCAAGGACCATGATTGCTGATGCAAATCTGCCAGTTACCTTCTAGGCAGAGGCAATCAACACTACTTGCTATGTGCAAAACAGGGTTCTTCTGAACAAGACTCATAATAAGACCCCATATGAGATTATCTTCAAGAGAAAACCTTATGTGAAGTTCTTAAAGCCTTTGGGATGTAGATGCTCACTTTTGAATACAAAGGACTATCTTAATAAATTACAGTCAAAATCACTGGAATGCTTCTTTGTAGGCTACTTATCTCATTCAAAGGCTTACAGAGTCTATGTGAAGGAGCACATGGTAGTCATTGAGTCTTCTGACATTATCTTCAATGAAAACCACTTTAATAATGTTGAAGGACCCAAATGGCTATTTGATCTGGAGAAGATGATCAAATCCTTCAAGATTTATAATGAAGACATGGATGAAAATATATACATAACAACTTTTGAAGACAAAGGAAAACAAAAGAAACTTGATCTGGACAAACTGTGGTCATCAGTTGCTCCTGAAAATAATGGATTCACTTTTGAAAGAAACAATCAAGAAGCATGTGAAATAGATATCACTGGTCAAGAAGCAGTTATTGAAATATCAAATGAAGGACCAAGTGATATGGAAAGTGAACCAGTGCCAAGTCAGCAGCAGGCTCAACCTGAAATGATCAATCAAGATGAAGATAAGTTCTAGTCTTTGTTTGACTCTCTCCAAATTAGGTCAAATGATGCATCATCATCTGAAATTGATCAAACTCAAGAAGCTGTTGAAACTCAAGAAGGAATTGAAGGTGAAGTTGATGAGATAAATATAACAAATCTTGAAACAGAGATTCCAACATAACAAGTTGTGTAGACTACTTTTGTTGAAAGAAATCATCCTTCACAGAACATCATAGGAGATTTGCATGAAAGAGTGACTAGAAGTTTTTCTGAAAGAGCAAACATCCGCCTGTATGCCTGCTTTCTATCTCAGGTTGAACCAAAGAACATTAATCAGGCTTTAAAAGACAACATCCGGGTAGAAGCTATGCAGGAAGAATTGGCTCAATTCAGAGACTTACATGTATGGGACTTGGTTGACAAGCTCAGAGGCATGTATGCAATTGGAACCAAATAGGTGTTCAGAAACAAGAAAGATGAAAGAGGCATTGTAATTAAAAACAAGGCAAGACTGGTGGCTCTAGGGTGCTTACAAGAAGAAGGAGTGGACTTTGAAGAAGTATTAGCTCCTTTTGCAAGATTAGAGGCCATCAGAATCTTTCTGGCATATGCAGCATCTATGAACATAAAAGTCTATCAATTAGATGTGAAATCTACATTTTTGAATGGAAAGATAGATGAGGAGGTGTATGTTACTCAACCTCCTGGATTTGAAGATCCAATCCATCCTAACAAGGTTTATAAGCTCAGCAAGGCGTTGTATGGACTACATCAAGCTCCCAGAGCATGGTATGATAAGCTATCAAACCACTTGTTAGACAATGGCTTCTGCAGAGGAGCTATTGATAAAACTCTGCTTTACAAAAGATGGAACAAAGATCTGCTGCTGTTGCAAGTCTATGTAGATGACATCATTTTTGGCTCTACCAATGAACTAATGTGCAAAGAATTTGAGCAAGTCATGAAGTCTAAATACAAGATGAGTTCAATGGGAGAAATGAACTTTTTCCTTGGACTTCAAGTACAGCAAAAGGCAGATGGGATCTTTATATCTCAATCAAAATATGTCCAAGAGATTCTTAACAAGTTCAAGTACCATGATTTCAAGACAGTGTCTACCCCAATGGACACACATGAGAAGATGGTACCTAATTGAGAAGGGGGAGCCGGTGGACCAGCATGAATATAGGGCCAAGATAGGATCACTGATGTACCTTACAGCATCTAGGCCAGATATTATGTTTGTTGTGTGTGTCTATGCAAGATTCCAAGCTAACCCCAAGGTCTCACACACGCTAGCAGTGAAAAGAATTTTCAGATATCTCAAAGGAAAACCAGATTTGGGGATTTGGTATCCAAAGAACTCTTCTTTTGATTTAATGGCCTACACAGACAGTGACTATGATGGTTGCAACATGAGTAAAAAATCAACATCAGGAGGCTGCCAGTTTCTAGGGAACAGGTTGGTGTCATGGCAATGCAAGAAGCAGACTACCGTGTCCATCTCAACTGCTGAGGCTGAATACATTGCTGCATCCGCTTGCTATGCACAGGTTCTATGGATTCAGAATCAACTGCTGTATTATGGTCAGAATTTCTTACTTACTCCAATTTTAATTGATAATACTGCTGCTATGTTTATTGTTAAGAATCCAGTCCAACATTCTAAGACAAAGCATATTGAAATTAGGCATCACTTTATTAGAGATTGTCATGAAAAAGGCTTGATAGAAATGAAACGAGTTGATACATCTGATAACCTGCCTAATTTATTCACCAAACCATTAGATAAAACTAGGTTTCACTTTCTATTAAAATGCCTAGGTATGATAAATGCTGATGAAATCTGATTGATGATGTGTGCTTATGTGAGATGCAAACTGATTATCCTTGATACTCACTATGAATGTGTGCATGATTTGTTGCTATGCTTGACTGATTATTCTGATTGCATGAATCATGTTAGTGACTGTTTTTGTCTGCTGGATTATATGAATTTGATGTTATTAATTTCTGTGTTTAGATCTGTGCTTACATGATACATTTAAGTGATCTAAGTATTTCTAGCATGAATCTGTGCTTGATACTATGTTTATTGCTCATCAAGCACAAACAATGCTACTTGAAGATTTCTAAGTACTTCAAGCACAGATAACATGTCTCAGCTGCTCGAGCATAGAAAGATGCTTTGAAAGACCTTCTTAAAGTGGTTCGAGCATGCTTATGTGTTTGATGGTGTGTTTGTTGCTCCTCGAATTGAGAATTTTCAAGTATATCGAGCATAGGTAACTTCTATCTGATGTTCGAGCATGGAAATATGTTTTGAAAACTCTTACCTGCTTTTCGAGCATATATCTATGGTTCGAGCACAATGATTTTGTTTTGAAACATCTCTTATGTATTTCGAGCACATGACTTGTACTCGAGCAAATTGGATATTCCTAGAATTCCGTCAAGCACATGCATTGAAATGACAAATTTGAGTTAAAGTCTATCGAGCACACACATTGACAAGATAAATTTTGAAGTTTGCTCGATAGAAGACTTGTGTGCTCGGAGTGAAAATTCACTCATATACTCTGTGTTACTTGTCTAATGTTTGCTAGTCTTATGTGGTTAAATGACAAATTGTGTTTCAAGATTTGGTGAAAAAGGAATTTCTTAAGAAAATAATTTTTGACACAAAATTTTTTTGACATAGCAAACTGTTTTCGATGAACATATAAGAGAGATGATAATATTATTCAGTTACAAGCTTTGAAGAAGCTTAAAAAGTTTTAAGTAGAAATAGAATCCAACCTTTTGGGAAATGATAGTATATTGGTTAAACTCCTAACTCGTGGATTATAGGCTTAAAGATCTTTTGTTCAGTAAATTAACATAATGTATGGCATCTTTTCATGAGTATAGTGACATACGTGATACAAACATAATGATCAAGCTAAGCCTGATGTGGTGACTCATTTGAAAACCAAGGTATGTTTCCTTGCACATCTCTCCAAATGATAGGCAGAAAAGCAATTATCCGATCATACACGAGCCTGTTGGTGTCTTTGTTCACACAAAATATTTACAAAATATCTGAGCAGATATAGATAAGTATTGCTATTCAAAAGCATATCAAAAGAAAAAGAAAGAAAAAAAATATATGAAAAAGAAAAATGATTCAAAAATAGCATATCAAAAATGTTATTAGTTATCAAGTAATAATATATCATGACTTATGGGGCACTTCGGGAACTACAAGGGTGGGGCACTCAAATAAGTCCTAAACAATCTGAATATAAGGCATGTAAGTCCGGATGGCATGTAAGTCCAACGTTCAACCTTATAGTCTGATATCTATATATATATTAATAAACTGCTCATAAAAACGAATTTTGACCAAGGCATCAGGGGGTTGAAGTCAAATTGAGGTGATTGGTGAAAGCTAAATAAGCGTTGAGAAGATATTAGGAACAACCTAAAGTCTAAGATGTAATCATTCTATCTTAAGCAACTAATTGAACTCTAAGTATATCACAAATGTTATGACAATCATGACAAGTGTTACTACCCTAAGTCAACCTGACCTAAGTTGTAATAAGGCCGAAAATGAAATGGTGTGAAAGTTCTTAACCAATCTGATCCCATGTTGAGATCTTTCTAGAACGGTTTGAAATGAATTTTTAACTGAAATTTAATCTCTTATTCACCTTAAATTTATGCTTAAATTGTAACAATGGCTCAAATGATTTATCTATAAAGTTTAGGCTGAATTTAAGTGTGGTATCTGTCTAGTCTACTAGGCAAATAAAATGTGTTCACAAATGCAATCTGTTTGTTCTAAGTGATTTTGAGTATGGTCTAGATATTAGAATGTACTTCGAGTTTACTGTACCTTTTTGGTGCTCTTCGAGCACAATAATATACTTGGAAACCTTTCCTAAGTATTTCGAGCATGGATATCACATTTGTTGCACTTCGAGCACAATGATATGCTTGGAAACCTTTCCTAAGTGTTTTGAGCATGGATATCACATTTGTTGCTCTTCGAGCACAATGATATTCTCTATACACTCCTAAGTATCTCGAGCATAGATATCTCCTATGTGGTTGTTCGAGCACAGATGTTCACTTGATAAATTCTGTTAAGTATTTTCGAGCATGGATGTACTTCATGAGCAAATGTTCCTGATTTGATAGATCTCTAAGTGTTGTCAAGCATGCATATACTCTTCGAGCATAAGTGTTCACTGAATTATCTAAATATGTTCGAGTAAGATTTGGGTTGTGTGAAATGTGTTGAGTATAATTATTTAACAGATTATTTCTTATATATACTTCGAGCATATGGATTAAGGGTAAGGAAATGTGTTAAGTTGTCCGAGCACAGTTGTACTTACGAGCATACTGATTACCTAAGATCTCGAGCTTGGTCCTTTGCTCGAGTATGTATACATTGAAAGTGGCTAAGTGGCTCGAGCATGGGGGTACTCGAACACAATGATAAATTGTTTCAAAAAGAAAAACTTTTTCTAAGTGTCACTCGAGTATACTTATTCGAGCACACCATAATGAATAACCAAATACTTGTACGTCGAGCATGTACTAGAATGTGTACTCGAGTACAGTGGGAGATAGCTGTCTATTTGGCTGTATGCTCGAGCAAAGGAGGTACATTTATTTGAATTAAATGACAACTGTCGTGCACTAGACGACAAAACAGTACTGTACCAACCAAACGTTAAGTATAAAAGGGGGACTTAGAAACTTTTTCACCCATTTTTGTTTCCCTCTCTTAACCTAATTGCAAAAATTCTCTTGCTCGTTCAACCGCTGCTTACTCGAATACTCGATTCTTGCTCGATTTTACTTCGAACTTAGCCATTAGCTCTGTTTCGACTTTGGTAAGATATCAATACTCGATTATCGTCTCACCGATCTCGAAACTAGGGTTTCTGATTGATTATCTTACTAATGGTTTCCTTGTTTTTGCAGGTACGCATATTACTACGAAACAGGTTACTGAAGATGCTACTCTTATCTAACTACTCTCACTCATTATGTATGCTTCTGCATGTACTGACGTTTCTCTTCTTTTTGCAGAACTCATGGCCATGAGATTTGAAAAGAGGCATAATATGTGTGCCCAGTTGGAGGTTAATGACGATAATAGAGAGGTGGAACTCATGATAAACTTCCTGAACAACTCCAACCTGAGGGTTGCCCTGACCGAGAGTCCCACAATTTACAGGAACCATATTTCCGACTTTTGGGAATCGGCTACTTATGTGGATGATATCAATGGAGAAAGAATTGAGGCCTCTGTGCTAAATAATGATATTGAAATTACTGAAGCTTCAAGCAGAGCTACACTACACTTAAACGACAATCATGAAGTGCAGCCATCATACTCTGTTCCAAGGCTATTAAGAGTATTTCAGGAAACTATGGGCTACCAAGGGGAGGTCAAGGAAGACAATTTCAAAAGGGGAGTTTTTCACTCATGTATAGATTCCTTATTCATCATGTTATTCAGTCCTTTTCTGCAAAGAGAGGCTTGGACTCTTTTGAGCAAGGAGCTTGCCACATTGATAGTTGTCATCCTGTACCAACAACCATTTAATGTGTCAAGACACATATTCAATGGTTTGGTATCAAATGCTGAGAAGGCTGTGAATCAGAGGTTCCTCATGTATCCGAGATTTTTACAGATTCTTATAAATAAATCTTTGCAAGATCTACAGCAGACGGGTGAAGTTCTACGACTACAAGATCCAAACATTTATCAGAGGATGAGGGATGCCCACAGTAAATTCGTTGACAATGATGATTGGGATATTCTTCCATGGCTGCTTGTTCCTGCCTTAGGTGCTATTAATGTACCTCGCACTCCGGGAAACAGTGATGGTGAAACGGATGATGAGGGTGAAAATGATGCTATTGAAGGAGGAAACAATGATGACAATGTAACAATGATGCTGGTAATGAGCCTGTGAATGAACCAATTGCACTTGAAGCTGAGAATGTTTAAGATGGAGATAATACTGGTCCAGTTGGAAATGAAATGGTCATCTTTACTGGTGATAGTTCTGATGTACATATTGAAAATGAGGAAGGGGATAAAAGACCGGAAGTTGATGTGACTAATCCTGTTGATGAACAAGTTGTGGGTCCAAGTCATGAAGATACAGCAACTGTTGATGAGGATGTTTTCATCGCTGATGTGGTTGCAAATGAGACTGAAACAATCAACAAGATCACTCCTCCAGATTCTCCAGACCCTACAGTCAATCATGAGGATACTGACTCAATACTGAACCTGCAAATGATGACTTACCCTCATCTCCTGCCACCACTGACCCAATCCATTCAGACCCTGAACACATTCAAGCAACACATATTCCAACCCCACCTACATCTCCCATTAATGAAACAATCATATCCACAGCACTTGTGTCCCCATCAGCCAAACCGACTGAAGATATACATATTACAACTCCACCAACATCTCCTGTTCAAGAAACACATATTCCTACCTCACCAACCTTACCGACCAAACAAACCATCCCCACTGAAAACACTTAACCTATCCAACCAATCTCACATGAACCTAAAACCTATAAGCCACCATCACCCGAAACTTCTGAACCAAAACCTTATTCAGAACCTGACTTTAAGCCTACCCAAGAAACACCACCATCCAGCCCAAATGTCTATGATCTCATCTCAGAAAATGCGGAGCTTGAATTTGAAAACTTTATGTTGAAAGAGAGAAATGTTGTACTAGAAACAAGAAACAAGGCATTGGAGACTGCATTGCAAGAAGCATTATTGAGAATTCAAACCCTAGGGGGGCACTCTAAGGTTGAGAAGACCTCAGACGCACCAAAACAGGGGGAGAATCTACAAGTAGATGAAGCCTAAAACAGATTTTAAATTTATATGCCAGTTCAGAAGAAGAAGATGAGGATGAAGTTGTTGGAACGTCTATTGTCCCTAAAATGACAAATCAAGAAGCTTTTGAAGGAGATGATGTTCAGGTTGAGGGGGAGTCAGGAGAGAAAGAAACTGAGAAAGAAGAAGAATCCCCTGATAAAATTGAATTAAGAAAATTGAAGGGAAAAGGAGTGGCTCAGACTGAAGAAGACTTGCATCCTAAAGCCACTCCAATGGTAACTTCTATAGATGAAATACTACTTAAAGAAGATACAGTTGACCCAGATGTAGCAGAAGTACAATCAGTTCAAAAGGTGATAGAATTGATAAATCAAGAAAAATACAGAGTTGTGTTTGAAAATGAGGATGATGACATTGACTAGGAAGTGCTTGAAGCATTGATGAATATGAGGAAGAAGGAGGAGGCATAGGAGAGGTTGAGAAAAGAAGCAGATGAGGCTATTAGGGCAACGTTGGAGTCATTAAAAGCAACACAGACTGGTGAAAAAAAATCCAACTAAACAAAATGATGATGAACAAGAGCCCATACAGACTGACCCAGTAATAACAAAACTTGAAACTAAAGATCCTGAAACATCAAAAGAACCTAAGCTCGGTCTAGGTCTATTAGCCTATGAAGATGAGACAATTGAGATATCAACAAGTTCAATGGTCAAACTAGTCATAATGAAAGACCTTATAAACACATTGAACAAGCTAGAAGGGCATCATCTTGAAATAATGGAAGCTGCGAAAAAGGCACAAAAAGACTTCATAAACTTAAGCAAAAGATCAGAACCAGTTGTTGAAGAACCGGATGAAACTACTGAACCTGTGGTTCAGGAAGTGACTGAAGAAGATGAAGAAACTCCTGTGAAAGAAGTGGTTGTTGAAGAAATGTTGAATGAAAAACCAGTAGCTTCAGTCACTGAACCTAAAATCAAAGTGGCTATAAATGATGAACACAATGATGAAACTCATGAACTTGCTGCAACCAAACCAATTGTAACTGAACCAACAGAGAATGAAACTGAAATTGAGAAAGCTGTAAAACGAAAAGAGACAACTGATGTGGAACCTCCAAAAGCAAAAAAGACAAAAATCTGTATACAAAAGAGGTCTAAAATCCAAATTTGTGTTCAAGTCCCCTGAACCTGAAATTGAAGAGCCGATAATTGGGGCACTTCACAATCTGGATGAACAGTTTGATTACAATGAAGAAGAAAAAGGATCGAAAGATGATGAGAAGGAGGATCTAGATAAAGCTTATTTGATAAGCCTTGAATATGACTTAAAATATCTTCAAAGATTATCAAAAGAAGGCTTTGCCAAAGAAGCTGAAGGATGGAGGAAGAGGGAAACAAGGAGAGAATTTTTAATCAAGGCTGGACATAAGCCTGCCTTCCTAAATCTACAATCATTTGATGCTATTGACAAAATCTACAAGAGATCTCTTGTGGATGACAGTGCTAATTTTGTTGAAGAGACAAACAAAAGAAAGAGGGCAAGTGATGATGCTAAATATGAGTCTGTAAAGGCTAAACATAAAGATATCCAATTTTTGCAAGTCCATGAATTTGAATACAACTCATTGATCAAGATTTCTCTGGAAGAATTAAAAAGAAAAGTACAAAATATGAAAGACTCTCACAAAAGTCAAAAGAGTACTGCCAACCATAAAAGAAATAGGAAATTGAAGTTGCAGGAAGAAAAAGAGAAGGAGGAATCTAAAAAGAAAGAAGCTGAGGCCAGAGAATGGTTCAAAGATTCAGAAAGAGTTCAGACTCTAAACAACTTAGTTATGGATAAAGGTATGACTGAAGAGGAGTTTGACAACATGCCCCATACTCAACTTCTTGATATTTACCATAGAGATCAAAGGATGTACTTGGAAACACAGAAAAGGTTACAAGAAGAAAGAAGGAGAATGGATGAGGTGGTTAGAGCTGAGATGATGAGTGCATTGCACAAGATGGGTGCCAACATGGGAAGACTCATTGTACAGACTTATGACACTATAAAGATATGGTTTGAGGAGTCTAAAATAGAAGAAGCTAAAAAGAAGAAACAAGCTAGCTCAAGCAGAACCCCAAGGTTAGAGATTGTAAGGCCTGATCCATCAAGAAACTTAAATCTGCCTACAAATCTTTATTATGACAAGAGATCCAAGACCTTGAGGGTAGTAACTGAAGACGGTAAAGAAACTCTAATCATATTCAGAGATGACTTGAGAGAGTTTTCAGAAGAACAGCTGAGGAAGATGGCAGAGCTAGACTTATAAGACAATCAAAATAGACACCAAAAGGCTGGACAACAAAGAAATGATCTCTCCAAGTTTATCAAGGAACAGTCTGAAAAGGGATTTCCATTTCTGAAACTAAAGAAGAGAGAGATTCGAAGCCAAGCAGAGAGAGACAAAAGAAGAAAAAGAATAAATGAAGTTCACACTTCAGAACTCATTTTCCCAGATTCCAAGAAAAGAAAAACTCAAGCAAGCAGCTCTACAAGTAAAAGAATGACTCTGAGGGAGTGCTTGGCAATGAGGAGGGAAATGTTAGAACCAAATTCCATTGTACAACAAAATGGAAGGATCTCTCATCTTACATACAACAAACGTAATGACTCAATCACCTTGAGGAATGTATCTGGAGGCACAATTGCAGTAATCTTATATGACAATGACCTCCAGTTCATGCATCCTTAAGATCTTCAGGATATAGTAGATGCAGAGTTTCCCCTCGACTCACAAGATGCTGTAGAACTAGACATGATTAAGCAGAAGGCTGCCCTTGTCATTCTAAAGAAAGAAAAAGCTAACACAAGGAGCAGAATGGATACTTAATGATGATTAATTTGATTCTGTTTATCTTTGTAATTTTGTTTTATTTGTACTTTAAAATGTGAAATTGATGTGTAATGCCCAAGTGACAGAATTCCTTTTTATGTAATGAAATGACGTGTTCTTAAATGATTTATCTTTAATATCTGATACATGTGTAACTCTATGCAGGTGTGTTTTGGTACATCTGAGCTTGCTCCAATCTAGGGGGAGTGTGTTGAGTCGGATTTTTGATAAGGAAGATTGGAATCTTCTCAACCTCCTCAGAAAATGGCTAAGTATGGACTTCGAGCAAGCTTAGACAATCGAGCATGGTTTTACTACTTCGAGCAAGGTCTTCAGAACCATTTGTGGTTGATTCTTCTAAGTGTTAAGGCTTCGAGCAAGCTACACTTCAACGAGCAAGAGTGTTGTCACACCCCGACCAATGAAGGCGGAAACGTCAAGGCGTGACATGATTGTTCATTGCACAACGACACTATAAAGTGACAATATTTAAACAACTCATTTAAATCCATATCACCATAAATAACACAACAATTGTTCATACAAAATGCCAAATAGATAGATAAACAAATAACTTGTTCTTTCATTTTCTAATATCCTAAAGCCAAGATGATAAGTTTCTTCAAGTAATCCAATCAAGCTAACATCAAACATGTAGCATTGCATAAAATAGAATTTGTCAACACAAAGGTTGGTGAGCAATTTTCATAGTTTTGGACAATAAGTATATAGTATGAAATCCACAACTAGTATATGAAAACAATAAATAATAGCAACAATTTAGATAATAAAACCGTCAATAAGAATACATTGACGACAATAATGAAATCGTCAATAAGAATACATTGACGACACCTTTCTATATGGGGATACCATATATACTCGGAATTAACGTATGATCATACTTTGATGAGGCTACCCGCCTTAGCATTCAAGAATTTGCACATAATCACGTAAGGCATATAACACCAAATCGAGCATTTATTTAAGTAAACATATACAATAAGTGTTGTGGTTTAAGACTCAAGTATAAATCATTTGAATTTGATTAAGTATGCAATGCCACCCCCAAAACGAAAGATGGAAAACGGGGGTTGAAAAAGTACTCACATTAACAAGTAACTTGAAAGATAGTGTCGTGAATAATCGGAGACATTGGTTTAACGAGCAAGACCTATATTAAACGGGTCTTGTGTTAGTAGGTAGTCTTGGAAGGGTTTAAAATAAAATGCATGACAAATAAAGTAAATAAATAAAGTTTAGGGTTTAAAATGTAAATACTTGAGAAATTAAAGAAACGAGTTTTGTAAAATAAGTTTACTCGAAACCGGGTCTCGGTATTCTATTTATTAGTTTTTTTTTTTACTCAACCTTTGTTAAGTAATAATGTGGGTTAAAATGCAATATTGCAAAACCCTTGGTTATAAGAATACCAAAACGAGGTTTAAAGGAGTGTTCGGGTTTGTCGGTTCGAGACTTCATAATTGACCAAGCTCAAAGTTAACTTCCCAAAATAATAGATGTTATGAGATAACTCAATAAAATAAAAATAGACTTAACCAAGTATGTAGTTCTATTGTAAAGAACCTTAACGTTCGTTAAGCGAGTATAAGACTTTATCGGTCCAAACTTGTTATAAGATCAAGTTGGTTACCGACATGCCAAGTATGTTTAGAAATTAACTAAAATTATTTTAAAATATAATCTTGAAGAAAAATATGAGTTTTGGTGGCTAAAAACACACTTGTGTGTCTTAAGCGAGTGAACTCGGTTTAGTTCGGTTTTTGGTTCGGTCCTTGACTCGGAATAAGACCGAGGATGGTTACCACATACCCAATTACCATGGAACTTGTAAAATAACTTATAAAAAATAATACTCAAGTTTTACGTTCAAAAAGTTAACAATAAAGCTTTTAAACGAAAGTTCAGTTTTTGGTTCGGTTCTCAACTCTGGATGAAACCGAGGCTAGTCACCACATACCCAATACCTTGGAACTTGAAAAATATGAACAATAAACTAAAATATGTAGAAGTTAAGCAAGTATAACAAGTTATATGGTTAGATTTGTTAAATATAAAAACAATGACTACAAAGTCCTCCATGTAACCTTGCCTTACTAGCTCGACATTTCAACCGACCAAGACCGGATAAATGAAAGACCGAAGGTAAACAAGGAGTGTATATTATATATATGTTGTATATGTTGTAACATCAAGCTTTAAGTATCGAGAAGTTAGTTAAAATGAAAGTTTAGCTTAGTTTGACCTTGAGAGTCAAACTATGAAGAACAACCTTAGAATTCAAGAATTTGAGAGAGAAATGAGGAAATGAGCTAGCACAAATGAAAAAGATGGATGTGTATATATAGGGTAAGTTGAATGGGTCTTTCATAAAGGGTGTTTCATGAAAATGGATTGGTTATAGCCCCAAGAAAGCACAAACTACAAATGGGTCCTTCAAGTCTCCATTTTGGTAGTTTTTGTCCCTGGAGTTTGTTTTGAGCGTTTTTGGGGCATTTTAAGAACCGAAAAGGGCGTTTTTTTTTTAGATACGACAACTATAAAACAAATATGTAACATAAAATTCATCATTTTGATAATATCGAAAGGTTCGGGATACAAAACGGGTCGGGTTTACATTAAAAATATAAGTATAAAATAGCCCGAAATTGACAAATGTCACAGTATCCCCTACTTTCAAAAATTTCGTCCCGAAATTAAGATGATGTAACCAAATGTGGATATTTCTCCTTCATCAAGTCTTCTCGTTCCCATGTAAACTCCGAGCCACGCCGTGATTCCCATCGAACCTTAACTAACTTGATGCGACTTAGCTTGGTTTTCTTTTCATTGTGGTTCATGATTTCAACGGGTCGTTCAACCATGATCATTGATTCGTTGACATGTACTTCGTCGAGAGGTATATGGATATTACCTTCGGCTAAGCACTTCTTGACATTTGAAACATGAAAGGTCGGATGAACACCGGTGAGTTCTTCCGGTAGTTCGAGTCGGTAGGCTACTTTTCCGACTCGCTCAAGAATCTTGAATGGGCCTACGAAACGGGGAGCTAGTTTTCCTTTCTTTCCAAAACGAACAACTCCTTTCCAAGGGGATACCTTGAGAAGGACGAGATCATCGACATTGAATTTGATTGGTTTTCGCTGTTTGTCGGCGTAGCTCTTTTGTCGACTTCTAGTAGCAAGTAGGTTCTTGCTGATTTGGTTGATATGGTCGGTGGCTTCTTGGATCATTTCGGGTCCAGTAATTTGAGCTTCACCGATTTCGTTCCAACTAATCGGGGAACGACATTTGCAACCGTAGAGAGCTTCGAAAGGAGGAATACCGATGCTAGAATGGAAACTGTTATTGTAAGAGAATTCAATGTAAGGAATGTGAGAATCCCAATTCCCACAGAAATCGAGTACACACACTCAAAGCATGTCCTCAAGTGTTTGAATCGTACATTCGGATTGCCCATCCGTTTGAGGATGATAAGCGGTGCTAAGATCAAGACAAGTTCCTAAGGTTTCTTGAAGTGATCGCCAAAAATGAGACGTGAATCGAGCATCGCGATCGGAGATGATAGTCAAAGGTAAACCGTAGCGATACACGATTTCGCGAACGTAGATTTGGGCAAGTTGCTCAATGGAGTATTTTTCTCGAATTGGAATAAAGTGAGCGGACTTGGTTAATCGGTCAATAATCACCTAAATGCTATTATTGCCTTTTTGAGTAGTGGCTAGTTTCATTATAAAGTCCATAGCAATGTCTTTCCATTTCTATATGGGAATCGGTGGTTGCTCGAGTAACCCAAAGGGTTTTTGATGTTCGGCTTTGACTTTAGAGCAAGTAAGACATTTCGAAACATACGTTGCTACGTCTTTCTTCATACCCGGCCACCAAAAGGTAGAACGAAGATCGAAATACATTTTATCCGTGTCGGGATGAACAAAATATCATGACTTGTGAGCTTCGTTGAGTATGCAAGTACGAAGGTTATCGCGATCGGGAACCCATAAAAGATTGAGATAATACAATAAGTCGTCGGGTTTTGTTTCGAGTTGAAGCTCGGCTCCACATGACATTTCGTCGTACATGTGGCCTTCATCAACGGAGGTACGTTGGGCTTGATAGATTTTGGCTTGGAGATCGGTTTGAACGGTGATGCTAAGAAGCAAGACGGATTTAACATTAACCTTTCGACTAAAGGCATCGGCCACGACATTCGCTTTACCGGGATGGTAGCGAATCTCGCAATCGTAGTCACTAAGTAACTCAGCCCATCGTCGTTGTCTCATGTTGAGATCTCTTTGGTCAAAAATGTATTGAAGGCTTTTGTGATCGGTAAAAACCACACATTTCGTTCCATAAAGGTAATGTCTCCAAATTTTGAGTGCGAATACGACGGCACCAAGTTCTTGATCGTGAGTCGTGTAGTTCTTCTCGTTGACCTTGATGAGAAGCATCGCAAAATACTACAAAGTCGTCGTTTCCATCGGGAAGGGTTAGAACGGGAGCATTGCAAAGCATGTGTTTAAGGGTATTAAAGGCTTCTTCTTATCCCCATTCATAAGGCTTTCCTTTATGAGTTAAGGAAGTGAGGGGTGAAGAGATCTTGGAAAAATTTTGGATGAAACGCCGATAATATCCGGCCAAACAGAGGAAAGATCGAATTTTCGTGGGTGTAGTCAGAGTCTTCCAATCTTTGACGGCTTCGATTTTTGCGGGATCAACATGAATAACCTTGTCGTTGACGATGTGTCCCAAAAATTGAACTTCCTTTAGCCAAAATTCACATTTTGAGAATTTAGTGTAAAGTCGTTCGTTTCTTAAGACTTCGAGAATGGAACGCAAGTGATACTCATGTTCGGCCTTGGTTTTGGAAAATATGAGGATGTCATCAATAAAGACAATGACGAATTTATCTAGAAACGGTTTGCAAACGCGGTTCATGAGATCCATAAATACCGTGGGTGCGTTGGTTAAACCGAAAGGCATAACTAGAAATTCGAAATGTCCATATCGAGTATGGAATGCGGTTTTTGGGATGTCTTCTTCATGAATACGCAATTGGTGATATCCAGATCGAAGATCGATTTTTGAGAAACACATTGTGCCTTGAAGTTGATCGAAGAGGTCGTCGATTCGTGGCAAATGATAACGATTTTTAATAGTAAGTTTGTTAAGCTCACGATAATCGATGCACATACGAAACGAACCATCTTTCTTTTTCACGAAGAGGACGGGAGCACCCCAAGGAGAAAATCTTGGACGAATAAAGCCTTTGTCGAAAAGTTCTTCGAGTTGGTTTGATAACTCTTGCATTTCCGACGGGGCTAAACCGTAAGGAGCTTTGGCTACGGGCATTGCTCCGGGCACAAGATCGATTCGGAATTCTACTGGGCGAATGGGTGGAAGACCGGTGACGTCTTCGGGAAAAACATCGAGGAAGTCATAGACGCTGGAGATGTCTTGGATTTTTCTTTCCTTAAGGTCTTTAACCACCACTTAAGCTAGGAACGGAACATCTGTTTGGCGCAAATATTTTTGGGATTGAGAGTATGACATAAGGTTGAGCCTTTTAGGAGTGGTCTTGTCGTGAACCTTGAGTGTTTTACCGTGTACAAGTGAGATTCGAATGATTTGATCGTAACAAACGACTTTGGCATTGTGCAAAGATAACCAATCCATGCCTACTATGACATCAAAACTTCCCATTTGCATCAGGATAAGATCGATCGAAAATTTTCGCTTACAAAGAGTGAGAATACAATCACGAATGACCGAGTTGATTGTGATGGAATTTTCGTTGGCGACTTCGACGGAAAGAGGTCTAGAGAGTTTAGTGCGAGGTACGGCAAGTATAGACTCAAATTTTAATGAAATAAAACTACTATCGGCACAAATGTAAAATAAAATTGAAGCCAAATGTTCGTTAAATAGAAACATACCGTTCACAACGTCGTTTGCGACTTGAACTCGATTTGCGTTTATCATGAAAGCACGCCCTTGGTTACCGGGATTTCCTTGTGGTGCTTGGGGTGGAGGAGGAGGTACTTGGATGGCTTGAATTGGTTGGATGAGAGGTGCATTTAGTTGTGGGATTTGAGGTTGGTAGGTTTGGACTTGGTAAGCTTGGGTTTGGTAATAAGGCACGGTTACGGCTTGGGCTTGGTTTGCGTAAACGAGTCAAGGACAACTGTTGCGGAAATGGTTAGGGTCTCAACAATTATAGCAAGCTCGGGGTTGTTGTGGGTTTTGCGGGATTTGCGGGTTGTTTCTTGGTGGAGCGGGATGTCCACAAGGTGTGTTTTGACATGTGGTACTGAAGTGACCATAACGGTTGTAAATGGTGCAATGGCGACAAGTCATGTTTGAGGGATGGTGAAATTGGCATTTGTTTCAAAATAGATGAGGACCGGTGTAGGGTTTTCGGTTTGGAGGAGCTTGAGATTGTTGTTGGATTTGTTGTGGGTGGGTTATGACATAGTTTCGGTGATTGGGCTTGAATTTCTTCTTGGCTTGGTGGGATGAGTTGGAGTAATTTATGGCTTGAGGAGGTGGATCAACTTTGATTTGAGGGGTTGGTTTGGGTTTACTCTTGTCACACTCTTTCTTGATCGAAAGTGTACCCGCCTTGACATGGTTTTCAGAGATGGCTCCGGCTAGCGTAATAGCATTTTTAAGGTTTGCCGGTTTACTACTCATTACCGAGTCGCAGATTAGCATGGGCAAACCCCCGATGTATTTGTCAATTTTACGTTTGAGCAGGGTGACCAAGTGAGGAACAAGAGTGCTCAACTCGTGAAAACGGAGTGAGTAAGCGGCGTTATCACCACTTTCTTGCTTAAGTTCCCAAACTCGGCTTCGAGCTTTTGGAGCTCGTGTTTTGGGCAGAACTTCTTCATCATAAGTTCTTTAAGCTCGGTCCATGGGAGAGCCATGGCGATTTCTGCCCCTTGGTGATGCATAACACTACCCCACCATGTAAGAGCGGTTTCCTCAAACATGCTCGAAGCGAAATTAGTTTTCTTCGTTTTGGGGCACTTGCTATGTTGGAACACACTTTCCATCTTTTCAAACCATTGCAACAAGTTAGTCGCACAGTTCGTACCAAGGAATTTGGTTGGGTTAGCACCGGTAAATTGTTTGTATAAGTAGGGAGCGGGTTTGCGTTCAACGGGTGCTACAACGGGTTGAGGTTGGTTTGCTTGCAAGTGAGTTAGGAGTTCGGGAATCACAACGGCGACTTTTTCGGCTACTAAACGGCCATCTTGCATTTGGAAGTCCTTGCGGTAGTGGCATCATAGCGGAGGCATTCTAAAAATTATCAAGAATTGTAGTGAGTTTGAGGTCATTGAGTTTAAAATAGAAGATGTATGTAACCATTTTTTACGTGAATCCTAGTGTCATGAGGATGAGAATGTTAGTAGAAATAGAGTTTATACATAAACCAAATGATAAAAACGTATATATAAGTATATGTTTCAAAGTTTCGAGAACTTAAAATTTGGACGTTTTGAAGTGTTGAAATTTGTATACAGTCGGAAAAATCGTACGTGAACCCCCATGATTTGATATTCCGAAAAAATTAACAAAATTTCTTGTAAACATATATATAGTCGGGAAAATCGTAGATGAACCACCATGATTTGATATCCCGGCAATAAAAACTTATGTAAAAGTAATATATATGGAGTCAAACATTTGCACGAATCACCACGTCTTTCATGTTGTTGACTCAAATTATGATAATAACAAACAATAAAACGGAGATACAACGAGATGTTAAAAACACTTGTCCACGTATCACCGTGGCTTTTATGTTTTCAGCACCAAAAATAAGGAGGCGACCGGAATGCTCGCATTTGACAACTTAAAGTGTCGGCTCATATAACTCGAGTTGCTTGACCTAGAAACCAACACTAAACCCAATCATCCCAGGTAAGTAAATCACCTTCGATTCGTGGAATCTTTTTGTCAATGATCGAATCAAGTGTTTCGTTCCCTATGGTCATCACAAAACAAATTATAGAACCTAGCTTTAAGGAGATTGTAAACAACGAGATCCAAGTTAAGCTTGTGATCCATAAAACACAATATAAAAACTAATGTTTTGTTTTAAGTTAAAAATACCTTAGAATACTATTGAAAGTGTGTGTGTATGTGTACATTTATGATGAGATAGATTTTTAAACAAGTTTATAAATAATTAAATAAATGCAATAAACAATCAAGTAGGGTAAAAACGTATGAGCACACGTATAGGGACCCTAGAGCATAAACTATACTAGGCTGTTACGTCTAACCACATATCCTATAGTCGATGGCACTGATACCAATCTGTCACACCCAGACTAATGAAGGCGGAAACGTCGAGGCGCGACATGATTGTTCATTGCACAACAACACTATAAAGTGACAATATTTAAACAACTCATTTAAATCCATATCACCATAAATAACACAACAATTGTTCTTACAAAATGTCAAATAGATAGATAAACAAATAACTTGTTCTTTCATTTTCTAATATCCTAAAGCCAAGATGATAAGTTTCTTCAAGTAATCCAATCAAGCTAACATCAAACATGTAGCATTGCATAAAATAGAGTTTGTCAACACAAAGGTTGGTGAGCAATTTTCATAGTTTTGGACAATAAGTATATAGTATGAAATCCACAACTAGTATATGAAAACAATAAATAATAGCAACAATTTAGATAATAAAACCGTCAATAAGAATACATTGACGACAATAATGAAATCGTCAATAAGAATACATTGACGACACCTTTCTATATGGGGATACCATATATACTCGGAATTAACGTATGATCATACTTTGATGAGGCTACCCGCCTTAGCATTCAAGAATTTGCACATAATCCGTAAGGCATATAACACCAAATCGAGCATTTATTTAAGTAAACATATACAATAAGTGTTGTGGTTTAAGACTCAAGTATAAATCATTTGAATTTGAATAAGTATGCAATGCAACCCCCAAAACGAAAGATGGAAAACGGGGGATGAAAAAGTACTCACATTAACAAGTAACTTGAAAGATAGTGTCGTGAATAATCGGAGAGATCAGTTTAACGAGCAAGACCTATATTAAACGGGTCTTGTGTTAGTAGGTAGTCTTGGAAGGGTTTAAAATAAAATACATGACAAATAAAGTAAATAAATAAAGTTTAGGGTTTAAAATGTAAATATTTTAGAAATTAAAGAAACGAGCTTTGCAAAATAAGTTTACTCGAAACCGGGTCTCGGTATTCTATTAATTAGGTTTTTTTTACTCAACCTATGTTAAGTAATAATGTGGGTTAAAATGCAATATTGCAAAACCGTTGGTTATAAGAATACCAAAACGAAGTTTAAACGAGTGTTCGGGTTTGTCGGTTCGAGACTTGATAATTGACCAAGCTCAAAGTTAACTTCCCAAAATAATAAATGTTATGAGATAACTCAATAAAATAAAAATAGACTTAACCAAGTATGTAGTTCTATTGTGAAGAACCTTAACGTTCGTTAAGCGAGTATACGACTTTATCGGTCCGAACTTCTTATAAGATCAACCGACATGCCAAGTATGTTTAGAAATTAACTAAAATTGTTTTAAAATATAATCTTGAAGAAAAATATGAGTTTTGGTGGCTAAAAACACACTTGTGTGTCTTAAGCGAGTGAACTCGGTTTAGTTTGTTTTTGGTTCGGTCCTTGACACGGAATAAGACCGAGGATGGTTACCACATACCCAATTACCATGGAACTTGTAAAATAACTTATAAATAATAATACTCAAGTTTTACATTCAAAAAGTTAACAATAAAGCTTTTAAACGAAAGTTCGGTTTTTGGTTCGGTTCTCAACTCGGGATGAAACCGAGGTTAGTCACCACATACCCAATACCATGGAACTTGAAAAATATGAACAATAAACAAAAATATGCAAAAGTTAAGCAAGTATAACAAGTTATATGGGTAGATTTGTTAAATATATAAACAAGGGCTACAAAGTCCTCCATGTAACCTTGCCTTACTAGCCCGACATTTCAACCGGCCGAGACCGGAGAAATGAAAGACCGAAGGTAAACAAGGAGTGTATATTATATATATGTTGTATATGTTGTAACATCAAGCTTTAAGTATCGAGAAGTTAGTTAAAATAAAAGATTAGCTTAGTTTGACGTTGAGAGTCAAACTATGAAAAACAACCTTAGAATAATTTGAGAGAGAAATGAGGAAATGAGCAAGCACAAATGAAGAAGATGGGTGTGTGTATATATAGGGTAAGTTGAATGGGTCTTTCTTAAAGGGTGTTTCATGAAAATGGGTTGGTTATAGACCCAAGAAAGCACAAACTACAAATGGGTCCTTCAAGTCTCCATTTTGGTAATTTTTGTCCCTAGAGTTTGTTTTGAGCGTTTTCGGGGCATTTTAAGAGCCGAAAAGGGTGTTTTTTTTTTAGATCCGACCACTATAAAACAAATATGTAACATAAAATTCATCATTTTGATAATATCGAAAGGTTCGGGATACAAAACGGGTCGGGTTTACATTAAGAATATAAGTATAAAATAACCCGAAATTGACAAATGTCACAAGTGCTCTTCTATCGAGCAAACAGCTTGATCATACAAGTTTTAACCAAGTGATACGAGCACAGGATGTTCGAGCACATGGAGACAAGCATGGATGCAATAAGAAGATGTCATGTGCTCAAAGCAAGGACTTCGAGCTTGATTCAGTTCCCCGAGCAAGATTTACATCCGAGCATGCTAAAGATTGTTCAATAAGTCTCAAAAGACAAGACTGAAGACATCAAGAAGAATGAGCTTGCTCGAGGACTAGTTCAAGCAAAGCAAGGATTAGTCAAGAAGAATGAAGCTTGCTGGAAGAGAATATCTTCACTACAGATATTCTAAGTAAAGTATGCTCGAAGACACTCATCGAGCATACCTAGCATAGTGAGTCTGCTCGAGCGATTCTTACCTTGCTCGAGGACTCTTACACTTGTATTTGTTTTAGTTTTCCATTATGTAAAAGATAGGTATTCTAGAAGGAATATCAGGGTCTATAAATAGGGTCCTAGGTTTCCATTTTAGGGTAACGTTGGCACGCACGGAATACGAGAAACATTCTAAAAGAATATTCATTTTGTTTCCTCGTACAGCCGCCGCCACCACCTTCACAAAACCCTAGACATTCCTTTACTGTTTAATTGAATGATGCATTTACTACAGTAAATCTTTGTCTTTGTATTTGGTTGCACTGAATATTTATTGTTGTTTCATTTGTAATCTTCACACCTTCGTTCCCATCCGTTGGATATCCTGATTCCGCCAGGATATTCAATAGGCCTTTGTGTTATAGAGTTGGTGTGTTCTTGTCAACCTTACCAAGGTTTGCACCCGACTCACGGTCCTGACATCGTTTCTGGCCGATAGTCTACGCATCTCCAAGTCAATGATGGTGCGGGCTTCATTCCATGATGGTGTTCCCGAATTAATTATCGTACCAATGGTGTCGAGTTCTTTAGGAAGACCGTTAACCAATTGAATAATGAGAGAGGATTCGTCAACCGGTTTGCCGACGTCCGCAAGTTCTCGGCTAATGTCTTTAAGCTTCTGACAGTAAGCATCCATTGACGCGTAATCTTTGAGAGTAGTGTGAGTGAACTCGTGGAGAAGAGCCGCCGCACGAGCCTTCTTGTTGCTTAAGAAGACATCTTCGATCTAGGTCCAGGCTTCTCGTGCCTGGATATCGTTTTCAAGAACACGATCAAGGATGTCATCAGATATGGTACTGAAAATCCATTAAAGGATGAGTGCATCTAGCTCCGACCATTCGGCATATGTGGGATAGATGATGGTGGCAGGTGGTGTGCCATCGATATGGTGAAGAACTTTGTAGGCTTTAAGGTGGAGTTTAAAAAGTTTCACCCATGAAGAATAGGTTGTGGTTTTGCCATCTAGTGTACGGATTTTTTACTGTATATTGGTAACGCTGTAGGCTGGGTGAATGGATGGTGTGTTTTGGGTGTTGGTTTTGCTACCGGAGGATGACGAGTCATCTCCTTCGGTGGGGAAATTTTTAGTGGTTTAACCTAAGCTCTTATTACCATGAAAGTAATCAATATTCCTTGCCCCTCAATGAAGAGATTACAGCCAATAAATAGAATAGTTGCCTAACAACCTAGGCATTATTTTAGGAGATTAAATCAAAGTAAATCAAGATATGATTGACAATATATGTTACTAATAAAAACACCATAGCCTCAACCCCTGCAAAAATGTGCAAACATCAATCTGCTCGTGATTTACGCTCTCATCCTCATCACCCACGTCATCACCATCTCAATCCCAACCATTGACGCCGTCGGCGACCACCACATCGACTGGATTCCAGCCACCGGCACCGAAGACCAGATCTGGAAACTGACGAGATGGACAGTGAAATTGACCACATCGGCTGGAAATTGACCCAAGACCCAGATCTGGAAATTAATCACATCGGCCGGATTCCAGCCATCGGCTGGATTTCGACCACCTACAATCATCATCATCTCTAATGGAGTTCTTCGACGAAGAAACCCGACCCAGATTCCTCCTTCAATCCCGATCACCCGGCCCGAATCCTTTAAAAACTGAATAACTTCCAATCCCAATCATCTCTAATGGAGTTACCGGATCTTTGCCTTAAAAATTCACTTTTTATTTTCTTTCTAAGTATTATGTTGGCCTGTAAAAAAAATAATATTCACAAATCTTGAAAAAAGTTTGAGTAAGAAAAAGAAAAAAAAAACCATAAAACCAAATAATTACTATTCATCTTTCTTTTCAGCTTTTTCTCTCTGTATCCTATAATATAACTTCACTTGCCAGCTCTGTTGCAGTTTCATTTCATCATCTCATCATACTCTGTTTTTGATATATTATATGATATATTTTTTCGGTTGAGGATCAGATAACTTGATATTATTCCCACATGGTGGTGGTTTCCGGTGGGAGTGGAGGTGGTTTTCTTTGTCGGAGAAGACGGCAACGGCGGTGGCTGCCAGAAAGCTTGGTGGCTATGGAGGAAGAAGAAGGGGAAGAAAGAGAATATAAATATATATTAAGATTTTTTTATTGTTTTTGTTTATTAATTAAAATATTTTTTTAATTTAATATGTAAAATGACCAATTTGCCCTCACGTGCAAGGCACATGACCTGACTTAACGAGAAAAATTAACTGGGTTGGGGCCAAAGGACAAACCCTGTTGGATTTATAAACGTAAAGGATAAAAGCTGATCAATTTTAAAGATAAAGGACCACGAGTGAAATTTAGGGTAAAGATAAACGACAATTTCTGTAATTCTGTCTTTTTAATATTTGGTAATCTGTTTCACTATTTATTTAGTTGAAAGTAGTAAAAGTAACAAAAGGATAAGTTGGTGTGGTGGTGTTGCTAGATAGTTGTAACTTGCATGTCCCAAGTTCAAACCTTACTTAGGCTGTTTTTTTTATGTTTTTTGTGTTTTTTTTTAAATAGATTTCATACAAAATCAAGCAATGAAAATATAAGGTGGTGTGATGTTTCGTTTTTTAATTTGTTTTAAATACGTTATTTGGAGGAACTATTTTTTAGGTTTAGTTTTGGTACCGTAAAGAACGTAGCCAAACCAACCGTATTCGGGCCAACTTACGGAAACGACGCCCGACCAACATAACAGCCCGGCACAACGCGCCGGGTAACAACCTTGTAATAATAATAGAAACATAAAATCTAGAAATTCTTTGGATATTTTAATGAAAAGAAAATAAAGGGCTTAGAAGTAAATATACAAAGGGGAAATGGTAAAAAATTCTCAAAATATTTTGATTAAGTACTTTTGAATCTTATACTATTAATCCATGGGAAAATTCTCAAAATAGGTATTTATGAAAACAAATTTCTAGTTTTAGGTACCATTTATAAAAAATTCCAGAAATAGGTATTATAAACTAGCCGTGACGAGTAGTTTGTAGAAACCAATTAGAACTTTCCACGTGTCCTTAAACTAACCGTAACGAGCACGTTCACTAATCATATACTCGTCATGACTAAATATGTTTCATGCCTCGTAATCAATTCCCACGAGTAATTCATAAGTCATTTAGTCGCGACGAGTAAATTATAAAGTTAAACTAGTCGCGACGAGTTAACTACTAATAAACTACTCGTGTAGGGAATGTAAACTAGGTAAACTAGTCGTCGCGACTAGAGGACTTTATGAATTACTCGTGGGCGTTGATTATGAGGCATAACACTTATTTAGTCGTGACGAGTAATGATTAGTGAGCGTGCTCGTTACGGTTAGTTTAAGGGCACGCGTCAAGCTTTAATTGGTTCTACAAACTACTCGTCACGACTAGTTTATAATGCCTATTTTTGAAATTTTTTTCAAATGATACCTAAAACTAGAAATTTGTTTTCATAAATACTTATTTTGAGAATTTTCCCTTAATCCATAGATTTAGAAGTAACAAGATAATATGTTTATCTTGTAATAATAATAAGAAAAGGAAAGACACAATATAATACTGTTTGTTTCTAAAGACAAAAAACTGTCTGCAATCTGATTTCATCTGATTTCATGTCTACAACTGAAAAGGTGGTCTAAAGGTCTGCAATCTGAAAATATAATACTGTTTGTTTTATAAACTGGATATCGTCTGCATAAGCTGAAAATTAGTTACCTATCACACATATCACAGTAGATAGAAGTCATTTAACGTCTATAGAATGCTAAAATAATTGGTGGTGATGTACGAACTGTGGAGGTGGGTGGTGGTGGATGATTATGGTAAGCGGTGAACGGTGGTGGTAGACGGTGGGTGGTGGTAGTGGACGATGGTTATGGGGCGACAGTGCGTGGTGATGGTGATGGACAGTGGTGGTGGTGGTGGTGGGTGGTGGAAGGTGGTGGTGGGAGGTGATGGTGGTGGACGGTGGGGGTGGTGGCGGACGGCGGGTGATGGGTGGTGGTAGTGGACGATGGTTGTGGCCGACGGTGGGTGGTGGTGGTGATGGACGGTGGTGGTGAGTGGTGGACGGTGGGGGGGTGGACGGTGGTGGTGGGTGGTAGTGGTAGCGGATGGTGGGTAATGGTAGTGGACGGTGGTTGTGGCCGACGGTGGGTGGTGGTGGTGATGGATGGTGGTGGTGGGTGGTGGACGGTGGTGGTGGGTGGTAGTGGTGGCGGATGGTGGGTAGTGGTAGTGGATGGTGGTTGTGGCCGACGGTGGGTGGTGGTAGTGATGGACGGTGTTGGTGGTGGGTGGTGGACGGTGGTGGTGGGTGGTGGTAGTGGACAGCAGTTGTAGCGGACAGTGGGTGGTGGTAGTGGACAGCAGTTGTAGCGGACAGTGGGTGGTGGTGGTGATGGACATGGTCGTGGCGGACGGTGGGTGGGTGGTGGTGGCGGTGGTGTTGATCATTGGGTGTTGGTAGGATGTGAAGAAGTGTGAATAAATTGAACAATAGCTTATTTATTAAGATCATAACAGCATTTTTCAGATCAAAGAAAAAACGAACAGAGCCTTCAGAGGCTATGTCTACGCGCCCGCTGACGCGTTTCAAGCAAAAACAAAAGAAACTAAGATGACACTTTTAAAAAGAGAAAGTAGAAAGCCATGAGGTGAGTGATAAGGTGAAACACCTGCTGAAATGGTGGTGTTGCAGGGTGGTCTCTTCTCATGGAGGCTCCCATTTTCATATATTAATAAAACCCCTTTTCACCCAATTTCAGTTTCCTCAATTACATCTTCTTCTTCATCTCCATCAACAACTGACCAACATTTGACGCTTCGAGATGTCTGCCAGGGTCACGTGCCCGATCATTTCTTGCGCAGGTACGTACGTCTGTCTTTTCTTCATTCTATAAAATGTGCTTTTATAAGTTGGGGCATATCATATTTTACAAGTTTAAATGGATATATGAAATTGCCTTCATATAAACAGGAGGTGTAATATAAAAACCTAAGCTACCATCAGTGTTGTAAAAGTCGAATTAGGTCCCAATTAATCAGAAATCGGTGGGCTGCCGATGCGAAAAATTATACTTATTTTGAAAAATTATATATAAAAATTTTTGTATATACACATATAATTTGGAAAAATTACATATTAAGTTTCAATCTGATTAATCCCCATCAATTGCTAGTCGGTACCCCCACCGCCAACTAATGCCTCGCGAGTTTCACTACACTGGTTATTGATATGCTGGTGAAAATGAAATGGGAGGAAAAGTAGAGGCTAATTGGTGTGTTATATTTTTTTTTAATTTGGTAGCACAATTTGTACATATAAGATTACCAAAAACTAGTACTTTATTGAATGAAATTGCTAACTTTAAACCTTTGTGGAACTTGTCATAGAGTCCATGTAAGTTTCGTACTTTCATGCTATTGTCATTTGTATTTGAGAAGTTAAGTTCTTTATGTATAAGTGATGTTAGAATTTTCTGGTTATTGTCAAATATTGTTTGTGTAAGGCAAGATAATATGTTGCAGGGTTGAAGAAGTTGGATACTTTACACCTACAGAGATTCAAAGACAAGCTTTACCAGTCCTATTCTCTGGTCGTGACTGTATACTTCATGCCCAGGTGAATATATGCTAGCGAATATAAACACATTTTATAGATTAAATTTACGTATTTTCTACAATGTGTAACAAATCTTCGCAACTTCTAAACAATATTTCTGACACTTGGATCTCTTTTACTAACATCCTATCTATCGAAAGCAACCGCATGCTATTAAATAAAATTCAGGCCAGAGATCCATGCAGAAGTGTTATAATATAAGGATCATTTCAGATTTCAGGATTTTCAAATAATCTAAGAACCTTAAGAACTCTCAACAACCAGTCATTTTATACATTTAATATTTGAGGGTAGTTTTGTCATTTATTGTATGTAATTTTATCAGTACTTATATGTAAATTAGTTAATACACATATGTAATCACAGAATTACATATAATAAATGACAAAACTACCCCCAAATAATATTAAATATACAAAATAAATTAATAAAATAATTAGTTGTCAAGAGTTCTTGAAGCTCTTAAACTAATATGTATGTATGCATAAGTATATGCATATTATAAAGCATAAGAAATTTAAAGGGGATAACTTATTTATTTATTGATTTTTTTTAATTTATTTATGTTTTTTCAGACAGGTTCAGGTAAAACCTTGGCATACTTGTTATTGATATATTCAGTAATAAACACACAAAGATCAGCAGTGCAAGCATTAATTGTGGTACCAACTCGAGAGCTGGGCATGCAAGTAAGACAGTCATTAAAATATTAAATCAAATACTTTTGAAAAACATATAATGTTAATCACGCATCAATCATTATCCCAAGGTTTATACTTTTCGTTAATTAAAGGTTGCAAAAGTCGCCCGCATGCTAGCAGCAAAGTCCGATCAGCCTGAACTGGAAAATAAATTGTGCACTGTTATGGCTCTTTTAGATGGAGGAACTTTAAAAAGACAGAAAAGTTGGTTAAAGGTATTTTGTTTTTTTTGCTTCAGTAAGTTTTGGCTTAATATTAATTTCCTTCAAAAAAGATAATTTTAACAATTGCAGGCTGAGCCCCCTACAATAATTGTTGGAACCTTGGGAAGTTTATGCCAAATGCTCGAGAAACAGATGATCAAACTAGAATCAATGCGTGTTTTAGTAATTGACGAGGTATTTATTCACATTATTTTTTGGGAATAATTTTATATGAGATATACCCATTTTTAGATTTATAAAAAATATACCCTTCACTTAAAACACGCGTTAAGATGTGAGAGTTTGGAGTGCAAGGAGATACAGAAGGGTCTAATGGTCATATTATAATATCATATTTGTCTAACAAAAAAATCATAATATCAGGTTTACCCATTTTTACATTCATGACATTTATACCCTTCACTTAAGTTACGCATTATGATGAGTTTGGAGTGCAAGGGGAAACAAAAGGGTATAATGGTCATACTATACATTGTATTCAATGAAATGGGTAATTTTAAAATTTGAAGTATTTTCGATAGTTAATTTGATAATATTTTTTTGGTAAGGTAAATATGATATTATGCAAATTTTTAAGGGTGTATATTTATATATGAAATTCCCCATGTTTGTTCTGCATGATTAGCACATTAATTTGGTTAATAAAATGTATATATAATGTGTTATTTTTAGGTGGATTTCATGTTTAATTCTTCAAATCAAGTTAGCTCTCTGCGAAAGCTATTAATATCTTACTCATCAATCAACAGCCGTCAAACAATATTTGCTAGCGCATCAATTCCTCAACACAGGCGGTTTTTATATGACTGTATACAGCAAAAGTGGACCAAGGTTTAATGAAAAACATCATTTTATTTTTATTTATAATAATATTCTGTCACTGGTTTTGGAATATTTATGTGAATTGTGTTTTTCTCAACAGGCTGATTGTGTTCATATCCATGCAAATCCCATTCAGCCAATGCCTGCACGTTTACAGCACAGATTTCTGGTGAGTCACTTGAATTAAATCTTTTAAATTTTACCCAACAAAAAAATCATAATATCAGATTTACCCATTTTTACATTTATGTAATTTATGCCCTTAAATTATAACACGAGTTAGGATATGAGAGTTTGGATTGTAAGGGTAAAGAGACAGGTATATTGGTCATTATTTTAAATTTTGATATGGGTCAAACTGGAAAACTGGTAGTTTTGATTTGGGTCAAAATGGATTCGGGTCAAAACTATGAGGGTCAAAACAGTAATTTTGATATGCATCAAAAATGGTTCGGGTCAAAACTGGTAATTTATTATTTTATTTTGGGTTAAAATTGGGTTCGGGTCAAAACTGGTAATTTATTGTGTGTTAAACTCGGGTTCAGGTCAAAACTGGTAACTTTGAGATGGGTCAAGATGGGTTTTGGGTCAAAACTCAAAACTGGTAATTTTGATGCGGGTCTCAACAATAATTTTGTTATGGGTCAAAATGGTTCAGGTCAAAACGGTTATTTTGATACGGATCAAAACGGGTGTACTTTTCTTGACCCAAAAATATACTTGTTTCAGATATGTAATAGAAGTGAAAGGCATCTGGCATTGTTATCCTTGATGCAATCTGACGCGCCTCAGTCCGCGATAATTTCGGGTGTACTTCTCTTGACCCAAAAATATACTTGTTTCAGATATGTAATAGAAGTGAAAGGCATCTGGCATTGGTATCCTTGTTGCAATCTGACGCGCCTCAGTCCGTGATAATTTTTGTTAATGAACAGGTTAGTGCTACATTACTTTTGTTGACTTAGGTTGACTTCTCTATTTTGACTTTTGTTAACTATTTTGCAGTCTGAGAAGTCTAAGAAGGCTGGATATGCCCCTGCAACTAGTCTTGTAATTGATGTGCTCAAGAATTCACATCAAGGGAATCATGAAATTCTGCTTCTAGAAGAAAAGTTAAATTTCAACTCTCGAGCAGCTTCTTTCTCTGTAAGTTACAGATTGCAAAATGACCAAATTACCCTTTCTTTTGATATCTTCTTTAAAAAGTAAGGCCATACAATTACCGAAATAGCCTTGTTAAATGTTAGATGTAGAAATTTCAACCAATTTATGGGAATTCTTTTTTTTTTTTTTTTTTGTTTATTTTTAAGAAAAAGAGTAAATTTACATGGGATTAAAAGAAAAAAAAAACCCGTTAACTTGTTGGACCATAGATGAAAGGGAAATAATTCGGAATTTTTTAACCATGTGGGCCATTTGTGTAATTTACTCAAAAGTTATATAAAATATTGTAACATATAGGTATCAAAATTTTTAATCATATTTGACACTCTTAGCATGCCAAATAATGAAAAGATTTTAACGTATAATACATAGACACCTCATCAAAGACAGCTTTAAAGTTATGAACAGCATAAGGTCGTATTCGTCATTTGACATATTTTGACCTGTATTGATTTTACTTAACTTAGTTAAATAACTGAAAACAGGAACTGAGACAAGGTGGATCATATCTTCTGGTGGCAACTGACATAGCGGGCAGAGGCGTTGACCTGCCCGATACAACCCACATATACAACTTCGACTTACCTAAAGATGCGGTGCACTATCTACATCGGGCGGTAAGAACTGGTAGAAAACCATTTTCAGAAAATAAGTGTGTAGTTACAAGCATAATAACATCAGAGGAGCGGTTTGTGTTACAAAGATACGAAAACGAGTTAATGTTCGTCTGTGACGAGTTGTTTTTGTAAGTACTATTGTTATGGTAATTTAATCTCTTATTTTCCATGCTTTCTTCATTTTGTTTATTTGTTTTTATGGGGCATATCGGCTTGGTTTAAATCGAAGCGGGTTAAATCTGAATTAACCTTTTATTTTGGCATGCCTTAGGGGTGTTCACGCACTTGTTCGGTTGAATTTAGGGGTGTGCATGAAACGGAAATAACTTAAGCGTAACCGAAATAACAGTCGTAACCGCGCCTAATAAGTAATAACAAACCGGCCCTTTGGTTTTAAGTTTTTTCGAGAATCTAATATTTTGGCTTTTCATCAACCAAAAACCGAACCATTTGTAACCGAAAAAACCAATATAAATATATTATAAGAAATTAATAAATGTTGTAGCACAAAATTATGTTAAATGTGTAATAATCAATTAATTAATTAACAAAAAAGTTTAGGTCCAAAGGTTCGGGTCTAAATTCATTATTTTGTGCAATATTTTGGCCCAAGGTTTTCGAAGTCAAAGATAAAACCAAAGCCGAAACTTAACCGACAAAACCGAAACTGAAACCGGAATTAGGACCAAATCATCATAGAGCTTATCTCATGCTTACGCCATCAACCCAAAATTTAATAATTTTCAAAAGTTGCAGTGTATTCACATTTGCAGAGCCTGTTGATCCTTTCTCTGCATATAATGTTTATATTTCACATTATTTTTCATCCTCAAATAGAACAATAAACTAAATGCATTATATCACTAATCCGTCCTTAATTGTCGAATTCTTCAATATGATCGTTACACCCGATCGAATGTAAAACCCTTCTGAAGATCTGTCTGCCTCTTGTATTCCCTGTAATGTTATTCAAAAGTTGAAATACTGATTTGTTCATTCGCGTTAATTTATAAGTTTCTTTAAAAGTGAATCTACCACCAATGCTTTAAATTTTTTTTAAAGCCATATAAATCTTCTCTTTTTTTACCATGAGAACCATTTATGGAAAACTCACGGCTTCACCGATACCCTTATAACCGTGGGACCAAAAATGTTTAAAAAGCAGACTCAACTCGACCCATTTTAAACTATACAAAAATCACCCTTTTGGTCCGAATCTATTTTGACCCGTTAACCATCTTTTCTGACCTGCCCATTTTCTTTTTTTTTTTTTTTTTTTTTGCCAGTGGTAACTTTTATGGGCTTACCTCTGAATTTGCAATGATTACATTCTTCCCAATTCTAGCATTTTTGTCAATGATGCAAGTTCTGCAAAATATACGAACAATGTGTCAATACCAAAATGACTACTAAGTAAACAGTAACCTTAATTTTTAAAAGTTTCGCACGTGATCTTGGTATTTCCCCCTATTCCAAGTGGAACACGGCCTTCGGCCAACAACGATCTCATTTCAGCATCGGTCTCATAATAATCAGCACCAAGCATCAGAGTGTCCTGCATTGGTTTAATAAATTAGTGTCAATTTTATGGGTGTTAAACGGGTCATGTTAGCGGGTTGATAGGTGGAACCCAACATAACCCACAAATCGTATCATGAATCGAAGGTGACACTAAGGTAGCGTTTGGTATGCAGGAATGATAGGGGGAATGGAATGATACATTGCGTAAGAATGAAAAAAGTGGTGTTTGGTTGCTCAATGGAATGGAATCATCCATTACACATGGAATCCCATTCCATCAAAACCATTCCTTCCCAACTCCTTTTTTTTCATTCTAGGCCTCCTTCACCCTACTTTCTCAACACCACCACCACCACAACTACCATCAGCACCACCACCTCCCCCGCCACCACTGCCGCAGCAACCACCTTACCACCAGCGTACCACCGCCACCACCGCTGCCAACAACGTCGCCGTAACCAACGCAACCATTGTCATCACCGCTGCCTGACCACCACCGCCACCACCAATGTCGCTGCCTGACCACCACCACTACCGTACCATTGCCATCACTACCAATGCTACTTGACCAACGCCAGCCCTGCTGCCTGACCGCCGCCACCATCGCCACCACCAACACCATTTTCGTCGCCAGAGCTACCACCGTCACCATTGTAGGTTTTTTTATTTTATTTTAATTTTTTTTTGTAAAACGTATTTTGAGATATGAGTGTTTTTATAATTTCTATTTCATTCCTACATTTTTTATAACAAACAACATAAAGTAATAATTCATTTTATTCCATAGGTTAACCAAACAAGACAAAGGAGTTCTGGGGAAAATCCACCGCCCGAATGCCCGCTGGTGGTAAAACCCGGATGCCCTCATGATCAAACTGAACTTCCTTCATTGAGCCACCCATATCCCTCCTACAAAGTGTTGTAATTGGGAATTGAACTTGAGTCTCTATTGAGAAACCCAAGCTCATGCTGCTGCTGCACCACATTTGGATGGATGTATATTAAACAGTTAGGTTGGTCGATATGGGCGCGGTAGGGGGAGGATTGGGGCGCGGAAGAAGGGGAAACACCGCCGGGGAGGCGCCTTCAAAGGCGGGTGCGGAAGGGGGAGCGGTGGAGGGAATGGTGGGCGCGGAAGGGGAAGATGGGGTGCCCCCCCCCCCCCCAAACGGGTATCCTGGAACCACCGTCTCGAGCACTCCAGCACCACGTCCGCCAACGGAATCCGGCGGTTCATCGACGAACTCTCTTCCATTGTCTTTAACAATCTCTGCTGTTGTTTCTCCGAATGAACAATCCGGATCCCCTTGGGTTTGGCGGGTTCGGGCGGAGAGACAACCCGGGTTTTGTTGGAAACGGATTTAGCGACCCGTTTGGATTGGTCGGATGTTATGATACGGACGAAATCTTGAAGCGTTGGTGAAGATGGAATCGATTTTCCCATAAACGTAATATCTTTTGATCCAATTTCTTGACAGGGGAGTTCCTCAATTTTATCCTAACCACTTTTCCCCTTGTTAGCTTTTCTTTTTGCATAGAAATAGTTACAACATTATCCCCTCAACGGAAAGGAAACGAATTTTAGCCTTCGATTGGATTTGGTTGAACATCTTTGGAGTAATAAGCAAGATGACGGCGAGGACGACGACTAAAAATAGCTGTAATTTTTTTTATATGTTTTATTATTTAATTTATTTTGCATGTTAGTATTATTGTATTTTTTTATTATTGTATTATATATTATTGTATTGGTTTTTTTGTTTTATAAAAAAAAAGGTTGGGCTTCGAATCCCCCTCACCATAGAGGGGCATTATGCCCTGGGGCTTCGATGCCCCCAATGCCCACGTGGCGCTAACGTGGCACTATGAAGGGGCTTCGAAGCCCCACACCATAGCACGCAGCCTTACCGTATTTCTTTTTTATGCTTATGCATATTTCCTGAAATAGCGGGTAAAATAGGTTAGCTCCCGAACCCTATCTAACGACAAAATGTGTGTTTGAAGACGTGTTTTAAGAGTGATTATGGATTTTAAATAATCATAATAAAATTAGAAAATGTTACTTCAAATGCCATAACAAAGTAACAAAAAAACCTTTAAGTGAACATTGGAACCGATTCTTGATCGAATGCCGACAACACTGTGTTCAATGAAGCTATTTGTTAGGAAACTACCGTGTGATAAGATCGAGTCAACAATCTGCATAATAATGTGAAGGAAGAGTCATGAGGCACATAATTTATTTTCATTTCATTTTCAAAAAAATAATGAAAAAAGTTTAATATTATTTTCTTCTGATATTACTGACCTTGCAGTTGTCAACATTTGATGGTGGCAGATTTCTTCTGGAAGTATACATTGGTTTAGCAGCATCATAGAAGCTGAACCGCGATGGCTGTAATTCAAAATCAGATGTGAAGAAAGTTAAAAATCAGATGAGCGGATAACGGGTTAAAATGGGTAAGGGTTAAAACGGGGAATTTTGATGTGGGTCGAAACGGGTCTACTTGTCTTGACCCGAAAACATTGTTTTCCCATATGGGTCAAAACTGGTAATTTTGACTGGTTTAAATTTGATATGGGTCAAATGGGTTTGAGTCAAACTTGGTAATTTTGATGTGGGTCCAAACGGTAGTTTTGGTATGGGTCAAAATGGATTCGGGTCAAAACTGGCAATTTTGATGTGGGTAAAAACAGTCGCATAGATGGTTATATCATCAAATACCATTACGAAAAACTATTTAATTACACTGATTCGGTGAAATTTGTACATACCCCTAAAAAAATCAATATAATTTAATATTTACTCAACCAAAACATTTAAGACACTTAATTTACATATTTACCAATTTTAAAAATACAAATCATAATATGACAATTATACCCTTCTCGTTACAGCTTACCACAAAACAAACAAACAAAAGAAAAACAAAAAGCATGAGACTAAAGCACAATGGAAGTCGGAATACAACTCACATGTTCGGTTAATGCAAGATTTGCTTCAAAGAAAGACCGGATCGTACCAATATCCTCCCAATAGTCGTTAAATAAAAACGCCTGCAATTGAATGTTTTTAATGTTTTGATTGTAATATGCATGTTATACATGTATATATACACCAATATTTGTTTATATATGCAGACATACATCCATACAAACACGCACACGCGTATGGATACATATAAAAATATATTATAACCGTGTGTGCGAATATACATTGTACATGTTTGCGCATGTGAGCTATTTAAACAAACCTTTATGTGATATTCTTGGGCCGAAGCAGGGATAATCTCTGACCCAAAGTCGTTTGCAGTGGGAAAACGCCATCTGTAAACCAAACGAGGCAAACGGGTCAAAGAATAAATATCTTGCTAAAAGGTGTAACGAGCCAAACAGGTTAAAACTTAAAAGTCAACCAAAGTCTATTTTTACACATACAACCTCTTAAATCAATTTATACAAAGATTTAGATCATATCTGTAGTTCTGTACCAATATTGTTTCTGTAATCTAATCACATTCATCATCTTTAAAAAGTTATAAGAAATGAACCAAAAGTGTCAACAGGTCAGCCCGATCCGCTCATTGATGATGTGTCATGTACCTCAAAAGATTTAGAAGGATCTCTTTCTTGAAAATATATACTCCCATGGAGGCAATATACGGCTTCTTTACAGCCTCTTCTTTAGACAACCCCAAAACTGTTGTATCGACCGCCTAAAGTATAAATTTAACTGTATAAATAATATAATCGTTTGTATCGTAACGTTTTAAATATCTACTAATTTACCATTGCTTTCAACTCATTCCCTTTAGGCTTTTCACTAAATGAAAGAACTCTTCCTTTCCCATCAATCTTCATCAATCCAAAATCTGAGGCCCGACTGTACGTCACACATAAATAATATAAAAAATTAAACATGGGTAATTTACATTTTTCGTTCTTTAAGCTTACTCCGAATTGAAGGTTGTGTCATTTAACTAAGTTAACTACAAAAAAATGTCCTCTAGTTAAAAAGTTGTAACTTTACATCCTTTTGACCAAATGGTGTTAACGTTTTGACCAATGTACATGAGGTTATTTTGGTCTTTTGTAGTGTCAGTATGCATGTTTTGAAGGATAACAAGCAGAAATAACCTGTCATCCATGGGCAGACAAGAAATTGTAATATCTGCACCACTTTGTCTATGACTCTACAACAAAAATGAAGAATTAATATGTAAATTTGTAAAAAAAAAATAATATAATTAATATAAAACTTGTTTATGGTTTTAATATGTTCACCTGAAGAAAGTCCATATAATCCATTCTATACAAGTGATCTCCAGATAAAATGAGAACATCTTCAATATCCTTGCTTCTTGCATCCTATAGACTCAAAAGTTATTCATATTAATTTTTTTCAATAATATGTTAGTTTGACCAAAGTCAAAGTTTCGGTTACCTCGAACAGCCAATGAAATTGGCGAACCGCATCTGCGGTACCTTGGAACCACCTCTTACCTTCCTCACCTGGAGTTTGAGTTGCAGATAATGCCTGATATCACATAATTATTTATAATCATTAGACTTTGTGATATGAAGCTGATCCAAGAGATGCCAGACTTATATTTATTCTTTATGCGTAAATAATCGTCAATCTTATAGCAATTTACTCGTTCATTTAGGAAGTCAATTTTATAACTATACATCCATATTTATTCTTCAAACAGTTTAACTGGACCTACCAAATTCAAATCTACCTTATAAAATAGTGCTTCATTTAAAAATAGTGGCATTCAATATTACATCAACTTTCCCATGAGATTATTATTCTATTTACTCTTGCTTCCACTCTGCATCATCCACCGGTTAGGGATGTACATATTCGGTTTTTTCTACTAACCAGTTCCAGTTGAGGTCAACAAAAGTCAAAACCAGTTTTAGGTGGAACCGGCTCAGGTTAAAACAGGTTTGAAAAAGTCAAAGGATCAAATTCGACCGGTTTAAAACCGTTAAACAACCAACCCAACAACCCATTTTGCCCCTTCTAACAAAACTCAGCATTACCTCAACGAAACCGTCTCCAAACGTAACACCATTACCAAAATTGTAAGCGCGCGCCAAATGTCTATTGAGTGAAGCCGAGTTAAACTGAGTCAAAATGTATACTTTATTGATCCCACTATTGATACAGTTACTCATTGGCACATCAATTAGCCTGTAGGCCCCACCAATTGGCACCTATAACCACCAATCATCAATTTAACACATTAATAATAAATCTTACAATCTAAAAATAATTAAATAAATAAATGCGTACCGCAGGTTTTGCACGGCGTTTTGTAAGTGGGAAAAGGCGGGTACCCGCTCCGCCTCCCAAAATAACTGCCACAACGGTTCTTGGGTCCCGTTTCTCCATATCAAGGTCCCTTAACTGTAAACAGTAATTATGTTCATGAAGTCAAGATGAAACTATGTTGACTTTGACTTTGACTTTTTTTTTTATATATAAAAATGAGGAACAAGAACTCACCTTTGTCTCACCTGCAATGTTGGTGGTGAGTGTCATGCATATGTTTGATTTAACAATGTTTTTCTTTTGTGTTTTTTGGCTGAAATTTAGCTTCTTTCCCATTAAGTCCCCGTTGACCGGTCTCCAGTCAACGGGAGCCAGCCGGGAGCCGCCATGCGGCTGCTGGACTATGGTAGTGAAGAGTGGTACAGCCATTTTTTGTGTAAGTTATAGTTTTCAGTCAATGAAAATATGGTGTTATTGACATGGGGTGGGGTTGCATTGCGTGGTACTTGTGGTGAGTTATGTTATCCATAAAAATCTGTATCCACAAGTATTTTTGTTTCTTAAATTTTATGTGATTCAGCAGTCCTTATCTTTATTTATTACTTATTTATATTTTGTTTATTTATTTATATACATATGATATTTATTTAGTTAAATTAAATACCCACGAATATTCTCGTGTGCATCTGTGTGTGTGTTTTTTTTATCTTTTGCTTTAATTTAATGCACACATGCAGCATACATCTTTCTTTACAGAAAACTCATGTTTTAAAAGAGAAAATATATATTTTCCTTAAAAGAATATTTTAAAAAGTTAAAAATTGAAGATTTTAACATATAGTTAAAAATTCATATTTTCATCTAAAAAAATCTATGTTTTCCTTTATTAAGGTTCATTTTTTTAATTAAAAAAAATTCTGAAGTGACTATAATAAAGTGGTCTAACTCATTTATTCTTTATTCTAAGAAAAATCCAATCATTTTTACCCAATAAATTTGATTGATTTTCAGCAGCCGGAGGATTGGTGGACCTTTGAGCCTAAGTTGGTTCCACCATTGAATTGATGGTTACATTTGTTATATCTTTTAGTTTTGTATTTAATCTTAAAAAATAACTTATGTCATCAAACGCACAATTACTTGAAATAACTTAAAAAATAACTTATGTTAATTCGCCGCTTCATCTTGAAGCGCACAATTACTTGACATGTGTCAAGTAATAATGTACTATCTTATGTAATGTCTCGTCTTCCAAATAAGTATCATAAGATCCGTGACTTTGTTGTATTACATTCCCTGAATCAATACGAATAAGCACACTTTTGTATGGGTTAGTAAAATATGATCTCATATCTTTCATATCTTGAAAGTATGAAAATATTTATTTTTAGCTCATTTTTATGTCTCCTCACCAAAAACAAACTGTATCGATAAAATATATCTAGTTGCGCATAACTAGCTAGCAAGAAATATTGCATCAATTGCAATAAACTATGGTACTTCTAGACCCGTATACTATATATAGAATATAGTAAGAATAATTTGTTCTACATCAAATTATTCAACATCCTATAACCCTTTTAGAGATTAATTTTATCCGGCTTAAAATATTTCAACATTTTCTTGATGCGGTTTGATTGGTATAAAAATATGATAAAATAAATGCTTGACTCGCATACTATCTCTTATGAGATGCAATGCAATCAATATGATATTGTTTATTTAATTCAACACATGGATCGAATGCATCGTGCTCATAGCCTTTTCCCCTGAGATAATCACCGAATTATATACACCATTTCTAAATCGAGTCAAGGCAGGCATTCAGTTATGTTGTTTCACTGCAAATCATCTTTAGTTTATCATCCACAAGATAGATCAAACAAGTTTAAGATTAAAGTTGAGTCACCGTTTATTCACGGTTTCTTGGCTTTTCAATTATTATTAACTATTTTATTAAATATTCATGATTTAACTCATTGCAGTTACGTCGTAATTTAAGTGTTTGTTGAATAGATTACGAAGTTTAGAAAGGGGTTTGGGGGTTAAGATTGAATCCAATTTTTGAATTTCATCCCCAACTAGAATAAGATCGCTTCGGGGTCACTGTGATGTGACTGAATGAGATACCTAACAGTCTTAACTTAACTGGTTTGACTAGTTTCAAAGGACAGGGCTAAAAATTGATTTAAAATCTACAGTTTAGCTCTCGCCCAAACCAGGCTCGGTTTGGGTTCAAAACCGAATCCGGTTTAGATAGTTCTTTTTTTAACACAAATAAGTAATGTTACTAATATACCAATAGAACTCACCAGCCCAACACGGCATCATGTCCGTTTTCATCTCATATCGGCTGCAACTAGGAACTTAATGATAAAAAACAATACATCATGTTCGTTTTCATCCAAATAGTCAACACTGAAAAAGTATAGGCAAGTGTTTAGACGTCAACGCATGAATTCTAACAAACATGTTAATCGCATCCAAACACACCAGCAAACACAAATCACTACACATTAACCGTCCCAAATAAGATCTAAGTTCAGGACTCGTTCTTTGACGGCTCAAGGCCTGCGAGCAGATGGTGGCGGTCCTCCTGGCGGCGGCGGTGGTGGCGGTGGAAGTGAACCACTGCTGCTGCTACTGTTGCTGCTGCTTCTTCGTCTTATCGGCCTTCACCAGAATAAACAACCACATACCATGTTAATAGACATTAAAAATATTAATATATACATATTTATGATAAAAACATATACATAAAATTAAAATTAGAAAAATATGTATATACATGCTATATTATAACTAAAAATATACATACATATAAGCAAAATAATTTAAAAACAATAAACTAATCGAACTGGAACCAAAGTCGACCTTAGAACATAGAAATCAAGACCAGCCTAGTTTGAGCTTTGACAAGCTCGAGCTTGGCTTGTTTACACATGTAGAAAAACACGAGTTTAGAAAACATAACAAAATAATTACCTTCTAGGACTGCGACTTCTTGATACTTTCCTCGCTACCTATTCCCGTCAAGAAATATAAGCATTAGTATTGACTAAACACAATGAGAAACTTTCCAATTGCCAAATTAACAAAGTTCAGACCTTTCGGGGGCTTGGAGAGCTTGAGTAAGATGAGGACCTCCCACGCCTGCCAACAGGTGGTCGACCCCTGTATAATAATAACAATAAATAATCTATTAGTATGAGTTTACAACTTAAATCATTAAGCACCTATTTTCCTAATTATACGTTTAAACATATAAAAACAATAAGTAAGAAAAAGTTACCGCCTAGGTGAGATTGATTTGGAACGTGAACGAGCACGCCTTCTGATGGGCGAACGGCTACGCCTACGGCTCAAAGAAGATCTTCTAGGTGGTGGACTCCTTGCTCTTCCAGGAGAACTGCATGCGCAAAATAAAAGTAAACAATATAAAAAAAATAGTATGATAACAAAAGGAGGTAAAACAAAGTTATCTACAAAAGAATGAAAAAACCTATAACAAATAAAAAGTATGTAATAAAACGGCTGGTAGGCCTGTAAATGAAACAAGCGTTCAGTAAACAGTTCTCGAACCATTCAGCAAGAATGTGTTTTCGTTCGTTTATGCTCGCGAACGTTCATTTCCGTTCAATTAAATTACTTAGTTACGTTTGTTTAAGTTGTTAGTTTACATTCATTAACAAATTCATTTAAAAACTTTTGGTCGATTAAAACCAAGTCTGGCTTAAATATCTTTCTGGTCCCATCACATTGTCTTTCACATTAGTTTTTAACAAATTTTAGGTCAGTTATGTTTGTTCGTTTACACATTAAGGAACAAACACAAACACGTTTATTTTCTTAACTAACAAACAAAAGCATTGATATTTAATTAATTGTGTTCGACTGTGTGTTCCATTAAAGTCAAACGAATGAACAAAAGCATGCTATGTTTGTGTTTGTTCAGTCTGTTTACAAGCCTAATAGTTGGTAAAGCAAATTTATCTACAAAATAAGAAAAACAATATAATAATAATGATAACTACCGGCGTCTTGGTGGAGGTGAACGCCTTCGAATAGGACTACGGCGACGAGGAGAGAGCCTAACAGGTGATCGATTATAACGCCTTCCAGGCGGCGAAGGTGAGCGGCCTCTAGGTGGCGGTGATGCAGGCCTTCTTCTAGGAGGTGGTGGTGATCCAGGTCTTCTTCTAGGAGGTGGTGGTGAGCCGCCACGGCGAAAAGGTGATTCGGGTCGTCGAGGCGGTGAGTCGATACGCCGACGAGGAGGAGATCCTCTTCTAGGAACAGGAGACCGCCGGCGTGGCGGTGATGGCGGCCTTCGACGAGGAGACGCTGCAAACGAACACATGATATTCTTACAAAGTAGTTTTGTAATTTTACAAATTGGAGTTAAATAATAAATTAATTATAAATAAAAAAATTTCATAAATACCCCTATAATTTTTAAAATATCATAAAGTACCCAATCCAACCTTAAAATATCATTATACCCCCAGAAACTAATAATAATACTTCATTTACCCAAATTATTAAAAAATATTAAATATAATTATTGTACCGTAAACTTAGTAAAAATTAATAATTTTATATTTACTCATTAAAAAAAGTTAAAGATAATTATTAAACCTTAAACTTTTAGTAAAAATCAATAATTTTATATTTGCTCATTAAATAATATAAGCTTTCACTATCATATACACCCTAAAAACTAAATAAAATATCACATTTACCAATTTTATTAAAAACAACTTTAAATATGGCTTTTTTATCCTGATACTTCTATTAAAACTTAATAATTTTATATTTAATCACTGAAAATATAAAGTACCATATATACCCCTAAAAACTAATTAAGATATCACATTTACCCATTTTATTGAAAACAACTTTAAATATTACTATTTTACCCTTATAATTCTATGAACAATTAATAACATTATAATTACTCATTAGATAATATAAAAATTATTTATAAAGAAAGAAATGTAACTAAAAATACAAATGTATTAAAAGTAGGTATATTAGATATTTTGAAATTTGATTGTCCATAAAACAACATTTCAAAAGCTTGTGGGGGTATTATTTGTGATTCTCCCCTATTAAATATAGCATACCAGCAGGTGCACGTTTTGGTCCATCTTTTTCAGCATCCGCGCCAGCATTATCAGTTTTGGTCAAATCTCTCCTTGAACCGGTGGCCAAAGGCTTGGGAGGTGGTGATACTTTCTTTCTCTCAGGTAAAGTGAACTTGGCTTGAACAACCTTTCCATCAATTTGAGCCTGCCACAATGCCACAACAGCATGAGTTTATAAAAATAATGGTTTATTAAATAGTCATTGCGCCATAGCATTAAACATACACCGTCCATGTGTAATTGAGCTTTTTCAGCATCAGCTCGTAACTTGAACTCAACATATCCAGATCCTTTTGGAAGGTTAACCTGAAAATAAACAAATAAAGTAATTGTCAACTAACCACAACTAAAAATGTGTTTTTATATTTGATTTGATCTCAAATTCTCAATACAAAATGGAAAAACTTATCACAAAAAAATGGTAAAATTTGCGGGTTTGCGTTTAGCATATACATGAGTTCGAAACAAGTCTAAAACCCTAAATCCTAAACAAAAAAATAGGCAAATTTTATTGTTTAAATGTAATTTTTTTATGCATATCTGTACTTGAGTTGAAAACTTGAAACTTTAGAATATATATCTATATGCAAAAAAAGAAAAAGAAATACGTTAAAAACTACACAAAAAAAATCCAGGTTAAAAAAAGTTGTTATTGTTTTAACACATAAACACGTGACTTGTTCCAGTTAATGTGCCAGATACGACTTTCAAGTTCAGTTCATGTGATGCCAATTTTTGGGTCCTTGTCACGTTTGACCCGCCAACCGACAAACACAACCAGTTTAGCACCCCTGGTTGTTATTAAATGCTTTTAAAACATAGCAAAAGAATGATTTAAAGCTGTTTTACTATAACGTAAAAAAAAATTATGCAACTATATACATTTCAAATTATTTTCAGCTTGTTTGATCAATTCAAGCAGTTTCCTTATCAGTTAAGCTGCTTTGATTAACCCATTCGTATATGACATAAAAAGACCCATTTGTATGTAAATACGTTGAAACTGCAACCGTCAAAAATAGAAAGAAAAAGGTAAAACTTAAATCTCACAATGTGATCCATAGCCAACCGCACATGTACAACTTCACCAAAAGTTCCTGTAACAAAGAAAGATGCTCATTAAACAAAGACCAGGCACATAAACAAAGATCAACAACCAAACATGTACAACTTGACAACTTTGTAATTATCTCAAGCTATGATTTTTGTTGCTACATCGTTTGATACAGAAATGATAACTTTAGCAATTAGACATGAAACGAATAGCATGTGGTGTATCCATCACTAGTTTCTTAGTTCACTCTCCACGTCTAAGACGTAAAATTTAAAAAAGAAATATTGTTCTTGGGCCTAAGTGCAAAGTTAAACAGCGAACTAAGCAAGCAGATCAGATGTATTACCGAAAATTTCTTTCAAATGATTTTCATTGACGTTCCTTGTGAGCTGGCCAATGTGTAGAACAAGTGACTCGGGTACAGGAGATGCTTTCCTGTAAAAAAAATAAAAGAAATGTAAAATTTAGACAAATAACCTGAACAGGTAAACAACAGAACAACACACTCTCTGAATGACTACAAATAAACAAAAAAAGAAATCAGCAGATAGAATAATCTTTACTAAACGGTCTAAAAACCTCAAACCTTTAAAGTTTAAATACCACAAACACAAGGTTGCAGACTTGCACACCTATCTAAATTATGAAGCCTATACAAATTCATGCTGTTAACTGTGTGTAATTGAAGAAAGACAAATTTATCTTTCCTAACATGGTGCCTGTCTCTTTTGTACAAATGTTATTAAAAAAAAGATGAACTTTCATTGACCAAAGTACATAAACATCCGCAGACATGTACTAGCAATTCTCTAGCAACATGCAATGCACAGCATCATTTCGTGAAATCTATCTCTCTATTCTATACCATTATTTTTCTATCCATCATCAAAACAATATGCTATTTTAGTTGCATTCATCGCATAGTAGACTCTTGCAGTCGAGGTAACTTAAACACATGCATGAAACCACTAACTAAACTTGAGAATCACGTGTGCATCCTTCTTAATGCATACAAGAAAAACAGTACAAAAAAGCTTGCATACATAATATCCGAGTATCATTAACTAGCCCTGTTGTCAATAGCAAACATAGCGAACGCTATAGCATGCTATGTTGATGCATCCGTTGATAGCTACACCCTGTTTAGCGACCACTTAGCGTGAAAATAGCTATATTTAGGTTTTATTTAATATAAAAAAATTAAAAAGCCGAATTTTTAGGCATTTTTAACGACCAGACAGCACCAATCTTCACCAATTCCACCGTAAAAACTTAATTTCGTGAAATAAAACTCTGACTATTTTTTAAAAAAATTTCTGCTACCTTATTGCTTAACATAAAATAGCGGGCGCTATTTCATCGCTATCACTAGGTAGCACATAGGTAGCTAGTCGTTATTGACAGCTAATCTCTATTGACAACTATGTCATTAAGTTGCCTTTAACAGGCAAAAAAATCAAATTGTGTGCCTTTGAGACCAATGGGTATCTGCATGTCTAGTTTAGTTCTGAACTGCACCTAACATACAACTTTGGCTGACTATGTACAGCGAGATCATGAAAATAAGGTAAACCAGCATAAGTTTTAAAATATTTAGTAGTATTTAAGTTTTCCTGAACATTGTAGCACAATCCTTAAAAAAATCATAAAGCAAACAGCCAAAAAACGCAATGGCATTTCAGCTTTCCAGTTATAATAATCAAATTGTAACAAAACAAACAAGAAACACCTGTTCATGTTGTTTTCAGTCAAAATCTCAACCTAAACACCACATTATTTACGGCAGTGGCAAATCAAATGCACCTACTTTCAAACCTAAACAAACAGAAGCGCATGAATTTGCTAGCAAGTAGTCAAAATGTAGCTCCTACTGATAAACACAACAGACAGTACACACACTATGCAGTCAATAGTCCCCATGTGAATATAGCATTTGAATTCTACTTACTTGCAACAGTTGTTAGTGTTATGCCGCAAGTGGCAAATGGTTAATTAGTTAATGGTAGGAGAGTATACATAATATCAATGGGCGATATTAAAAGAAACAAAGACAATAGAGAGTACCTTGGAGGTGGAGAACTCCGGCGTCTGGGTCCATCGCCAGCACTGTGAAAAACTGAATATCTTAAAAATACAGGTAAATAAGCATACTGTAGTTAGAAAAGAAACCTTTTCTTCGGAGATGGAGATGATGATGAAGAGTAGGAGCGTGAGCGAGATCTGGAACGGGAGGATGACCGAGAGGAGCCGGAGATGGAACGGGAACGGGAGGAGGCTGAGCCGCGGCCTGGTTTCGCCATTTGTAAACCCTAGGGAAATGTACAGCAGGTTAAGCCCATAGCATATATTTTATGTTGCGCGCCCACACCACAGCATCGCGCGAACACCCAGCTAGTTTTATTAAAAGCTTCAGCTACTCTGCCAAATGCCTAAATATTTCTAAAAGGCTACAGCTAACACCTACCAGCTTTAACCACCAGCTAACAGCCACCAACTAGTTTTTCCAAACATACCCTTAAGTTACTGTGCTTGATTTGAATTAAGTATTTGGGTTATGACAAGGCTTATATTGGGCTTTACTTCTAGATGATACTTTTGTGGAACTAGAAAAGCAAGTATCAATTAAATAAAAACAAATTTGAATTACAAGCACACTTTCTAACAAGAATTAATTGCAGTTATGGTTCCTATGGTGAAACCCAAAACGTAGCTTTCAACCTCGTGGTGGCATTTTCGCATATATGGGCCATGTGGTGGTCCTTTTTTTCACTTTTGGTTCACCGTCAAGAAATGGCGTTAACCAAAGTGTGCAATTACGTTATTACCCCTGATCGATTATAATGAAAAACCATGCACCTTGCACTTTGGATCTCTATTATCTTCTTCTTCAAAACTCAGGAAACAAAAACCGATAACAATAGCAATCTAATATCTGTTAATCTGAAATCTTGGCAGCAACAACAACAACAATAATAATAATAATAATAATAACAGCATTTGTGTTGATACATCTAAAGTCGTCTCGTTCTTTGCTTCATAGTTTTGTACTAGTCTTAATATATATGGACTAGTTTCGACAATAATGTATAGTTCATTCACTAGCATTAGGGGATGTTCAATTTGATTAGATTCGTATTTGAGTAGGTTAACATTCTAGTGGGTGAGCAAGAGCAGCCTGTGATTCAACAAGCACAGTTGATACGAGAACAACATATAGAGCAACCTGATGCTAATCCTGAACAAGAACATGTAACATCCGTATTTTGAGAATTAATAAATAACGGAAAGTTTTATTATTATCGGTGTGTCGTTAGTTTGGTTGTGTGCGTGTTTGTATTTGGATAAGATTGGAATGGAGGTGGATGGTGGGGCCTATGGCTCTCTATATAAGGTCATCCCCCATCCTTTCACCATTTCTTTACACAACACACACTAGAAAACACACACTTTCTCTCTAGCATTTCGGACTCGGATCCAAGCAAAAGTAAGAAATATTTTGGTGTTCAAGTGCCTTCGAATAGCAAGAATCACGTCCAGATCTATGTATTGTCCGGATCTGAACTCGAACCCGAAGCAAAAGGTAGATTTCGGTCTAAATGGTTAAGTTTTATGGTTAGAATCGGCATGTAAACAGATATAATGATAGATCGGGTTGTGAAATGTAAGAAAAATATAAACTTAGTAAGTTATAACCTCTTTGGTGCACTTTAAGATAAAAAGGTGGCGTTTGGACTATGAGAGATATGGGTTCAGGATCAGGTGCATGGGGTCAGAATGTGTCGAAAGTTGAGAAAGAGTAAAAAAATTAGGTCCTGAGGAAGAGCCACGAAGTAAAATGGCTTTAAAATGGTATAAACGAAGAAAGGAAGGCATTTCGCTTCGCTCAGCCATGAGAAGCGAAACAGGCATGTCGCTTCGCTCAGCCATGAGAAGCGAAACAGTCATTTCGCTTCGCTCAGCCGTGAGAAGCGAAAAAGGTTATGCGAAGCGAAATTCTATGCGAAATTCCTCCCATGCGAAATTGTTTAAGTTGTTATTAAAATGTGACCCGATTCATTTTCTGATGCGTTTTTTTTAAAGGACCTATTAACGAAAATAAAATTTTTCCGAGCTGACCTGACAGCTCAACCCCAGCCAGGGGCTCTACCCCTTGGACCCTGCTAGGGGTTGCCGCCCCTAGACCCCACTACCAGGGGCGCTGCCCCCGGACCCCCGTTAGTTGAGGGTTTCATTAACTTAGATTTAAGAAGTAGTAGTAATGGTTAATTGACGCGCGTAATGTATTGTACAATTAGTCGTGCACAGCTAAGGAAGGGCATTACCATTGACGGTGAGAGAAATCGTCTCCAGGTGAGTTCTAGCCCCATTTCTCTTTGAGATGGTTCGGGGCTGTGTGCATACTTGTAAGAATAGTAACATACATACCTATGTGCTTAATGTGAATGATTAATGCAAGAATGAAAGAAAGATATATGTATCTATGTGATTTACACAAATGATTAATGCAAGAATGAAAGGAAGGGGTTAGAACTTGCATATGTTAGTTGTTTAACTTAACATGTTTGTAAGAATCTAGAAGGAATGTGAAGTAAGAGTCAGGGTGGCAGGCCCTTCTAATACCTGGGCAAGAATGGTAAGAGTCAAGGTGGCAGGCCCTTCTAATACCTGGGCAAGAACAGAGTGGCCGACTCTACGATATCGGTGCAAGAAGTCGGGTGGCAGACCCTTATAATATCTGTGCAAGAATGTATGTATAATTGTATGTTTGTAAGAATAATCCTGTAAACTGTTAAACTAGAACTCACTCAGCATAGCTGACTTTTAGTGTACACGCAGGTGAATAGGATGCGACGGATTGCTTGAGGGAAGACACGTGGCAACAAAGTGAAAATTGGCATCGAAGAAAAGAAGATTCACGTGTCGTTTACGTTACCTTTTAAGACTTAATGTATTTAGTTTAAAAACAAGCACTTATGTTATAAGAATGTTTAATATTATGTATTCCGCGAAAAGTTTTTAATTAACTCTGATTTTAAGAACTATGTTTATGAGTAAATCCAACGCCAAAGTAGGGCTTCCGGAAACGGGGCTTTACAGAACAAGAAGAAGAGCAACTTGTTGCTCGTTGGGTGATTGACCAAAGGCATAATATTGTTGCTTTTCTGGGTCAAAACTTCTTCGGTCGGACGATGTTTGGTGATGTAATTACATTTATACGCCAATCGAGAATATATCGAGCCATATCCACCAATCTCACTGTGTATTACAGTATTATAAGACCGTTTTGGGAGACGGCTCAATATGTGTTTACAGAGAATCGTATTGAATCTGAGGTTCAAGGACACAAGATTACTATAACTTCTCAAATATTAGAGAAGTACTAGGTTTTGGAGATAATGATAATAATGCATATGAGTTTGATAAAGAACTTATCAAAGGATTATTTGGAAGACTGAAGTGCAATGGTAATCTAATGCTTCTCAGTATAGCAAGGCAAACCTATGTAAGCAGTACAAGTACCTACTCCACGTGTTGATACATGATATTTTTGAAAGTTTTGCTTGGTTTGATTATGCGAAAAAGCCACTCAACAGGATTTCTACTCCTGTCACTAGTACACCCTCATCCACTTAAGGTGTGCACCAGGTCACTTTGGAAACTAGTGTGGTAGTTGCTTTAGAAAACTTAACCCGCGAGGTGAAGAAGCTCAAAGCTAAGATGGATAAATGTGAGTTGTATAGAGGTGGGCATGGTACTTTAGAGTGTCCGTTGTTGAATCATAAGAAGGTGGATTTTATTACTGATCAAAAGGTTCCCAAATGTGTTTAACGGTAATAGCAATTCAAGCTAGAAAAAAAATACAAGAACCCTAATCAGAATAACTCAAATTGGCATTCATCCGATGCACCCCCTGGTTTCCAATCCAATTACAATCCTAACCAGGGGCAGGGTCAGTTTTATAGTGGGGGTCAGAATGATCAAAGTTCGAGTAGTGGGCAAGATTTGAGTAGTGGGCTAGGGAGAACAGAGGAGCTAGGTTCATATAGTTTAGCTTAATTGCTTTAAATTAGTTTAGCTTTCTTTAATATATTGCTTATTTTACTACTTTTTGGTGTCCGCAAACCTTTTCTTTTTAAGTTATATTTACAATGATCTTCAAGGAGTGTTACTATGTGATTAGATTTGAAGAAAACCCATATAAAAATCGAGGAGGTTACACATTCTGGCAGCTGGAAATGCAGGGATTTATATCCCACATAGAAAAAATTGTAACATTCGTCAATCTTCGGACCGAAAACCCGACCCGTGTTAAATTTGTTTATTGTAATTTGAATGCACATTTATTAATATTATTAGCCACCTTCTATTTTATTAACGTTATTTATGTTATATTAGATTGTTGATCGTTATGGGCAACTTACAAAGTTTAATCCTATATTTGGAACTAGTTAATTAGAATATAAAAATGTTGTAAAGTTAAAGGGTGTATTTTTGTTAAAAAAATCATAGTAAAGATTAAAGTAACCAAGCTTCTAAATTTAGGGACCTGTTTGTAAATGTTATAAAACTTGAACTTTTGGTCACGCGTCTTCCTTCCATGCTTTATGTTTTCCGATGACCGTGATTTACGGCGAGTATTAACTACCAAGTTAATGAACGAAAGTCCTAATTGATTTCACGTGTTGACTTGAAACCGTCACCCGAGCCTTTCACCACCACTAACGAAATTTAATTCACTTTGGAAAATCACGGCGTTAATAACCCTATAATTATTGACGACCTCACTCGTCTCAGTCAACAACCTCTGTCCCACTCCCTAAATCACCTTCTTGTTTGTTTTCCGGTCTGGTCTTTTCAGGCGCCGTTCAAAGTAAGTAGTCGTTTTTTTTACACATCAATAAAGAGCCATAGGGTCCTGTCAGTTAATTGGGGTGATCCGAAACGATGGTTTTTTGGAATTGAAATTTGATGGTTTTGTCAATAAGAAAAAAGATTATAAAAGGTGAAAAATTTTGTAACTTACTGTTTGACAGCTATGTTGTCAACACCCCAAACATGTTTCTCTTGTATGAATAAATAATTGTTACTTTTATATGTGACATCTAAAAATAATAATAATAATACCTAAAACAATAGTGATATTAATAATAGCTTATTTCTTTTTGAGTAATAATATTCAAACTGAAGTTTAGATATTTTGATCGATCTAATTATGTTTTTCACTATAAGAATTATCGTTAAATAGAAGTTTTGATCACACCTATGAACTTCGAATACGTTAATTAATAGATATATAAAAATTATAACTGGATGAGTCATATATATTTTTTTCTTTTTTAAATAAGAGTTATAAATGTATCACGACCAACACAAACGGTTTGATATCATAAATATTGATTTTCTGATGACGTAAACTACAAAGTATTTAAGGGGGTGTTTGGTAGAGAGAGTTGTGGGTGGAGAATTGAATTTCTCTTGTTTGGGAGAATTGAGAGGAGAATTGGGTAGAGAATTTCAATTCTCTGGGAATTGGGTTTAGTGTAAAATTGGAGAATTGGATTTCTCTCCATTTGGAAGAGAAATGGATTTCTCTACTCCCTTCTTCATCCCTTCCTCCCGCCGGCCATCACAGATTCGCCGCCGCCACTTCCGGCCAACTCAGGAAACCCACTTCTGCGATGAGGATGATGATGATGCCGACCGGCGATGAGCCGCCACTTCTGCGTTCGCGTCCGTTCATAACCCACGTCCCTAAATCGGAACCCTAAATCACGATTAGGGTGTTGCGAGGATGATGATGATGCCGACCGGCGATTAGAGCCACCACTTCCGGCCACTTCCGACCTGCGATGAGCCACCGGTGATTAGGGTCTCTGCTCCCGTTTCTCCGCCATTTCTCCACCCATTTCTCTATTGTACCAAATAAAGGAAATGATTTTCAAATCTCCACCCATTTCCATTTCTCACCAATTCCATTTCTCTCCCATTTCCATTTCCATTTCTTTTCATTTTTTTTCTCTGTACCAAACACCCCCTAAGGGTCTTAGGAAATAAAAGTTTATAATCTTGTTTGTTTAATTTAATGGCAAACTTTTAGTTTACTATTGTTTTTTTTTTTATTATTGTTGTTTAAAACTTGAAAAGAAACTTTTAAAAATATATAAATCATTTATGCATTTAATTCGACTTTCTATAAAAGTAACGTAAAATGTATTTAACACCCTATCGATCTCCAAATCCGTTATAAACCCTTGATATCGAGTCTTGTTCATTTATACCGTTCGAATATTTATTTTTGTTATACCTTTAAACTTAGGACATATCGTCAAGATTCCCGTGGAACTAACTAGCCCGCTTTACTCGTCGTCTCGTTATCGTCTTTATTTTAAGGTGAGTAATCACATCCCCTTTTTCTTGATTTTGTTTTGGGGACATTATGTGTTCTAAAAACTATTATTATAATGTTATTTCACTCAAAAAATAATTCAATTAATTGCATGGTTGTGATGATGCTCGATTAATTGTTGATTGCTATATGAATTATGTGTTTACTGCTTTATGGTTGGTTGGTATCTCATCCTCATCCTCATCCTCATAGTATGATCATGCGCCGTCCAAGTAGACATTTCCGAATCTAGTGGCATGTTCGAAAAGACACTTTTGTTACTTTTATTTTATGTTGTTATTGGTTGCGAATTTGTAAGGCCCCGTTACCGGTAGCCCTACTTTCGTGTTGGATTTACTCATAAACACAGTTCTAAATATCAGAGTTAATTAAAACATTTACGCGGAATATAAAACTTTCATAAAACATTACATAATTCATAACTTGTCTCAAAACATCCTTTGTCTTTCAACATTAAAGCATTAAAATTAAAACATCATAAGTCTTCAGATGCCAGACTCTTGTTCAATGCCGCGTGTCTCCTCAAGCGAGCTGCCTCATCCTACTCACCTGCGTGCATACTAAAAGTCAGCTACGCTGAGTGAGTTCTAGTTAATCATACACTATACAATACACATAAACTTATATTCTTTCATTCATACTTTCATACTTTCATACTTTCATTCTTTCTTTTGTATTAACTTACCTTCATATCTTACGTTATAAAGAGCATTACGCCCTACATTCCTCGAGTATTATTAGGGCTCGGTACCCTCCTTCCTCGAGTATTATTAGGGCTCGGTACCCTCTTTCCACGAGTATTATTAGGGCTCGGTTTCCCTCTTTCCACGAGTATTATTAGGGCTCGGTTGCCCAGTTACAGGCGAAGTTCATCGCTTTGAAGGCGAAGTTGCCCAGTTACAGGCGAAGTTGCCCAGATCAGCCGCTGTTTGGTTTCTAACCAGCTTTTTGGGCGATTTTAACACCCTTGTTATGGTTCAACATCACCCACTACGCTTCCCGACCATTTTCGGTCATATCTACGCTAAAAAGCTTGGATTTTTAAACTTCAAAGATCAAGAATCATACCTTTTTGGGCTTGTTTGGATCTCGTTTACTTGCTAGCACACTAATCGCTCTCTCTCGGACCTGCCCGATTCTTCCCTTGGCTCGGCCGGCCGGCGAAGTTAGTGTGGTATGTGTGTGTTTTGGAAGTGTGAAAGGATAAGATGGAAATGAAGATATTTTGGGTTTAGGGGATATTTATATCCCTTAAATCCCATGGACCTAAGGCCCATTCTCATTTAACCCATCTCAATTAATCCAAGTCCATGGTCCGCTCCTTACTCAATATCCAATAATTAACACGAAATCACTAAACATAACTTTCTTTATTCAACATTAAATTTTAGGATGTTACAGAATTCGTCCGAGTGGACATGTCCGTATTCTGGTGGCATGATCGAAAAGACACTTTTACTTGATAAAATTAATTGGTGCTATTCATATACGCAAGAAATTGTTTATTTCTCATTATTATTACTCAAGCAAGAAGGTGGTAAGCACTCAGCTTACACCTCTCGTTTCAAGGAACTCAGTGTATTGGTGCCTCATCTTGTCACTCCGCCATTGCGTGCCATCGAAAAGTATATTCGGGGGCTACCACAACAAATTCAAGACAACGCCTTGAGTAGTTCTCCCAAAGAACATGGTGACGCAATCAACCTTGCTGCAACTTTGACAGACAATCATGTTAAAGCCGAGACTTTGACATTGAAAGTTCGAAGAAACCCGTTGAAAAACCATCTTTCGAACCCAAAGAAGTTAAACCCGAATCATCCAAACTTGCTTACCCCTCGAACCACTGAAACAAGAAGCACAAAACTACGCGCTAACCTAACAAGCTGCACCTCAACCCCAACCTACACATGCACCACTCCTTAGAAAACCCTAAAACGGACCCCCTCCGTATTGCAACATCTACCAGCAACATCATTTCGCTAATGCCGCTTGCCGTCAATGCATTGGTTGTAACGGTTCTGGGCACCTTTGCACCACTTGCCATGAGATCTATGTGGTGCTGATTGCTCTTCCATGGGTTGCTCAACCGAACCCTCATTCTTTGCAATTTTCTCAACCCGTTAATTAAATGTAGGCTTGTTACAACTGTGGTGACCCTGCCACTTCTGCAACGTATGTCCACGACTTGTGAATGTTAAATCGCTTCAGCTGGCTCCAGCCTCGCAGTTTCAACTCCAAGCGTATCAAGCCCATCAAGCTTATCAGCCACAAGTTGGTTGCTCAACCGAACCCTCATTCTTTGCAATTTTCTCAACTTGTTAATTAAATGTGGGCTTGTTACAACTATGGTGACCCTGCCACTTCTGCAACATATGTCCATGACTTGTGAATGTGAAATCGCTTTAGCCGGTTCCAGCCTCGCAGTTTCAACTCCAAGCATATCAAGCCTATCAAGCTTATCAGCCACAAGTTCCATAATTGTTGGCTAATTAAGCTTAAGCTTAGCCGTTTCCAGTTGTTCAAGCATTGAAGCACAAGATGGTCAAGCCGATCAAGCTCCTCAAGATGATCATAGGCGTGCTTTCATGATAAATGCCCATCAAGCTCAGCAAAGAGGCGACGTGATGAATAGTACGTTTCTTGTAAACGACCAATTTGCATCCGTTTTGTTTGATACCGGAGCCGATATAAGTTTCGTGTCCTTGGAATTTGAACTTTTGCTTGCTAAACCCCGATCTGAGCTTAGAAACTCGTACTCTGTTGAAGTAGCTAACGGCAAATCTAAATCGAGTTTTTGAACCGTAAAAACGTGATTTAAACCTCCTAATCTGTGTTTTTGGCCAAAAAAGTATTTGATTCAGATTATTCAATATGTTTAACCCTATGTTACAAGGCTTGATATTGATGTTCTATGCTTTGTTTTGTGGTACATGGCCTGTAGATAAACTAGCTAAGAAAGGCGAGAAAAGAGCCTAGACACCTGGAAAATGTAAAGGTACTAACCGAACACTCGTTTACGGGTTGTTTGTGTCTAGGTTGTGATGTTCTTGTTATTAGCCTATGATATTTTATAGGGACATCATGGATCATATTAATGAGTCCGTGTCCAAATTTGCGAAATATTTAATAATTTGAGAATATTTGGCCATTTTATTACCGTTTATTGAGGTTTATTTGGAAAAATAGTTAAATAGCTTGAAAAAATATGAAATTTTTTTCGAAAACTCAGGTAATGCATTACAAGTTCACATATAAAGTGTGAGGTCAATTAGAGAAACCTAGATATGAATTCTGGATTCGCGTTTAATCAAGTTTTAATGACCGTTTATTTCACAAAAAGGTATTTTAGCCAAGTATTTTGGTTCTGTAAATTTTACAGGGAGTTTTGGAAGCTATTTTGACCAATCAAAAAAATAATCGGACTTTTTGGTTATCGTTTGGTATAAACGGACGATTTATCGGTTAAAAATAACAATTAAAATTAATTTTTATAAATTAATAAATCACTTAATATTTTCAAAAATATTTTTATTAGAATCTACACTTATTAATTTGTAGGTGTATAAATTTTCATAAATTAAAGATGTTCGGATAAAGAGTTGTGCTAAAACGAAAGTTAAACAAATAAAAATTCTGATAAAAACTGGAATGTTCTGAATAACGAACTTGCTGGGATATCAGAGCATCAAGCATGGTCAAATGTCATTTTTTTTATTAATTGAGTAAAACCGGACATTTTGTGAGAAATTCGGATGAATTGTGCTTGTTTTTCACCAAACCAGTATGTATAAAACAGAAACGAGCCGTGTAGCGAATCTAGACATCTAAACTATGAGTTTTTTTATAAATCGAATAATTTTATCAACCGACACGTTTACTCAAGTTTGTGTGATCTTACCTATTTTTGAAACGTTTAAACGACCAACTAGGCCCAGCACGTGAAACAGTGAAACTGAGCCAAGTTCGATTTTGAACATTGGGCAATGTACAATGTCACAATTTAAGACTACTGACATAATCTGGGCGTAACAGCTATACCTAGACTAAATATAAAGCCCGATTCGGTCTGGAGACTATATAATATTAATATATGATACCGATTATTGAAATCAGGTTATAAACGATGCGTACAAGCTGTAAACGCTTATCAAACTGATTGTATCGATTATCGTGATGATTATATCGCTATAAGGTGAGTTTCATGACCCCTCTTTTTAAACTATTTTACAAACATTTTGGGCGAAAAGCATGTTTACTTATATCTATATATCTGGAAACGCTTTATGCTGTGAATTATTTAAGTGCTAACACACAAAAAGTCCCCACAAACATAGTGATTAACTTCAAGCCAGTGGCTTGTGAATTGTACTATTGGTATGAAAAACCCAAATGGAACCGGCATTGATATTGAGACATTGCTCCATTTGCACATGACCGTATTTATACAAACACGCTATGTAGTGTTAGACATAGCTATTCAGGGCATGTTGTGGACGGAATGGGGGCCACAGTGGTAGATGTGGGAAGTGGAATTCGCCTGGTATAGTTTGTACAGTTTGTTCAATAGGGGGATTTAATCTTTCATGTTGAGGGGCCTTATAGTACTCATTGAAAGTTAATTTACCTAGATTTGGGAACAAGTTAGCACCTTTGAAATCTAGAGGACTTGAATTATAAATTCCCCTAAATTGATTTAGCTTGGCCGCTCCATCCCTTGACTTGCGATCGGGATTTTTGCAGCCACCCCCTTCACGTTTTTCTCATCAATTCAGCCAATTCCAAGATCATATCAACCAATTCCATGTTAGTACTACATCAAGGAACCTCTTTTTCATCATTAAACCGTTTATTGGACCTTAGAGATGTCATAAACATGTTAGGGTTTGAGTTTTGATTATAACAGTTTACTGACAGATTCGTACTGTTTTATTGTTTGGTTTGTAACTCGATGATAATTGATTGTTTTTTATCTATTCTTGCTTCCACGATGTTCTACTTTGAGTCTAGTTTCCAGAAAGGTATGTTTGTAATTTTTGGATGAGATTGGAACGGTTTTTATGATTTTATAAAAACATGTGTCAAAGCTTATGCCGGGAGTCGAATTCTTGTCTGTCTTCCCGACATCATAACTCTTTTATGGCATGTTCAAATTAGTTGGTCCACTTATGGAACTTCACATTTTGAGTTAGGATTCAAACCAATTGGAATCGTTTAATTTGTTTTGGTGTTAATTTTTAAACAAATAAAACCCTTTTGATGCACAATGAAATAGCTGCACGTACATTTCTGTGTTGGATGAATTTTTATGATTTTTGTGTGCACTGGAAAAATATAAAAAAATATTTTTAAAAACCTAAGAAATTTATGCAACTCTAGTAAAAATTTCATAATTTATTTCTATGATTTTCCTATGTAATAAAATATATCATTACATGCTAAAATCTGCATATTAGACTCGTTATTGATCGATTCTTTCGGTTTAGGTTAAAATCGGTGTCTGCCCAATTAAGTTTTTTCCTGGGCTGTTTTGACCAAGGTTTTTGTTCCAATAGCTCCCTAGGTATGCCACTTAATTCATACTAAAATATCTTGGCCAATGGCTTTGATTTGATGGGGCATTCGTTGATAGTTCGGAAACTAAGAATTCGGTCGTTTAAATTGTTAATTCTTGTGTTTCGCGTCTTGTTTGAGGGGGTTAACAACCAAATTAGTTTTTATATTTTTTATATGATTAACGGGCTGTTGAAACATTAATTTTTATAAAACGGGGCTGAATTGGTTGGTGATTGCTCAAACGGTTCGGTAGAACGCGAATTCTCACTTAAACGGTAATTCGTGCGTTATACAAGGGGATTGCCGACCCGTTCAGATCGTGTAGTGTCGTGTGGACTTATTTGCTGTAATAATCTGATATTTTATCTATACGGGGCTGATTTGGTTGGTAATTGCTCAAACGGTAACGTGAATTCTCGCTTAAACGGTAATTCGTGCGTTGTACAAGGGGATTGCCGTCCCGTTCAACTCGTGTAGTGTTGTGGGGACTCATTGGCTATAATAATATCATATTTTATCTAAACGGGCCTGATTTGGTTGGTAATTACTTAAACGGCGTGATAACGCGTGAATCTGACACAATTAACGTAAACCGTGTGTAGTTTGTAAACCCTTTTGTCCCCGGTTTTATTTGAGGGTAGTGTTGGTAAATTAAATGCATCAGGGGCTTATGTAAATAGTATTATCATGGGTGAGGTTTCAGGTCAACAAAATTATGTTAGGACGTCCCGTAGAATAAGCGAGTCGGTTCGGGTTAGTTAGTAATTGTTGTGTGCAACCCGACAGGCTTTTGATTTGCGGGACTGCTCAGAGATTTTCTAGCTCGTTGGTAATTGTGTAACTTGTGTCAGGTGAGTTTCATGATGCCTTTTTTAATCTTTTTACGTTTTGGGCTAGCATACATAGCTTATTACGGTTTTACTTGTTTAAACTATTTGGATGATATTTTATAGTTTTACTGGTATCATATACTTCTAGAATTATGTATAAATCATATCATCTGCCTTAGGATACTTTTAAACCCGTTTACGATTATATATTCCTGAAAATTATATATATTATTTATAGTCTAGGCTTGAAGATATTATTAGGCCTTGTATTAATTCCTAGACTATACATTATTTATAGTTTATCCGTGATGATGTCGTTCGGTTGATCGATTGGCTAAGATTTATATTATTGATAGTCCATGTTTTAGGACATTATTATAATCATTTATAATTATATATATTTCAGAAAACTATATATTATTGATAGTCCATGTTTGAGGACATTATTAGACTCGTATATATATATATATATATATACATATTTCAGACAACAATATATTGTTGGTAGTCTATGCTTGAGGACATTATTATACTATTTTATGATTATATATTCTTGAAAACTATTTATTATTGATAGTCTATACTTGATGACATTATTAGACTCGTTTATAATTATATATTTCTGAGAACCATTTATTATTGATAGTCTATACTTGAGGACATTATTAGACTCGTTTATAAGTATATATTTCTGAAAACTAATTATTATTGATAGTCTATACTTGAGAACATTATCAGACTCATTTATAATTACATATTCCTAGAAATCATATATTATTGATAGTCTATGTTTGAGGATAATAATAGACTCTTCTATAATTATATGTTCTCGAAATTATATACTAAAGGCTATGCTGTATTTAGTTGATTGTAGGGTTGAGCACGGTACGGTTCGGTTATTAGGCTAAACCTAAATCGAAACCGAAGTAATCGGTTATTTGAATATGCAAACAGTTCGGTTTTCGGTTTTTCGGTTTTTTAGTTAATTTTGGTTTCGGATCGGTTATTTTCGGTTTTTTTCAATTATGTGTTGACATTGGAAAAAAATTAAAAAATGAAAATGCATATTTTAAGCTTGTATAAGAACGTGTTAGAGTACCACAGTCCACATATATATTGAATTCAAGCCACAAAAATAGGCACGTGTTACGTGGAACTATACGAATACAAAGTTGCTAAATAGAGTTTAAAAATTAAAAATCATTAAAAGTTTATTCCCGATTTTCATTCTTCATCTTATTTATTAATTTTAAAATTTTAGTACATTCCTCATTATCTTGATAATCTTTATCATCATCAATCGGTTCGGTTCGGTTTTTTTCGGTTTTTTAAAAATGGATAACGAATCGAAACCGAAATTTCGGTTTTCCAAAAAAAACAAAAAATTAATCGTCGGTTAATGCTTCGGTTCGGTTTTTTCGATGCGGTTTTTTCGATTAATTCGGTTACGATTCGGTTAATTCGGTTTTCTGCTCACCCCTAGTTGATTGATTGGGTAAGATGTATGTAGGCGTGTATATTGATGTGTATCTTTTTGATAAAATGTGACCAGGTCAAATATATTACTCGAGTTTGACTCGTGGTGGGGAGGCCCGTGTTACATGTTTATGTTAAGGCGGGTCAAATATATTACTCGAGTCCTTGACTTCGTGTCTCGTGACTCGTGGTGAGGAGGCCCGCCGTCTTGCTAAACCGTGATCGGGTCAAATATGTTACTCGAGTCTTGACTCATGGTGGGGAGGCCCGTATTACGTGTTTAGGTTTTGTTAAACTGTGACCGAGTCAAATATATTACTCGAGTTTAACTCGTGGTGGGGAGGCTCGTGTTACGCGTTTATGTTTTAGCGTGATCGGGTCAAATATATTACTCGAGTCTTGACTCATGGTGGGGAGGCCCGTATTACGTGTTTAGGTTTTGTTAAACTGTGACCGAGTCAAATATATTACTCGAGTTTAACTCGTGGTGGGGAGGCTCGTGTTACGCGTTTATGTTTTAGCGTGATCGGGTCAAATATATTACTCGAGTCTTGACTCGTGGTGGGGAAGCCCGTATTACGTGTTTAGGTTTTGTTAAACCATGACCGAGTCAAATATATTACTCGAGTTTAACTCGTGGTGGGGAGGCTCGTGTTACGCGTTTATGTTTTACCGTGATCGGGTCAAATATATTACTCGAGTCTTGACTCGTGGTGGGGAAGCCCGTATTACATGTTTAGGTTTTGTTAAACCGTGACCGAGTTAAATATATTACTCGAGTTTAACTCGTGGTGGGGAGGCTCGTGTTACGCTTTTATGTCTTACCAAGACCGGGTCAAAAATATTACTTGAGTCCTGACTAGTGGTGGGGAGGCCCGTGTTGCGTGTTTGACCGAGGAAAATTTATTTATTTATTATTTTCTCTAAAATTTTATAATATTTACTTATGAATTCCTCCACTATTTTTATATTTATAAATTTTAAACTGATTTATAAATGTTTATAAAAACATGAACTCACTCAGCTTAAATTTTGTGTGTATGTTAGATTGATTTTCAGATTGATAAGCTGGGAGTTACCGCTCATATGTGCTCAAGACTACCCGATGGTTGAAGGCATATCTAGTCTAAGACATTAATAAAACAAATGTTTTCCTTAGTATTTGATTTGGATTTGAAATTCGGCATAATTTCCCGGTTTTGGGATTTGGTACTTGTTTATTTTTCCGCTGCATGTCACTCTTGACTGGTTTTTAATAAATTGAAATCGTTTTTTATTTGTGAAAAAAAATTTGGGTATGATGACCAACTGTAGGATTCCCGGGTTTCGGGGTCTTACAGTAGCACAAACGAACAATCAAGGTTTCACTTGTAGCTTAGCATAATTACATCACAAACAAATATACATGCATACGTACATACGTACGTACGTACATCCATATAAACTATGATTGTTATGGATACGCATAACTGATTTTGTTGAACACTCGTGAAACTCACCAACTATTCGTAGTTTACTCGTTTTAACATGCTCTTCAGGTATACCGAAATTGGAGTAGGATGCTTGTGTGCTATATGCACGGTGCTATGTAAATAGATTCAACTGTACTAGTAAGGAATAAACGGTGTAGCGAACTGACTATGCTATGTATCACCTAGTTTGTAACAGAAGTTATAACAATGTAATATGATGTAAATTAGTTTGTTAATGTTTCTTTATAAACAATGTGGTTGATACCAGAGGTATCTGTTACATTCCCGTTTTACGCTTCCGCAATTACTAGTCAAGGTGTGACGATTTGATAGTCACGGGTACAAGTGTGCAAGAAATTGCAAATTTCAAAAGACAAATGGAGTCAAGGTTCGAGATGAGTCACCTCGGGTTGTTACATTACTATCTCGGTATCGAATTTAAGCAAAGTGATCGTGGGATAACGTTAAAGCAAAGCGGTTATACAATGAAGATCCTAAAACAAGAAAATTTTTGGGAGTGCAACTCGACTCAATTTTTGATGGAACCGGGCTTAAATTTTTCTAAAGAGGATGAAAATCCAAAGGCAGATCCAACCGGTTATAGAAAAATAATCAGAAGCTTGCGGTGTTTAATTCATACAAGGCCCGATTTGAGCTACTCGGTTGGTTATGCAAGTCGGTTCATACAATCACCAACTCAAGCCCATGCTCAAGTGGATAACTATATTCTCTGATATCTAAGAGGTTCACTAGACTTTGGTGTTACTTACTCAAGAGGCCGAAACAGTATGTTGCACGGTTATAGTGATAGTAGTCATGCGGTGGATATGGATGTGGTCGGAGCACCTCAGCTACATCGGATTCATGTCAAGCCTTATGGATTCGGGGTTTGTTGTCAGAGATAACCGGAGAAAATGAAGGAATTGTGACGTTGAAGATGGATAATTCATCGGCTATTGCTTTGATGAAGAACCCGGTTTTTCATGAGAGAAGTAAACACATCAACACACGGTACCATTTCATTCGGGAGTGCATCGAGAGAGAACAAATCAAGGTGGTACATGTTAGTGGAGATTTACAAAGAGTAGACATACTTATAAAAGCGTTGCCACAGTTGAAATTTAACGAGATGTGAAGCTTCATCGGTGTCACAAGATTAGGGGGTGATTCTTAGTGTTATCTTGTGCAAGTGTGAGGGCCTAGTTGTCGTACTTACAAACATAGGGGTTTTTGACTTAGTTTTTCTCCTATTCTTATCTAACAAGGTATTGTATGATTATAAATAGGGCTATTTGTAATCAAGTAATCATAACATGAGCAACCAATACAATCAAGGTTTAGACTTGAAATCTTATTGTCTTCAGGAGGAGGTGTTAGCGGGCGATTTGGGTGAAAGAAGATATAATCATGGTGATGATCGTCCTAGATCTTTGTGTAATTGATCACTTGTAGAGGCTGTTGGGTGTTGGATGGCTTGGGGCGTCATGTTAATATTGGTGTTGTTGGAATAGTATAGATCATGGATTTGGGGCCGCGAATACGAGGTTAATCGAGTCATCGTCATATGATCATTGATTGTGTGAAGGAAAGCCAACATATAAAGGGGGTGGATGGAAAAGTTATGGGCCAAGCCTAGGGTTGGGATAAATGAATGTGTGGAGGTGGCTTGCATTACTGTTGGGGTAAACACTTGCAAGTTTTGGACCTTAGTCGGTATTCTCTTAGAACTGGGTGTTTCATATGAAGCAGACTCTTACGAGGAGAGTATGATGCAGGAGTACCTACTGGCTCTTTTTATATGCTCGAGGGTTACAGGGAATGAGTTATGAAGGTTGGATCAGTGGGGCGATATGAAGAGATGGGAGCCAATGAGTACGAATTATGGTTGTTCACGAGCCTAAGTAAGGACCCATTCAAGCTTGGATCAAATTTAAATCAATTTGACTTGGCTTGAGCTCAATATCTGAATCGATTTAAATCATTGAGCTCGAGTCGATTTGGTTTGAATAAAAACATATAGAAGTGTATTTTGAATTTGGGTCATCACTCTTTAGTTGTTTTGTATTAGTCCGGATATTTGGCACACGGGATACAAATTTCACATTCAGATATAATTATATAATGGGCATGTGGGCGGTATTATCTATAATATATATAAAAGAAAACCCTAAAATCCTACGTGTCGCGATGTGGTCGCTCTCCCCTTTTATGAAAGCCACCAGATTGCTAGATTTTTAAATGGAGGCATCTCATTGATTTAACCCAAATTCATGGGTATGAGTCTTACCAAAACCAGATATCTCTTAAACGGGTCATAACATCTCATTAAATTAAAAATTATTCTTACCAATTATTTGATAGAAAAATCCTCTAAACTAGGGATATACTAAAATTTAATATCCAATTTAAAAAGAAAAAGATATTATTTATAATTAATAAACAATTTTATAGTAAAAAACATAAGCGGGTCATGGGTCACCAAATCCAGATAGCTTTTAAACGGGTTATAACATATCATTTTTTTATGAAACTCTTTTATCATCAAACCTTAAGTATATTGTTAACTTTCTTATAATAAAGAAAATTAAAATCCAAAAAGTAAATATTAAAAAACAAAAAATGTAAAACAACCATTCCCTTAAGCCACCAGATTGCTTTATTTGTAAATGAAGACTTCTCACGCATTTGACTCGAATTCACAGGTAAAGGTCTCACCAAACCCATATAGCTCTTAAACAAATTATAACATCTCATTATATTAAAAATTAATCTCATCAAATATTTGATATGAAAATCCTATAAAATAGAGATATACTAAAAATTTATATCCTATTTTATTTAAAAAAAATATTATTTATAATTAAGAAACAATTTTATAATAAAGAAAATAAATGGGTAATGGGTATTATCAAACCCATATAGCTTTTAAACCGAATTATAACATATCATTTATTTGTGAAACTATTTCATCATCAAACCTAAAGTATATTAATTAATTAACTTTCTTACAATAAATAAAATTAAAATCCAAATATACATATATAAATATTGAAAACGAATAATGTAAAACAACCCCCGTAATACGGGGGATAAAATCTAGTATGTATATGAAGTAATTTAGGATAAAGGGCATACTTGACGCCTGACTTAGATCTTGCATTTGTGCAGAGTTTAAGTAGTACATTAAAACAAAATAATTCGAGCCAATCGAGCGAGCTCGAGTTAAGTCAAGGCTAGCTCAGGCTTCGCTCGTTTAGAATGGAGTCAAGCTCAGCTCCTCAGATCGTTTACAACAAACCAATTTAGAGCGAGCTTTTTCAAGCGAGTTTCAAATGAGATTTGAGCAACGTGTTTTTTGAGAATCTCTAGTACGAAGAGGTGGTCTTCGCGAGTTTTTGTAACGACGAGTTGAGTTACAAAGTAAAGCACAATGACTATTTATGTAAATGACTACAAGGGTAAAAGTGTCCTTTTATAAAATTTAACATATTTTTAACCGAAGTTGCGTTACACCTCAAGAATTTTACAAATTGGAAACCGCATATTCCAAAATGTTGATTTTCAAACATGAACATAATTTTTAACAGAAGTAAGCATTACACCCAAGTATGTTACAAACTGAAAACCACATATATCAAAAATGTTGATTTTCAAAACTTAACATAATTTTTAACAGAAGTTAACTTTACACCCCAAGTATTTGACAAACTGGAAACCATATATACCAAAAACGATGATTTTCAAAGTTAACCCCAAAGATGTTATTTTGCCAAATCATAAGGATCATTTGTGGAATCAACTCTTTTTTTGAACAACTAACGAATAAAGTCCGGCTATCCAGGGTAACCCAACGGAAAAAGGGACCCATACGCCCGCGATCGTAAACAACATTGGATAGCTAGAATTGTAGTCTCTAGACCAAGTCTTTATTTCCCTTCTAATAGAAATCGAGTTAACTTTTAAAAGAGTTACAATTTTTTATAATTAAAATAGTTTTCAAATTCTGATAGTAATAAAAAAGTTAGATTTTATAATAATAAAAATTTAACTTCAAAAAATATGCAAAATAAGAGTTGTTAGGTTGGTGGGTTGATAGATTGATTGGTTTCGGGTTCATTCCGTACCCAACCCATATACTTAATTGTGTCTTGTCGACCCATTTAAATTCGTGTCGTGTTCGAGTTTTGTTTCGGGTAAACCCGTTTTATGTTCATTTACAAATATGAGTAACACTTAGTGAGTTAGTAACAACTTAAATAATTAATTACTCTAATCTCTAATCATATAAAACATTGTGGGTATGCTTGGTTGGTTGGGGGTAATCGAATGGTAGGGGAAATTGAATGAGAGAAGTGGGGACAATGAAATGAAATGGAGCTATGCTATTCCTTTGTCTTGTTTGGTTAATCTATGTAAATGAAATGAATTATTTCTTTATGTTGTTTGGTATCCAAGAAAAATGTATGAATGAAATAGAAATAATAAAAATATTCATATTTCAAAATAATCTTTTTTTACCAAAATAAAAAAAAATTGCAATGGCGAAGGTGATGGTGGTCAGGCGGCATGAGCGGTGGTTGTAGTGGCGATGGTGGTGGTGGGGGTGGCGATGGTAGCATTGGGGTCAGGTGGTGATGGCGATGATAGGATGGTGACGACGGTGGTGGTGGTAAGGCAACGAAAGTGATGGTGGCGGTGGTGGTTAGGGGGCAGCGGTGAAATGGTTGTGGTGGTTACGGCGACGATGGTGTTGATAGCATTGGTGGTAAGGTGGCGACGGCGGCGATGATGGTGGCGACGGTTGCAGTCAAGTGGTGGTGGTTGTTGTCGGGTGGTGTTGTTGAGAAAGTATGGTGAAATAGGAATTGAATGGAAAAAAAAGAAGGGGGTAGGAAGGAATGACTTTGAATCTTTGATGGAATGAGATTCCATTGTAATGGATGATTCCATTCCATTGAGCAACCAAACACCACTTTTTTCATTACCACACAATGAATCATTCCATTCCCTTTGTCAATCATGCATACCAAATACTACATTTGGTTATTAGTGATAAGATCTAATTGGTTTTGTGTATTTATCTTTTATTTCCAATTAACAAACTTGGTTTTACTTATTTAGCTCTAGATGAGAACAAACAAATGAAAATAATAAGAGAATATACATTTATAATTAATAAAATAAAAATGTTGGAAATAAAGAGTAGATAAAAATAGTTTATAAAGAAATTTAGTTTTACTTTTAAGAGTTAATAGATATATCAAAAGTATAAAATTTAAGTTTTTAAAAACACTTCTTATCTCTAAAATCAAAATGTTAATTCCACTAAAGTTTTAAACGGGTTAACAGGTTAATCCATTTTTTTAATGGTTAATGTTCGGATTGACCTGTTTAAAAAAATAGGTTATGTCAGCCGACCCAAACCTATATTATTTTGAGTCAGGTTCTGATCGTGCAAAGAATAGCCGCATCTCTGTTTAAGATACAACACAACTAATTAGTAAGGAAGATACATAAAAACATCCAAGAAGAATAAATAAGAATTTAAAGTTGGCATAGATTACAAAAAGCAAAACCAGTAAATCCAATAGCACAAGGCACATAAATCAACAAAGACCCGATCCCTCTTTACTTCCTTTTCCTTTTTGACTGTCCACTTCCTTTTCTCTTTTCATCACATCACATGGCTTTCATTAACATTTTCAAATGTTCACAGCATGAAGTTTCACTTAATTAAAAATCCTTCTTTTAACGGTTAAATGCAACATTTTAGAAGGATTACACTCTTGACCTCCTGCGATAAGTTAAATATACAATTAATCATTTGTATCATAATTCATAAAACTATCTCCAATGCCTTGAAGATGACAAATGAGGTCAACTGTGTAATGTGGACGAGAGACATCAATCATCCCCTTCATTGAAAATGGTCTAATGATAGCATTTATAATATGACAAAGATTCATATGTGACAATCATGAAGCATTTAATCATAAAAAGAAACATAACTAAAAACATCACATATACCCACCCAATCAGTAATTCGATCATATTATAGATTTACATAAACCAATACCAAAATAAACCGTTCAAGATTAAACCACACTAATTAGATTGTTATACTAAACAAAAGATTTACACAACATATTAAACTATTCCAAACCGACAAAATCTACTTTGTATTATTATTTTGGCTACCTTCAAATCCCATTGTTTCTTTCGGCAGCAACCGCAAGCAACCTACACACACCTTGAGTCCAAATATCATACTCCCTTTCGTTTTTACACTCAAACTCAACCACCCCACGAGCCACCGTCTTCAGCCCAAAGTAGCGGCGCTCTTCCGCCATTGGCCGCCCCGGCCACGGTGACATATCTTTTAAAACCTCCAACACAATATCTGTGGAAAAAGAGAAAGTTATTGTCAAAAGAATGAGAATTTATTTTTTTAACTTTATTCTTTATTGCTTTAACAAATCCCCAAAAAGACCCACCACAGTATTGGCTATTGGTGGGGCAGGGTACTTACTCTTCTTCTTTTTTGTAATGGTCCCAGCAACATGTCTGCTCTTCATTTTCAGGATCACCTGATCCATATACACAAAAACAGACTGTTTTTAAGTGTTTGTATTTAACTTTACTAGAGTTAAAAGGACCACATAATAATAATATTATGTTTGTAAACAACATTACAGTTTTTGTTGGACAAGAATTTAAGCACTTTTTTTTTTCTTTTCAGTATTTTTTAGTTTTTTAAATATGATAACAAAATAAATTTAAACTTTTGGTTGAATAACTAAATCAACATAATTGTTTCTAAGCTCTAATCCTTTTCCTGAAAAAATCAATGAAAAAAAAAAAACAAAATTGGTTTATTGGTCTCATATTAGAGGGGAATGGGCACTCATGGGTTTTACTCATGCGCTAGCCAATTATGTACTGCCATCTCATTTCTACCCTTAATTACCCACAAACCACAAAGTTACTGACAACACCTACCCATAAGTACCCTAAAACTTTACTAATTCAATTTAATTCTTCAATGGTCAACAATTAATCAATTTTGTGTGGCAAACCTTTGCCACATAATGAAGCCATAGTGCCATACACCTTACCCACACGTGGTGGGGTGGTGTTACCATGTGGGTTGGAAGACATACACCCTACTTCCCCTCTTATAAATAGTTAAAAGCATAAACTGATAAACATCTACCACTAACTTTTTTCAGTGTATTAAATTTTCTTGAAAATATGAACACACAAAAGTACACAGCAAACAAAGTTCCCAACAAGACAATAAAGTTGACTTTGTTTAAAAGAAATAAGAAATTGCTGATGTCATATTTATTTGTCAATTTTCAAGGATAAAGTAGTGTTTATATTTAATTTTAATAATTTTAATTAGAGCTTAAACAAACTAACCTGATCCAATTTGTTGATATAAACAGAAACTATTTTCCAATGAAGATCACCTACAACAATATACAAAAACTATATAAAACTTTGCATCACTCTAAATAAATGCATTTGAAAATATTGAAACTGATCGTTGAGCGCGAACCTTTACGGGTGCGTTTTAGAAGAACGCAACCTCGGGCTAGCAGTTCCCGGCTACATATTCCCAAGAAGTTTTCTTCGGGTACATACTCGTCACTATAACTACCGGTTGAGCTGCTGGCCGTGCCATTGCTATGAACACTCCCCTTGTCATTGCGCGGTACAGTTGGAATATTGCACGTGTCCTTCACCACCCGCGCTTTTAATGTCGCCACACCCCGGAGCGCTATAATATATTTAAATATGAATAAGTTACATATTCTTGTGTTAAAATTCCGAGTCAAGTTTATAGATATTGGCTCGTTAAAAGCTTGAACTGAGCCAAGCTTAAATGAGCTCAAGCCTCGATTGGAGCTCATTTTATTAACGAGCTTGAGCCCAAGCTTCACTTATTGTTCGCTAGCCTATTATTTATATACTTCCTATTTGATATATCAAAAACATATTTCCATAATAATTGTTATGTTATTAAGAATAATTAATAAATAATTACAACTATTTAAATAACAAACAATAAACAAGCAGGGCTGATATCGAGTTTGAAAAACTAATCACAAGCCGAGAATTATAAAGTTAAATGAGCCAAGCCTATCTCATATCTTCTATTTGATATATTTATAAATATATTTTCATAATAGTTATTATGAGTAAAATATTTAATAAATAATAATTCATATTATTTAAGCATTCAATAATTAATAAACAAGTTGAGCCGAGCTTGAATTTGAACAACTACTCACAACTCGAGCCCTCTTAACGTTAAAGGAGCCGAGCTCAACTTAGTTGAGCTCATGCTCAGCTTGTTTATCTTACACTCTTGTTCAAATTATTATATTCAAAAAGGAATAAAGTAAAATGAAAAAATATAAATACCGGTGGCGGCGGCCGCGGTTAATGTCATGATATCACCAGGCGACCGGACGTTAACCGCAGAGCTAACAACCGAGGCAAGATGTTCCCGTTCAGCACCCATCGCTTCTGCAGCTTCCACACACTGTGCCGCCACCAGCGTGGCAGCAGATGCTACCGCCAAATCAGTTTTCATCATCTCCTCATCCTTCCTATGCCCCGAGGCAGCAGTGGCAGCAGCTATGGCGGCAACAACAGCCGCCACACCCGCAACCGAAACTGTTGCATGTAACTGAGCATTATGAACTCTAGTCTCCTCTTTCTTCTTCTCTCGCCTATTCTTCAACCACCTCCCGACGGTTTTCCCGCCATTACCCGTGGAGGCGCCGCTAACTGTTCCACCCCGGTACTGGTTGCTCACTGGATTCTTTAAACGACAGTACTGCATAACGTAAACACGTATTTCAATTTTACCTTTTTAAAGAATAATTGTTTAAGCGCGTGTTAAAAAACGAGTCAAACGGGTAGGAAGCGACGGCTACATGTTGTATTATAGGTCAAAGACTATATTAGCCTATTAGGTGTTATGGGTACACTATATTAATTACAATTTACAAAATTAGACATGGAATAGAAACATACCTACCTAATAAATGTGCCCATTTTTTGATGGCACTAATGTTGGACCCTTGTTCGTTATGAGCCATTAGTTAGGATCAGATCAACTTAACTATCAGCACCAATAATATAACTACAATAATACCTATTATTGATATTGTGTCACACTTTTAGAATAATGTAGTTACTTATTTTGTATCCAGTAAAACACCTACTTAGAATATAACCCAACAAGAATCTAATGAAGATCTTGCTTTAAGATTAATGATCATGTTTACCTTTTTTAGAACTAGATTACAAACAAAAGTACAAAACAAAATATCTAGACCTATATCCAACAAATCATCACTAGGTTTAGATTCAAATTCTTTCTTCTACTTTTATTTTGGCATTTAGTGATTATTATATTATTTTGATGGTAGAAGAGAAAGCTGCAAACATGGTTTGATTCTGGGGGCTTTGTTCTGTAAAACAAGAACATGTACCAGACATTAACTTGCTTAAGTGTAACTATGTCAGCATCCTCACCGGAAAAACCACCATACAATCATTATGTTCAACAGTCCATTTTTTGTTCTTGTAAGAACATGGTACACAAACATCACCAACGATATCCAGACACCAGAGTCATATTGGTCATACGGGATAGGACAAAAAGTTGTCAAACGGCTTGTTTTGATAGTCATAAGTACCGTATGATATGGTGGAAAAGATCATACGAGTCGTATGAGGGCCAAATCATACAACCTTTATGTTTTAATTTAACAAAGAAATTGCTGATGTGATCATGTAGAAAAAGGTCGTAGAAGTCGTGTGAAAACCTAATCACATGGCTTGTATAATTTTTTAAAAATTACTAATGTAACCACTTATAATATCTGGATAGGCGGACACTAGCGGCGTGTCATACTGGTCATACCGACCATAAACCATATAACAAAAAGTAGTCAAACGGCTCGTTTTATAGTCATACGGGTCGTATGATAGCGTGAAAAATGCCATACGACAGGATATTATTTTATGATTGACAAAAAAAAATGACTGATTTGACGATCTTATTAATGATAAGATAAATAATATCATATACGCGCCAAATCATACGGCTCGAATGATTTTTAAACTGACTAAAAATTACTGATTTAACATTGATGGATTGAAAAAGCTCATACAACTGTACATTTTTTTTGAAAAATAATAATAACATAATAGCCGGAAAAGCATACCTTTAAATCATCAATTTCCGAGGGCGAAACCGGCGGGCTGTCAGTAAGTGGGCCACTACTATGCGAGAGTCTACCGGAGGTCCGCGGTGACACCTCTTGCTGTCAAATCAAATCACATATTTCCGTTTCAATAAACACTTTTAACGAAAAGCAGTTTTGGAGTTAAATAAAGAAACTTACAGAGAGTGGCAATATCCGTTCCATCATCAACTGCGAAGTCTCGGAAGTCGCAAACGCAAAAGGGTTATCCTCCATGAACTCCATGGGGTCGGAGGGAGTCTCCGGTGGCCGGAAAAATGTAGAGGAGTCCATTAATGTATGTTGTGTTGGGAAGTAGTAATGGGTGGAAGGGAATAAAGGAATGGGGTAATGATGAAGAAATAAGAGGGTGGTGGTGGGGTGGGGTGGGGTGGGGTGGGGTGACGGTGGTTTAGTGTAAGCTTTTGTCTCTTCACACGTACGACGGTGCTTTTTTTTTAACTACAACTACACTGATCTTGTGTTTGTACTCCACGCGTGTTGCCACAGGACATTGGTTTCCATTATATGCTTGATGAGGCAACTTCCTTTTCTTTTTTATTGGTTTTTTCATATTTTTCATCATTGCTTTTCAAGAATAGTCGCCATAAATCTATTCTTTTGAGGTCGGTACAAATGTTATTGTTTATTTATTTATTTTTTTAGTAATTATATAAACTAGTTCTTTTTTCACTTCATGTGTTGTTGTAAGTTCGAAACGTAGATGAAACTAAGCAAATCAGTGGGAATCGAATGGTTTCAATGTTAGCAAATCAGAAGTCGGTCGATTTCGTTGTTCTCGTTAGAGCAAACGAAGAACAAAACAAAAAAAACTTTAACGTTAAATATAAAAAGGGAACAACATAAACTAAACCAAAAATAAAATTTGACTTTATTAAAGTTTGTGAGGACACTAAACAAAAAATTAATACAAGAGACTGGTTTAACATTGTTAGGTTTGGATAACCTACATCCACGAGCGATAACTATGGTTTGTATTTTATTTAGTGATAATGATTACAGATACGGAATGAGATTAATATATAGGTAAAACGTAATTAGGGTTAGCCGTTGATACCTTAAATAGTAAGTTAACCAACCCTAAAACTCTATGTCCTCCTAATTGGTTTGGCTCCAAAGTGGGTCAAAGTCAACAAACCAAATAATCTTCTACTTGGAGGCCTTGAAGCACATTCAACTACGCTCAACTTGTACTTCTATAATCAATAGCTTGATCTCTAAGCTCCTTCTAACTGCCACCGCATTATCATTATTAAGGGTTATCGACAGAAGAGTGACTTTATTAAAGTTTAAGTGTAGTAGCGTAGATTGGTTTAAAGTTCAGGGTTAGTATTTGATTGTGCCTATTCGGATCTAGATCTTGTGATGACATCAATGAGTTCGTTGTGTATGTATACGGTTAAGCTTTGATTACTTTAACTGTGTGTAGTGTGTGTGTGTTGAGAGTGAATTCTGACAGAGTAACGAGGCTTAGAGGAAAATGATAAGAACTGTTACATTAATGAATATCTTACAGAGTATTTATAGGGCATGACCACATTCGTTAAGTTAACACTTAACGAATGTGTCATTCGTTACTCTAAACCATACGAATGTGTTATTCATTCGTTATACATTTAACCCTAACGAATCACCCTCATTCGTTATCTCATTCGTTAATCAAGGTTAACGAATGAGCTTACATTTAATACGAATGTGTTACATTCGTTACGGGGTAACGAATGTAACTTATAATAGAGCGAATGGCCAATATTACATTAAAGCCCCTACAATATAAGATATTACATTAATAACCTAATAAAGACCGAGACGTACAAAACATGTATCAACAAACTCCCCCTCGTCTCGAGCTCTTTATCTTCTTCAATGCTGGAACATCTTCGTCTTCCAGTCCACCCGGCTATGAATCTTGTATCCATAACAGACACGAACCACCTTCTGAAATTGCATAGCAAGTTCGTAGTCACTTATGTTAGCGAATCTGATATGACTTGTAAACAAGGCATCATTGTCAGACTCAGATAAGTTAACCAGCCACATCGGATCAATCACAAGAATATTCTTCGTGTTTGACCCGGAACCAAATACAGTAACCGCCTCACTCGTTTTATTATCATAATACCAGTAATTGAACGACGTAAACAGACTCTGAGGGAATGTCTTCATCGGAGCCCTCTTCATTGTCTTAGGCGGCTTCACCTGTAGGATCATCTACCTCCAACCAGTGTGCGGATCAATCTCATCTATATACTTGTGAGCTGGTACCTATGGCTTGAAGAATTTGAAACCATAACGGGTTTCATGCAATAAATGAGCGTAGAACCACTCAGCCCACTGATCTATCCCACGATGCACAAATGGTCTGTTGGCTAGTGTTCTAACATCCCACCTTGGCATAGATAGTATATCGTGTGGGCGTTTGAAATAATAAATACCGTGTTCTCACTTTATGATATATAGCTTAAGCTCAGAATCAAACTGCCATGATACCAAATCACCTTTAACATCTTTGACAGGCTTGTACTTCTTCATCTGGTATGCCGATGCTCGAGACTGGGCCAATTTTACTTCCTCTTTTTTCATGATATCAAAAGGCCTCGATCATCTTGTTCATTTTCTTCATGTCATGCTCAAACATACCATCCAAAGCACGCTTCTGTTTTCTTTCTTTAGACGATAGGTGACTGTTTCAGCAGCTTTGTTCCACTTCTCAATTTCTTCACGTAAGCGACGTTTTTGGCTGCATCGAAATGTTTTGTAGTGAAAAATGGAATACTTGAGTCGTTGTTGTTGTTATCGGTGTAAAACTCAGGATACTCCTCAGCAGTAACATCCTCAACTTCTACTTCATCAAATTCAGGCACATTCCCACGTGGAATGCCTGTATTAGTACTTTCCTCAATCTCCACATCCACATCCACACTTTTACCCAATTCTTCAACCTCCTCTTTGTTTAGATCCAGAAGCATGGCTATCTGCTCTTTAGTCAATGAATGATCTACAAACTTGCCTTCTTTGATCTCATCTGCGTTCACCATACTGTACACAACCCTGTCCATACCCACAAAAAAAAATCATGTTAGCTGGAATAACGTCAATCAGTTTGGCTCTCGTGTAATCCTTGTATGGCACTATCTGCAAATTACTACCCTCAGAACCACCACCAGCACTCGTATCAGCCTTATTACCTGCCGACGGTCCAGAACTACCGCCTGGTTGCTGATCTACACCCCCCGTTCCATCCTGATCGTCCTCATCATTCTTTAACTTCTTCAACTCATCATCTTTACAAGTGAGCTGAAGGATGATCTCATCTTATTTATCCAATCTCTCCCCCTGAGCAGCAACAAGGGCTCTAAGTTCCCTGTTTTCACGTTGAGCAAACTGAATTTGTCGTAACAAATTCCGTTGTGCTAGCTCATGGGCAGCTCTGTCAGCTTGCATTTGTGACTGTTGAAGATGCAACAGATTCATCATATGGAACCACTGAGTTTGAGGAGTCATACCAAAGAAATTTGGATGAACTAGTTGTAAGGGACCCTGAGGACGAGTGAATGTCATAAATGAATGCTCAGGTCTTGGCAACTATGTAGGTGTAACTAGAGTTACTGGAGTAGTTGGCTGTGGTGTAGGCATACGAGCCAACACTGTCTGCAATACATCTCCAAAATAAGGTCAAGTCTTGCAGTAGTAGTCAAAGTCATATATGGAGGCACTAAAGAAATAAGCATTTGCATAGGAGTAGGAGATCGAGTAAAATCTGGAACTGGAGATCTCAGAATATCCTGAACTGTAGGTGAAGTAGAAACAACAACTAGAATAGATACCGGAGCAGATACAACAGGAGTAGACCTCTCAAATGGTTGACTAGGTATCTCAATACCAGATCCTCTTCTAACCCTTTGCTTTTTAGGCTTCTCCCCCTTATCTTCCATCAGTTCCTTACCTTTACGCTTTCTCTTCTGTTCATAAGTTAACCCAGCCTGTGGTCCTGGACCACCACCACCACCATCATTTCCACCATTTCCACCATCACCACCTTCACGCTCAGAATCGGAATCATCATGAGCCCAACGATCATTAGGTGGCTCTTGATAATCAACGTTCGCAAGATGACCGATCAATCGCTTAAACTTCGGTCTCTCTTGAAGACTTTGACCATGATAAGGTCTCAAACGTCTCAGTTTCTTCATTCATGTGTTCAAGCTTCATCACGTCATCTTGATTCGTTAATAAATTAGGTTGCAAGTCATTGATCATCATCTGTAGAAATATGGGATACATGAGAAACTTATGACGGCTCGTGATATTTTCCTTCAGATGATAATAAACCAATTCAGAGAAATTGAATGGTTTATTCAATACTAAAGCAACAAAAGCTGATTGTAGCATCACTCGGTATTCATCGAATCCACCCTTACGTCCACCAAGACAATGTATCCACACGTGAAGTAGGTACTCGGTATTATGATAATCCCTTGCTCACACAAGTTTGCTTTATTGTACAAAGATCTACCCAAATCTCCATTATACTTTACTCGTCCAAACAACCCATCAATCCTTTGTCAAACTCACACCTATCGTCAATCGTATCACAAAATCCCAATGAATCTCGAATCACACCAATATCAATCACAACTCACTTATCTTGAATCACTGCCTCTATCTGATTTTTGGCCTCGTTGTATCGAGCGGTCTTCCAAAATGCTCGAATAATACTCTGATAGACAACAGTACGAGTAGAGATGGCCTTGTATATCCTGGAGCGTGTCAAGAAACTGATCATGCCTCCAAATATCGGTGTGTCTTCAAAGTTCGGCTCCAAATAAGCACATATATTGTGACTCTTATTCCAAGATAACATCACTGGAACTTGTTCAGGTTCGGCTTGAGCTTGAGGCTGTGCTAGATTATTTGGATTTAGCTCGGGAACAGGATTCTGAATGTTCTCGTCAGCCATTTCTGTTTAATCAAGACTAAATATTAGTAAAATATTATATTCTGATTAACAAATGTATATCTCATTCGTTATAATAGTTTAAACGAATGAGACATTCGTTAAACATTAAAGTTTGTCATTCGTTACAAATAACAAATCAAACATACATTAAGACATTCATTAAAATAACGAATCTAATCTTATTATTTTAACGAATCAAATCTAATTCGTTAATCTTGTTCGTTATAAGCTTAACCAACCATTCTCTATCTTAACGAATACCTATTCGTTACTTTTAACGAATCCTATGGTCAATCGTTAACATATTAACGAATCTGGTCATCATTCGTTAAACTAATAACGAATCGGACTTGATAAATCAATTTGAATAATTAGAAGTCAATTATAATTAATTTGACAACTTTACAGTCGAAGACGACGAATGTCATCGATGAAACCCTTAATTTCCTATCACATTTCACAGTTAATCTGAACAACCATGTTCGAAAATCGGTTTAATACGATAACCAAAGATCATCAGTTATACTTTCGATCAACATATGAGTTTTGAAATGAGGTAACTGTTTGGTTTATTCAATTGACAAATTTAATCAGTTAACCCAAAATTCACCGATGAAATTCCATGAGTATCATATGATTATGATCGCCTTTACCTGTTGAACAAGAAAATGCCAATCAATTAAGCAAATAAGCAGGCAAAGGATCAGGAAAAAATTTTGCAAGAGCTCTGTTTAAGGTGATGATGAAATAGTAACAGGCGAATAAAAGGTCATTCGTCTGCCCTTGGGATTATAAACCCCAATAATTTCACATTTTTCGAGGTCATTCGTTCAATTTTGAACTAACGAATGGCCTCATTCTTTAATTAATGAACCTGATTCGTCAAGATTTTAAACGAATAGGATTCACATTCGTTAAAACTTTAACGAATAAACCTTAACTCTTCTCATTCGTTAAAATGTATAACGAATAATAGAGTCATTCGTTAAATTCTTAACGGATAATACAATTAAAATCATTCCATTCGTTAAATGTTTAGACGAATGTCTTCCATTCGTTATGCACAACGGAAGCGAATGTCTTGATAACGAATGAGAAACTCATTCGTTATGTTTAAATAAGGAAAGGCTTTACATTCGTTAAACCAATTAACGAATCACCAAATTCCTTAGCGAATGAGATACAATCTCATTTAAGGATTTAAATATTATTAAAAACCAATTAGGGTTTTTAAAGAATTAAATAATCAATTAAGCCCATTAACAATCAATTAAGCCCGTTAATGTTCTTATTGAAATACATTAAAATTACCCGATCATCCAAGAATCGGTAAGACTTAACTTAAACGGATTTTTAAATTAAAAACAATTTATACCAATTGTAAATTACGTTAAGCACGATTAACTTAAAAATTTTGGGGTATCTAATTCTTCATTCTTTATATTGTTTTGGAAATATTCGCCAGCTTGGTAAATCGAAAATAGTGCAGAAATAAAATCTTTTTGAGTTTTGAAATATTTTTCAAATTTCAAACAAAATACAGAAGTAAGACTGACTAATAAAGCAGTTCATATTTTTGTGAGTCAAGCAGGGAATCATATTGACCAAAATTTCCATCCATACTAGATTTATTTTCAGCTTTTATTATGACAGGTGTTAAGTTGATTATTGGTATTGTTGTCCACTTAAATCTTCTAACAAATTTTTCAGAATTTTCGGTGATATCTATTAATTTTTTCAATTAAGCACAAATATCATAAAGAATTAATTCAAATCTTGATTCAAGCGTAGTTTGATTTTATCCAAATCACCCCAACTTGACTTAAATCTTAGAACCAATTTGATGAAAAGTGATTATTTTTAAGTAATCATAGTCCGTAATCCCCACTACAAGATATACCCCGTTATCAAGAAATACCCTAAGGTCCGTTCCCATGGATGAGTATGCACGATTTCATCTGTCGGTTTATAGACATTGTGTCCCTTGTGGTCCGTTTCTTAATGGTAATAAGATGCGAGCAAGGGGACAATGTATGACTCACAGCGTGGTTTGATCAAGTCTATAATTCATTTTTGTACACGAAGTACTATTTGCGATCAAGTTTAGAGACTTAAGCAGTTACACTGCGGGTTCGATTTTACAAGCATTTTTAATATTCATCGAAATGAATACCAGATGTAAAACCGCATAAAGACCCAATGATATCCGGAACCTTAAAGCATCCCATCAATACAGGATTTATGGTCACAAGACCATACATCATTGAAGCGTTAACCACCAACTAGATACTTTTGCTAAAATTGTTTTCAAATTGATTAGAAGGCTTGAGTATGACCGGTTTATTACATTTCTGCCATCATTATCAAGACCTTTTATAGAACTAATCTCCCAGAGTATTTAGCAATTTATGTTTATATCACTTACTAATCCATACTTGTTTGTTAAAAGACCTACTAATAAATCAATGCAATTAAGCACACAGTCTTTTATTACTGGACTTAGGAGCAAATGATCAATATACTATCATTTTCCCTTTTTGCTTCTAAACTCATTTTGAGGAGCATTGTTTTGGATTTTCAATACTTGAATGTTTTTGGAGTTTTTAAATTTCTCTATACAAACTAAAAACACAATATTTTTTGGATTTTATATTTTACTCCCCCCCTAAAAACAACAAAAATTGAACTAAAACAAGAAAAACAAAAGAAATTGATTTAACCAATCTTTTGAATATCTTTGAAAGTTTTTAAACCATTTATACCCAGCAAATATTGAAAATGTGTTTTGTCAAATGCTTTGGTATAAAGGTTAGCCTTTTGAAAATCCGTGTGAATTTTATCAATTTAAATTAATTTCTTTTCAAAACAATCACGTATAAAGTGATAACAGATTTCAATGTGTTTGGTTTTCGAATGGTGAACCGGATTTTTGGTGATATATATAGCGGCTGAATTGTCAATAAAAATAGGAGTAGTAAGAAACTTCAAACCGTAATCTCGCAAGTGATGCTGGATTCAGAGAACTTGTGAACAGCAACTCGAGGGCGCCACATACTCTGCTTCGGCGGTAGAAGTTGAGACCATTGTCTGCTTCTTACACTGCCAGGAAACAAGCTGGTTTCCTAAGAACTGACAACCCGCTGTTGTAGACTTGAAATTGATCTTGCATCCTCCATAGTCCGAATCAGTAAAAGTGGTGAGATCAAACTTATCATCCTTGGGGTACCACAAACCGATGTCGGAATTTCCCCTCAGATAATGTAAGATGCGCTTTACTGCCGCCAGATGAGTCACTCGGGGACTCGATTGGTATCTGGCACACAAACAAACAGCAAACATGATATCAGGTCGAGATGCAGTCAAATACATAAGAGATCCGATCATCGCTCGATACAGGGTTGGATCAACGGTATCCTCCAATTCATCCGGTGATAAATTGTGATCCACGGGAAGAGGTGTCGAAGGAATTTTGCCGTCGAATATCTTGAATCGACTCAAGACATCGTTTACGTATTTGGTCTGATGGATAAAGATCCTGGAATCAGACTGGTGAACTTGCAATCCTAAGAAAAAGTTCATCTCTCCCATCGAGCTCATCTCGAATTTGGTTTGCATCGTCTTCTCGAAATCTTTACACAGGCTGTCGTTCGTCAAACCAAAAATGATGTCGTCCACATAGATTTCGACGAGGAGCAGATCATCACCCACGTTCTTATAAAACAAAGTACAATCCATAGTTCCCCTCATGAATCCACTTTCTATCAACTGGTCAGCCAACGTGCTGTACCAGGCTCTCGGGGCCTGATGTAAACCATAAAGAGCCTTGTTTAATCGATAAACACGCTCTGGAAAGTCTGGATCCTCGAAACCGGGAGGCTGCTTCACGTATACTTCTTCATGAATAGCTTCGTTTAAGAACGCTGATTTCACATCCATCTGATAAACCTTAAAGTTTTAATATGCTGCATAGGCAAGAAAAATATGTATAGCCTCCAGTCGTGCCACAGGAGCATATACTTCAGTGTAATATTTGCCTTCTTGTTGATTGTAACCAAAAACGACCAATCGTGCCTTATTTCTCACGATTACCCCACGGTCGTCCTTTTTGCACTTAAAAACCCATTTTGTTGGAATAGCCTTTTTCACACGGTCGGGTTTATCAATTAAGTCCCATACACCCAGTCAAATAAACTGTTGCAGCTCCTCCTGCATTGCCTCCACCCAAGATGGTTTCTTGAGTGCCATCGTGACACTTGTCGGTTCAATCTGTGATAGAAAGCAGGTGTATTGTGCAATACTAAGGATACCCGAAGAGTGCAAATCCGCATAAGCACAAACTATCGAATCCTCAGTAGGAGATAAGTTACACTCAACTTGTTCATCACATACATTAGCTAATTGGTGTCTTGTACGAACTCCATCATTCACATCACCAATTATCCGTTCCTGCGGATGATTAGAATGAATACTTCAGGAAGAATTAACAGGTACAGATACGTTATCACCTAGATTGGTGATATTTTCCTCTGTCGTGTCTAAAGAGACAGTTGGTGAGGCATCATCACTTAGAATAGGCTCGTTTGTGTCTGTAGCTTCATCTAATGGAACTGATAATTAATCAACAAAATCAGCTTCATCGGAAGACTCAGAAACCTCATTTGACGTTTCTGATACATTAGGAGAGTCATCTACATCAATCGAAGAAGACCTTGAAATAGGAAGACATTGTTCTTTCAAATAAGATCTAATGAAATCTTCAGGTACTTCCTCAACTATTGATGTAAACAAATTAAATAACACGTCGTAATCGAACATCCAATCGGGACCCGTACCGGTTGGAGGAGTAGTATAACTTTGGCAATCAATGTGATACCATTCTTCCACACAACCAGAAGAGATATTGAAGATCCGTTTCTTAGGAGAATTGCATCCCAAAAAATAACCTCAAAAGCTTTCTCATCAAACTTTCCAGCATCTCTCTTCAAGACAGTACACGGACACCCGAACGGTTCCAAATACTTTAAGTTCGGCTTACGATTGTTCAGAAGCTCATAACTTGTCTTCTTGAACCTTTTTACAGTTAGTACGCGATTCAGTGTGTAGCATGCTGTATTCACAGCTTCGTTCCAGAATTGAACAGGTAGCTTAGAATCAGCAAGCATTGTTCTCGCAGCTTCTATCAACATACGATTCTTTCTTTCAGACACTCCGTTTTGTTGAGGAACATAAGGCGCACTATATTCCCGATGAATTCCTTTCTGAATGCAGAAGAAATCCAATACATTATTCTTAAATTCAATTCCATTATCACTTTGTATTCGTCTCAATTTCAGTTTGTAAAGTGATTCAATTTTCGTGATAAGATTTTGAATTAAGATAGGCGTCTAATCTTTTGACCCCATAAATAGAACCTATGAGTATCGTGAGAAATCATCAGGAACCACCGAGCAGTACAGATTACCAACTATACTAGCACGATTCACTGGACCAAAGAGATCCATATGAAGTCGTTCTATTGGTGTATCAATCGAGTTAAGTGATTTGCTCAGATGTGATTTCTTCTTTTGTTTCCCCGTTTTGCATGCAACGCAATGCTCATTGATCTTGAAGTTCTTAAATGAAACACCATCCACCAATTCATTTGAAATGAGAAAATTCATCTTGCGTATGTGAATATGTCCCATGCGTTGATGCCAAAGGATAGAGTCCTTTTCTGTTGCTTTTGACATGAAACATGTAGTCGAGGGTGAAACAGTTACGTTACAACTCATGTCTATTACATAAATATCATTTGATCGAGATGATCTCATGACAACCATGTCTTCAGGAATCGTGTATCCCGGTTGAAGGATAACACATTCCTTATCTGTGAAAATTGTGGTAAACTTTTTATCATATATCTGTGATACACTCAACAGATTATGATCCACCTTTTCACAACAATTAACTTTTTCAAACGTCACTTTCCCGTTTGAAACTTCTCCCTCCTTTGTAATCATCCTGCCGTTGTTACCAGCAAATGCCACATAACCCCCTTGAATATCTTTGACGTTATTTAGAAGGTCCAGGTTGCCAGTGATATGCCGAGAACATCCACTATCCAATATCCACTTGTGACTTGACACGGATCTAGATGAACTCTGCATGAAAAGGTAAAGAGATTAGTTCAAAAAGGCAACCCAAGCCTTAGTCTTGGGCTCTCCCTTTGATACTTTCGGAGAAAAAGATAAATTAACACTGGTATTCGGCGCTTGAGAATAGGTGACAGGTTTCTTGTTTTTCTTCTTTAAATAATCGTCATGTATGATTCCCGAATCAGTGTTCTTACAAATTGGTTGAGCACGGTCAACAAATTTGTTTGATACATTAAGCGCTTCAACCCGAACTACTTTCTTCGGATTAACATTTGAATACATTATCATACATTCATCAACTTGATTTTCTTTTAAATTTTGAAACAAATCAGTCTTTTGAGTTGTAGAATGTTTGATATCTTTTATCTTTACTTTACATCTTTTTGAAACATGACCAGGTTCACCACACTTGAAACATAACCGAGAATCCAAAAATTTGAGTGGTGGACTACTTGTCTTGTTTGGTAGCAAAGATTGATTAATATCAACTTTGGGTTTTTCAAATGTTACCGACTTTAGAACTTCATGTTTCAAACCCTTTTTGTTTTTATAAAATTCAAGATTTGTTGAATTCGAAGAATTTTTCAATCCTGAAGATTTGACAAATTTAATGTGTTTGAAAACATTACTTTGAGATTTCACTTGAACATTAGCAGATTTTGATTGATAGAATTTTTGTTCAAGTTCGGTAACTTTTGAAGTGTCATCCTGATATACACTTTCAATCATTTCGGGTTTGAGAAGGTTCAACGGAACTTCCTTGTCCGAAAAGACTTTGGATAAACCCTTTAATTTAAATACATTCCCATTTGAAGAAACAGACTGAGGATTGACGAATTTCATCAACTCCTCATCAGTCACAGTTGGTTTATCTGACTTCTTCGGTTTAGGAATTACATTAGGAATTTTCACTGAATTACCCAAAGGATTTGAGCCATAAACGGCTTACTCAAACTCTTCAGGTTCACACAGAATATGATTGTCAACAGGTATATTCTTGTTTTTGACAATTTCATCTGGTTCAGACAACTCCTCGATAGAACCGTCCAATTCATTTTTGATAAATACAACTTTACTTTTGATATGAATCTATTCTCGAGTAGTTTTGGTTGAACGAACATCCTCAGATTCAACAGTAAGCATTTCTGAACATTTTTCCACATCGGGAATGCTATTGTAATCTTCTTTAAAAGGAGGAGGAATCTCGACATATCCCAAACCCGTTTTTTCATTTTTCTTATGAGAATTGTTTACTTCAATGATCTAACAAAAATGAGGAATCTCGAAATTTTCCAAGTTTATTTTTAAGTTCCATAACTTCATTTTCAAGATTTGAAATGCAGGTTCAGAGTCTTAGAATCTCCTTAAAATGTTGATCAACCACAATGATCTTACATTGAATCTCAACTTTGAGATCATGATTGCTTTCAAACGGATTTTGAATTTTTAGAGTAGATTGTTCTAGTAATTTGGATTTCTGTCTATAGCATTCATTGATCATAAAGTGATCTTTTGTGAGAGTAGTGTTCTGATTTAACGTTCTTTCAAGTTTAGCTTTAAGATAAGCACATTCAGAACACTCAATCACAGCAGTTGAGGGTTCATATACATTAACTTGAGGAGTATGACATACCTCTTCGATCTTAGCCATACAAGCATAAGATTTAACTTGATCTTGGATTGACTTATCAGATCCAATTTGCACAGATAAACTCTGATCAGAATCAGTTTCAAAGTCAGAGAAGTCACTTTCTTCAGATAAATTGTCACTGCTTGCATCTTCAAACTTCTCAACTGGTTCAAAAACAGCAAGGTTGGCCTGATTTCCTAACAACCTTTGAGACCAGTCTAAACCATTATTTGCTACAAGAGCTTGAGTGTTGTTTGACTTATTCTTGTCAGCTTCTGATGAACTTCTTTTACTTTGTTAACTTCCCGATGAATTCTTACTTGGAGATCTCTCAGCATTGCGTGGACCTGAATACTCTTTTCTTGGTTTATCACATTCTTTGGCAAAGTGGTCAAAGTCCCCGCAATTATAACACTTGACCTTTAGTTTATCAATACCAACTCGCTTGTTAAGAGTAGGAAGGTCTTTTCCGGTTATTTGCATAAACCTTTTAACCTTTCTGACAATCATTGCCATATTCCATTTGAGATCCATCAGTTTAAGATCATCGGGATCAATCTGGTCGTAGTCTTCATCGGTCAACTCACTTGTTGCAATCTTGGTAGCAACCAGTTGTTCATATGAAGTCATGAATGCACACACAAAAGCCAATTGTTGTTCAGCTTCTTGTAGATTTACTTTTGGCAAAGAACTTGATGCATTGGCAGTTGACTCGGATTTAGCACCCGTTGCCATAAAGCATACATTAGGTGAGCTGTTTACATTAGAGGTCTCATCTTGAGCTTGAGAAAAGAAAGCATTAATTGGACCAGAACTTGAAGAATTGTTTGCTGGCATTGCACCCCCATAAAGTGAAGGATTCTGGGTTTGATTATCCTTCAATGAGTTTTGGCACTTCAACTCAAATTCTCTTTCTTCTATTTTGTTAATGAATTGCACGGCAGTAAGCTCCGTGTTACGAAAGAAACCGTTCTCTTTTAACACAAACAGGAAAGTAGAATATGATGATGGCAATGCTTTATTCAGTGTATCAATTTTATCGGCTTCAGTTGGCTCAAGATTTACACTTGCCATTTCCACAACAAGATGACTAAAACGATTAATCATCTCTTCTACAGTTTCATTCTTCATCAAGATAATGTTTTTAAACTGAAACTTTACCAGAGTTTTCTTACTCTCAAGCGTATTACCCAAGCTTCTTCTTTTCAGAGTATCAAAAAGAGATGCACAAATCTTTATAGTGCTGTATTGATGAAAGATCTGCTCAGGCAAAGCCATTGTAAGAGTCGAATAAACTTTCGTCTCATTCTCAAAATCTTTCAGTTCTTATGCTTCATAATGCTTAAATTCATTTGGAGTCCAACCCATATTGTCACTACCAACAAGAGGTGCTGCATAAATAACATCGAGATACCATACGCTGCTTGGATGCACTGATCCCAAATGAGCACGAAACCTCGGTTCCCAACGAGCAAAATCTGAAATTTTCAGAAGTTTAGGACACTTCTTGTGACTACCAATCTCGTTGTCTATCGTCAGCATTTGTTGCATTAAAGCATTCTGGGATGCTAATGCATAGAATGAAGCATTCTGAGAAGCTATGAGATAACACTTTTGAAACTCAGAGGACTAAACTTGTAAACACTTAAAACTTATGGTTACTATTCAAATGAATGAGAGAACAGTAACGAATGTGAGGTGCAACAAGTAACGAATGAAAGATATTCGTTAAAGATTCAAGTGAATGTGAATTTTGACGAATGTTAATAACGAATGAGAATATTGTTCAGACGAATGGTGAATGAGTTTAGCGAATGTGAAATATAGCGAATGTGTATCACGAATGGAGAATGAATAGCAAATGGGATTAACGAATAGCGAATGGGAATGACGAATATGTTTAGCGAATATGTTTCACTATTAACGAATGTGGTTTCAGCGAAAGTGAAAGATTAACGAATGAGTAGTTAAGGATTAGCGAATGAGCAGTTAACGGTTAACGAATCAGTCTTCATCCATTAACGAAACAGAACTCATATCTTCATACATTCAAAAACTCATATCTCAGTCCAAACATGTCCGATATCCCTCTACTCTATATCAATCGACTCGTAAACACAATTCCGAACTTGATTACACTCGTCCGCATTCACAAACCTCACCAGAAACTATCAATTTTCAATTTCATTAAACACAAGTCCGTAACACTCAAACTCCTTCAATCAAACATCAATTCCACTCAATTCAAACTTAATTCGAGCCAAATCCTCAGTTATCTAACTTCAATTACTTTAATCTTAGTCCAAAGCAACTAGAACAGTCCAATTTCTAGAATACACGAACCTTTGTTTTTATCAAAATCAATTAAAACTTGAATAAGATCAATTCATCATGAATCTAAGCCAATACATGATGAATTATACACGTTAAACAACGAGCAACATCGAACATCAGATCACTAGCTCTGATACCACTTGATTGTGCCTATTCGGATCTAGATCTTGTGATGACATCGATGAGTTCGTTGTGTATGTATACGGTTAAGCTTTGATTACTTTAACTGTGTGTAGTGTGTGTGTTGAGAGTGAATTCCGACAGAGTAACGAGGCTTAGAGGAAAATGATAAGAACTGCTACAATAATGAATATCTTACAGAGTATTTATAGGGGATGACCACATTCGTTAAGTTAACACTTAACGAATGTGTCATTCATTACTCTAAACCATACGAATGTGTTACTCATTCGTTATACATTTAACCCTAACGAATCACCCTCATTCGTTATCTCATTTGTTAATCAAGGTTAATGAATGAGCTTACATTTAATACGAATGTGTTACATTCGTTACAGGGTAACGAATGTAACTTACAATAGAGCGAATGGCCAATATTACATTAAAGCCCCTACAATATAAGATATTACATTAATAACCTAATAAAAACCGAGATGTACAAAACATGTATCAACAGTATTGAAACATTTCTAATTATCAAAAAAACAAAACAAAACAAACCATCAAGAATTAGTCACCCCCAAGATTATAACCTACATCCAACATACGAGTAGCAAGGCAACAAACTATCTACGAGACCACTTGTTTTTCTTGCTTTAACTACTATTTAAGTATGGATGATTACTATAAAATATAGGTTTAATTAATTGAGATAAAAAAAGGGTTATAATTAAATGTCATTACTTTCAAAACTTGTTGCATAATTAGTCTTTGCATTAAATTTTTGTTTATAAAAAATAAATGTTCAGTGTGACAAACGATAAAAATTTAATTTGCTTGTTTCGTTGTTGCAATGTACCCACTACCATATGTATGATTAGGTAATTTATTTGTTCTTTTATTTCTCTAATTGTGAAATCTTCTCTTCGTCGTCATTAATATCCTCTTTCCTCTTGCTCGATCATGCCCAAAATCTCTCCCTTTAAGAATGTTGTTGTTGGACCAGTTCCATCATCACTATTCCTTATTGCCTATCAAAACATATATGTATGCTCTTATTTCTCTCTCCTTATAGGCTTGTATGTGTTTGGTTGGAAATGCAGCCCATATTTCAGCTTTAATTTTAAAGGTGGTGGTGCTTCTTAACGTGAATTATTTTTAGTGTAATTGAATTTTGATGTAGGAAGTTTTGAGGTGTTTAAACTTGTTGCCTTTTACTTGGCATGTTTCCCATTGTTTGTGTTTGTAGTCATTATTACCGCTAATTCTTAATTTTTTTGGATTTGATTTTGTTTCAAGTTATTGGTATTGATATTCTGTGTATGATATAAGGTTTGGTGGTTTAGACATTTCTCTTTGTTACATTTTATGTTAGGGTTTTGATTGGGTATGGGTGATTATCATTATAGATTTAGATTACACTTCAGTTTAAGAGAGTAGTGTTCTAATATGTTTTAGTGTGTGTCCCAATCCAAGTTGTCGTCTATCACCTTGAATTGGTGACTAGAAATTGCAAGTTTGTTTACGACACAAACTTGTATCCTTTTATTAGAGATAAGAAGGGCAGCGAAGAAGGGAAATGGGTGAAAGAAATCAAGACATGAGGTGGTGTTGAAAGGTGTCATGATGATTATGGTAGTGTGTGTGGACATGGGTCACTTTTTATTTAAAAAAATAAAATAATAACGTAAACACTAACGATACTCGCGTTAGTAATGAGAAATAAAGTAGTACAATACCATTTACAAAACGAATAAATTGAATATAAAATATGATTTTTCTCTCCATATTCAAAATTAATATGCTCCGATGTCTTTAGCGGGTTCTTTAACGGGTCTTCATATACTATCCTTGTCTTGTGTCATCATCACATTTGGTCTTCGACTAAGCACCTTGACTACAACAAAAAAGCAAACAAAATATTGACGGTTGTGGCTGAGGATTCGTGTTAAACACGGGTCCCTTAAAACAGATTTCGGGTCTCTACTAAAGAGTCCGTCTGTTTCCCAGGGTACAACAGCCGAAGCAGTATGTACTGTCGGGGAAGGCCATGCGCCCGAGGTTACACCGGGTAGATTAGTGTATTAGAACTTGGAAAGATGAATATAAATTTTAAAGAGTACTCCTCTTTAATTATTCATGGAAGAAAGAAATATGTTATGTTTCTTTGGTTGGTGTGATTCGTTGAAGCTTCATCTTTTCTTCTTTATAAAATGAACCTTTTATATTCATTACGTAAGAACACAAACCATAAATTTTGTGTCAATTAATCATGCCATAAACAAGAGTTAATTAGCATATTAAATTGTAATAAAAAAGGACTCTTGAAATGTTTTTAATAGGTTACATGAACCATCAATTTGAAGACAAGATATCATTGGTCATAACATGATTAGTGACATTGCATTATTTACATCGACCACACATTCGATATCTCATTCATTATTATATTAGTAAAAACACATTTTACTAAATTTTCCAACAATCCCCCACATGAATGGAGATCGATCAATACACATAAAATTTCCAATATAACCTCGACAGTTGAGTATTGCAGGATAGGTAGATGTTAGCTTTGAACCTTCCTTTGTGAAGCATACTTAGTCTCCTAGTGGTTAGTAGACGCGATGTCCTTGAACAAACCCCCATTTGTGTAGACGACAATAAACTTCACACAATACTCTCCCTAGCCGGGCACATCCCCTCATTGTCGTGTCCTTTATGGTCCTGGAACACTAGCCTGGTTCTACGAAAGCTCTAGGAATTGCGCACCCCACAATTTCATTCGAAGCGACCTCACTTCTCTTTCACATAGGTGATTATCCACAAATCATTAAAAGCATTAAGGCTATAATGATTTACACAAATCATTAACCATATATTATGCTTAGCCTCATAACATGTCACTGTTGTTATAGGAATGAACTAGGAAGTAACTAGACTCCCTTTAAAATTTTGAAGGATATATACATCAGCTTATGTGTTAACTTATACATAAGCTATGCCCCCACAGCGACCACCCTTAGATATATAATTAGGTTGTCCTATTGAACTTAGATCTTGGGATCTCCAGTCAACTAAGTTAGGTTTTCCTTTATATACCCTTTTTAATGGGCTTTAGTCTCATTCCGTAACTTGATCTCTACTAAACCCTCGGGTTGTTGGATCCATAACATTATCTTTGACTTTGTCTAGTCACTACAGATAACTTGCGTAGTTGAGATCAGTTGTCATGATGTGTTCTTAAATTATAAGTTAATTTTCCTATTGTCAACTTTCTAAGACTATAACCTCAGTGGCTACCTGAATCTGGTTATAATATTTGTCTTTTCAAGATACACTTATCATTAAGGCAAACACATCTCCATTATGTACTCCGACCTTTTTGTGCTCCACTTAGTCGTGTGTTTGCAATGTTAGATTGCTTTACAATAATCCTGTGACAATCGTCAATTTCAGGTTAACTCCGTTAACTCAACTCCATCAATTCAAACTTAAGATCATAAAATCTTTAACGCACACTTCATTACATTTAAACTAGGGTTTAAATGACGCTTAACACTTACTACGTGTGTAGTCTTTCGGGATTTGCACCGAAACGCAAACGAGTTGACGCAAACGATTGATAAATAAACGAAAAACGTCAACATAATAATTATGTGATAATAATGTGTTAACATATGTGTTACTTGATTATATTGTGTGTAATGCTAAACAAGAAACAAGAACTAAGTTAGTTAAGTTAGAAAAACAACACTTGAAAGTAGAGGGACTTGAGTGTAACTTGTGTGTCTATAAATATAACCTTAAAAATAAAACCCTAACTATTATTATTATTATTATTATTATTATTATTATTCCCAACCCGATCGCCCCCCCCCCCTCCCACTTCATCCTTGCTGCCGTCCACTTCCACACACACATACATCAAGAAATCAAGCGTTTAATCCAAGAACTAGGTGCTAGGAAGGTATAATTGATCATCCTTTACATTCTTGTTGATTGATTTTGATGTTTGTTGGGTTAATAACAAACCCTAGGCTGCCGATTTTGAGTGTATACATAGCTAACATGATTGTTGTTATTTGGATGATGATTTGATAAACTAGATTGAATCTTGTTGTATGGTGATTGTTGTGTCTTTGATTTGAGTTCAAACACAAACCCTAATCTTGTATGTAATGTGAAATTGATGTGCATGGATGGTTTTTATGGGTCTAGAGGGTTATATGGATGCATGATAGTTCATAGATTGTTATTATGTTGAGTTTGGATGTAAACAGATTCTGGACAGAATGTGTATACGATGTTTAAGTGACTGTAACGAAGTGTAAACGTGAAAATTGGTTGAGATTGTGGGTACTGCCGTAAACTTGGTTGAGTCTAGTTTCTATAAAGTATAATTTTGTAATTTTTGGACAAGTAGAAGTTTACTTTTATGATTTTACAAAAACGTTGTGCAAAGCTGAGCTGTTAGACCTGCTGTTAGGTTATGTTGTAAATGTTATATCTCATGAACTACGAGACCAATTGGGTTGGTTCCACTTCTGGAAGTTGACTCATTGAGTTAGGAACCAAACCCAAGTGGTCTTGCATTTATTGGATTTTTCGTTTAACGGGAATTGCAAATAACATTCTGTTGTGCATGAATCTGACTGTTATGAGTTTGCTGTAATGATTTGATGATTGTGAGAAAACTATGAGGAATAAAAATGTAATAAAATATGTTCTGGAAACCTAAGACATATGTGCTTCTGTGATGATTTTTGGTAAATTAATTGAGATGCTATGATCGGTGAATTAGTACAATCTTTCTAGTAGGATTTCTGTCTCGGTGAAACTAGCTGCTGAGTTGTGTAAAAATGCATGAAATATGATATTTGTTATATAATTGTTATATTTTGACCAAAACACCCTTGCGGGGAATAGTTGCTATTTGATTGCCATGATTTGACCAAATTGCCCTTATGGGGAATAATGGCTAGTTAATTGTTATTTGTTGACCAAAATGCCCTTACGGGGAATAATTGCTAGTAATGTACGTTATGAATACATGACACGTATATGATTGCTTACACATGTGATGTGTCACAAAAACACTTGTGAAAGTCACACACGATTCACAAACGAAACACGAAACATGTTATGTGCATAGGTATTATGTGCCGGGTCTAGAGACTCGATAATATTCCGACACTTAGAAAAATCTCTTTGTTGTTTTAGAACGTTAGAGAGAGTTTTTCGGTGACGCGCATCTTGGTGATTTATTTTGGGAAATTCTTCGCAAACAGTGAGTTTCACTTTCCCCTCTTTAAACTGTTTTCAAACGTTTTTCACTTGGGGGAGATAACATACTCCACAACGCATTTAAGATTTTGTTATAAATTATATATCACTTGTAAAGGCTAAGTGGCAAACGAAACATTTGAAGTCCAACACATCGAACCGGTTAATATTTAGAATAGCGAGTCACTGTTGAGTAGTACTACTGGGTTTGACAAACCCCACCCAACGCTAAACTCGACTGGAGGTCGAGCGGGTGTAATTTTGGCTAACACGTACCATGGTCTGGAGGACCTGGTGACAAGGCACTTACTAAACGAGTCAGCTTCGGTGTCGAACACTTAGTAATACTTGTTGTATAGATTAGCTACCTATCGATATATAATTTGACATAACACTATCTGGTAACGCAAAACGCGGTAACGTGGTTACGCAAAACGCTTAACGCAAAACGCCGTAACGTGGTTACGCAAAACGCTTAACGCAAAACGCTGTAACGTGGTTACGCAAAACGCTTAATGTAAAACGCTGAACGCAAACGCTAAACGATTTATTTTATATAACTTGTGAACTCACCAACCTTGTGTTGACACTTTTAGTATGTTATTCTCACGTAGCCGAGGCGGGCGCGCGGTTTAGGAACATGCATTGTGTGATAAACTTTTAACTATGCAAACTTGTTTTAACTGTTATCCTTGGTTTTTAAATCGTCCTGCGTGACGTAACATCGTTCTATGGTTTTACGCTTCCGCACTTATTTTCATTTAAACGTTTTTTATGGTTTGATTATAACTGATGATTCCGATCCTGTTAGTTCACACCCTCTGACGGTAAAACTCCGTTAGTGGATTTTGAGGGTGTGACAGATTGGTATCAGAGCCATTGGTTATAGCGAACTAGAAGCTGCATGCATACTAGACTATAACAGCGACGACCCATTAGTTATAATGATACGCACTGCATAGGTTTGTGTAGTCTTGTAATCTTATCTCTTTACCTCTTTCACTCATACGCGCGCGCATACACGGCTTACCTGTAGGAATGTCGACGCCACCCTCATCATCATCCGATTCGATGACTCATGCTCACGGGAAGGAACCACAGTTACCTACCGCATCGCCACCCCGAGTAGTCCCGGAACTCGAAGCTCCCGCACCGAAGAGGTACCGCCTATCCGGAGGCATTTACGAAAACGACGTTAGCTGGGATTGGTACCCTAACATGATCAGACGTATGGTCTATCGCGAACAAGTTCCCCCGTTGCCTCACCCGAACCACCCTGCTTATCCCAACACCCTACCACCCATAACCGAACCTGTAGAGAGAGTTCTCGCAGCTGTTGTTTCATGCTTGGAGCGTGACGTGGGTTACATGCGCTATACGAGGGAGAACGTTTCCAGAATGTTAAAAGACGGAACCGAGACTAAGGAGGAGATTGCCCGCATGGCAGCGGCAATGAAAGATATGCAAGAGACTAGTGAGCAACAGATGAAGGTTATGATGAAGATGCAAGCTGAGGTGATAGACTTGAAAGAGCAACTCCAAGAAGCAAGGACCGAACCGAGATAACTCTAGAGCGTTGCGATGTCTTACAAATGCAACTTGCTCAGAATGCAGCCGAACCTGAGGCAGAGCCTGAGGCCGAGCCTGGGGCAGAGCCTGAAGTAGAACCTGAAGAAGATCCCAAAGAGGAGCCTGAGGAAGATCCCGAGGAAGATCCCGAGGAGGAACCCGAAGAAGAACCGGAGGAAGAACCGGCTGAGGAGGAGGCACACTCAGAGGTGTCCTCAGATGACGACATCTAGTAATGATGACACTTAGATGGAGGGGTTATCTCCATCCGAACTATTATTTTTCTATGATTTTAAGGATTGATTGGAAATACTTTGTAGCGAATACAATGGTTTTAATCATGAATTTTTTTTAGACTAATATATGGTTGTGATGTGATGTTGTTTCTTACTTTCTTTCTTACCTATCTTTTTATTACATGTATGGTGTGTTGTATATGAAAGAAAAATTCATGTTTAACATTTTATACTGTGATTCAAGGAAATGGCTGGAAGAAACGCTGGACGAGGACGTGGTAACATCAGCATGACTGCAGCTGAACTCCAAACTTTGCTGAACGACCATATTGCGGCCGCTTTAGCCGCACACGTTCAGAATCAAGCTGGAGGTCCGAGTGGAACGTGTACCTTCAAGAACTACCTTGACTGCAAGCCCAGTACGTTTAAGGGCACTGAGGGAGCTATAGGCTTCCTGCGTTGGGCTGAGAAGGCCGAGTCGGCCTTTGAGATGTGTAATTTTCCCCCTGCCAGTAGGGTCAAATTCTCTGCTGGGACACTTGAGGATTCCGCCCTCACTTGGTGGAATTCAAACGTCCAGATCCTTGGGTTGGAACTGGCTAACGCGATGAACTGGGAGGAGTTCAAAAACTTGATGCGAGAGGAGTATTGTCCGAGAGAAGAGATTTCAAAGTTAGAATCAGAATTTTGGTCGTTGAAGATGGTGGGTTCGGAAATCGAAGCCTACACTACTCGTTCGCACGAGTTGGCTGTGATGTGTCCGCGGATGGTGGATCCGCCGAGCAAGAGGATAGAAATGTACATTGATGGATTAGCACCGCAGATTCAGGGCATGGTGACGTCTTCCAGGCCAGCCACGATCCAACAAGCGATCTGTTTAGCTCACAAACTGACGGATCAGTCTGTGACCCAAGGTGCGTTACCACCTAGGGGTTCGACCACTAAAGCCCGTGACAATCCGAGTAATGACAACGTCAGCAACAGCAACAGTAACCAGAGCAGCGGGAAGAGGAAGTTTGACAACACCAGATCTTCATCCTCGAACCTCCCACCGCAACAACACTACCGTAAGCCCGAATTCACTCGGAGCTTTAACACTCAGAATCACAACAACAACAACAACGGTAGCGGGCAGGTTTCGAGCGGATATGCTGGGAAATATCCAAAGTGCAACAGGTGCAACTATCATCATGTTGGCCAGTGTGACCGTGTCAAGTGTCAAAGATGCAGAAAGATAGGTCACCAAGCAAAAGAATGTAGAGGAGACCTTGCGGCAAAGGGTGCTCCTAAGCCACCGATGACGATGAAGGGATGTTTTGAATGTGGGCAGGAAGGCCATTTCTGGAAAGATTGCCCCAAGCTGAAACAGAATGACAACAATGGGGGTAATGGAAGTGGCAGTAATGGTGGAGGCAATGGCAAGGGAAGAGCGTTTGTGATTGGATCGGGTCAAGCCCGCAATGATCCGCATGTGGTGTCTGGTAAGTTCCCTGTAAACGATTGTTTTGCTTCTGTTTTGTTTGACACTGGAGCTGATAGGAGTTTTGTGTCGAAAGCCTTTAGCCAACTTTTAGACTTAACTCCAACCCCGTTAGATGCTAAGTTTCCTGTTGAATTAGCTGACGGTAAGACTATAATAACGACTCATGTACTTGCGGGATGTAAGTTAAAACTGTCAGGTCATGTCTTTGATATCAACCTTATTCCTTTTACGCTTAGTAGTTTCGATGTCGTTGTCGGCATGGACTGGTTATCCGAGAACCGAGCGGAGATTATATGCCATGATAAGATAGTCCATATTACCACCCCTTCCGGCGAGATCATTTCGGTCCGAGGCGAGAGAAGCGGCATGACCACCAGCGTCATTACCCTTATGAAGGTGCAGAAGTATCTACGAAAGGGTCATCCGGCAATTTTGGCACAGATTGTTGAAAAACCCGCGGAGGAGAAACGAATTGAAGATATACCGGTTGTGCGAGACTTCCCGGAAGTTTTCCCGGAGGATTTGCCCGGACTCCCTCCTATTCGTCAAGTCGAATTTCAAATCGAGTTGACACCCGGTGCAGCACCCATAGCACGAGCCCCGTATCGGCTCGCACCGGCGGAACTTCAGGAGTTGTCCACTCAGTTGCAAGATTTGTTGGATAAGGGCTTTATCCGACCTAGCTCATCGCCGTGGGTGCCCCTGTCTTGTTTGTCCGAAAGAAAGACGGGACTTTCCGAATGTGCATCGACTACCGGGAGTTGAACAAGGTGACGGTCAAGAACCGTTATCCTTTACCCCGAATTGATGATTTGTTTGACCAGCTTCAAGGATCGAGTTACTACTCGAAGATCGATCTCCGATCCGGTTACCACCAGCTGAGAGTGCGCGAAGAAGATATCTCAAAGACGGCCTTCAGAACACGGTATGGTCACTACGAGTTTTCGGTTCTGCCTTTTGGCCTAACCAACGCACCAGCCGTATTTATGGATCTCATGAATCGAGTATGCAAGGCGTACCTCGACAAGTTTGTGATTGTTTTCATCAATGATATTCTCGTCTACTCCAAGAACGAGACTGACCACGAAGAGCACTTAAGGGTAATTCTGGAACTATTGAAGAAGGAACAACTGTATGCTAAACTCTCGAAATGTGAATTTTGGCTTCGCGAGGTTCACTTTTTAGGACATGTGATCAACGAAAATGGTATCCATGTCGATCTCGGTAAGGTAGAGGCCATTAAAAACTGGGAAGCACCTAAGACTCCGACTGAGGAGCGACAATTCCTAGGACTGGCCGGCTACTACCGGCGTTTCATCGAGGGATTTTCAAGGATTGCTCAACCCCTCACCGCTTTGACTCACAAGGGCACTAAGTACAATTGGGGTGACGTGCAAGAATCCGCTTTTCAACTGTTGAAAACCAAGCTTTATAGCGCCCCTATTTTAGCCCTCCCCGAGGGAACGGAAAATTTTGAGGTACACTGTGACGCATCTATACAAGGTCTCGGTTGTGTGCTGATGCAACTCGAGAAGGTTATAGCCTACGCCTCTCGAAACCTACGGGTTCACGAGAAGAACTACACGACCCATAATTTGGAACTCGGAGCTGTGGTGTTTGCTCTTAAGATATGGAGGCATTACTTGTACGGTACCAAGTTTACCATTTACACCGACCACAAGAGTCTCCAACATATCTACGATCAGAAGGAGCTGAACATGCGACAGCGTCGTTGGGTCGAGCTGCTCAAAGATTATGATTGTGCCATCAAGTAACACCCTGGCAAGGCCAATGTGGTGGCCGACGCCCTCAGCAGAAAAGAAACAGATAAACCCAGACGGGTGAGAGCATTGCAACTCACGATTCATGCCAACTTACCCGATCAGATTCGCGATGCGCAACTTGAAGCTTTGAAAGATGATAATCTTCCATCGGAACTCATGCGGGGCATGAACAAGCAACTTGAAACCAGATCGGACGGGGTCCGATATTTTGAGAACCGGATTTGGGTTCCACGATACGGAGAGTTGAGAACTTTAGTGATGGACGAAGCTCACAAGTCCCGATATTCTATCCACCCTGGCTCAGATAAAATGTATCATCATTTAAAGGCACTTTACTGGTGGCCGAACATGAAAGCCAACATTGCCACCTACGTGAGCAAATGCTTGACTTGTGCCAGAGTCAAGATAGAATACCAGAAACCATCTGGTCTACTGCAACAACCGGAACTCCCAATGTGGAAATGGGAACACATCTCAATGGATTTTATTAGGGGTTTGCCTAAGACACCGACAGGATGCGATACCATCTGGGTGATCGTTGACCGGTTGACTAAATCGGCACACTTCCTAGCAATTAAAGAAACGGACAAAATGGAGAGACTGACTCGTGTTTACATGAAGGAAGTAGTGTCGAGACACGGAGTGCCTGTCTCGATCATTTCCGATCGAGATTCTCGTTTTACTTCGCACTTTTGGAAGTCGCTGCAAAGCGCACTAGGCACCCGTCTCGATATGAGTACAGCATACCATCCTCAGACGGATGGGCAAAGTGAACGAACTATTCAGACCCTGGAGGATATGTTGCGTGCATGCGTTTTGGATTTCGGAAGAAGTTGGGAACCCCACTTACCCTTGGTAGAGTTTTCGTACAATAACAGCTACCACGCAAGTATTAAGGCAGCGCCGCTTGAAGCGCTGTACGGACGGAAGTGTCGATCACCACTCTGCTGGGCAGAGGTGGGTGACAGCCAAATCACTGGTCCAGAACTGGTACTCGAAACCTCGGAAAAGATTGTTCAAATCCGAAATCGCATGGCAGCAGCACGAGATCGCCAAAAGAGTTACGCAGACAAGCGCCGAAAACCTCTCGAATTTCAAGTGAACGATCGGGTGTTACTCAAAGTCTCACCTTGGAAAGGTGTGGTTCGCTTTGGGAAGCGAAACAAACTCAACCCACGGTATGTTGGTCCGTACCGGATAACTGAGCGCATTGGTCCGGTGGCGTACCGACTGGACCTACCAACAGAACTCAGTGGCGTACACGATGTATTCCACGTATCAAATTTGAAGAAATGTCTATCTGATGAAACCCAAGTAGTCCCTTTGGAGGAACTACAAGTTGATGAACAGTTACGTTTCATTGAGGAACCAGTCGAGGTTTTGGATTGGGAAACCAAAACGCTCAAGCACAACAAAATTCCAATCGTTAAGGTTCGATGGAACTCGAGACGTGGACCGGAGTTCACGTGGGAACGCGAGGAAAGCATCCTCACCTTTTTGAAGGGCTAACCAAACACATAAAACCGCGAAACTCAGCAAACCGTCAGGCATCACCGGAGGTATGAATTAAATTTCGGGACGAAATTTCTTTCTACTAGGGGATGATATGACAAACTGAAATTTTTTTTTACTCTTTCAGACTCTCATCACGACTTGACTCAAATTTTCGGGACGAAAATTCTTTAACATGGGAATGATGTGACAATCGTCAATTTCAGGTTAACTCCGTTAACTCAACTCCGTCAATTCAAACTTAAGATCATAAAATCTTTAACGCACACTTCATTACATTTAAACTAGGGTTTAAATGACGCTTAACACTTACTACGTGTGTAGTCTTTCGGGATTTGCACCGAAACGCAAACGAGTTGACGCAAACGATTGATAAATAAACGAAAAACGTCAACATAATAATTATGTGATAATAATGTGTTAACATATGTGTTACTTGATTATATTGTGTGTAATGCTAAACAAGAAACAAGAACTAAGTTAGTTAAGTTAGAAAAACAACACTTGAAAGTAGAGGGACTTGAGTGTAACTTGTGTGTCTATAAATATAACCTTAAAAATAAAACCCTAACTATTATTATTATTATTATTATTATTATTATTATTATTATTATTATTATTATTATTATTATTATTCCCAACCCGATCGCCCCCCCCCCTCCCACTTCATCCTTGCTGCCGTCCACTTCCACACACACATACATCAAGAAATCAAGCGTTTAATCCAAGAACTAGGTGCTAGGAAGGTATAATTGATCATCCTTTACATTCTTGTTGATTGATTTTGATGTTTGTTGGGTTAATAACAAACCCTAGGCTGCCGATTTTGAGTGTATACATAGCTAACATGATTGTTGTTATTTGGATGATGATTTGATAAACTAGATTGAATCTTGTTGTATGGTGATTGTTGTGTCTTTGATTTGAGTTCAAACACAAACCCTAATCTTGTATGTAATGTGAAATTGATGTGCATGGATGGTGTTTATGGGTCTAGAGGGTTATATGGATGCATGATAGTTCATAGATTGTTATTATGTTGAGTTTGGATGTAAACAGATTCTGGACAGAATGTGTATACGATGTTTAAGTGACTGTAACAAAGTGTAAACGTGAAAATTGGTTGAGATTGTGGGTACTGCAGTAAACTTGGTTGAGTCTAGTTTCTATAAAGTATAAGTTTGTAATTTTTGGACAAGTAGAAGTTTACTTTTATGATTTTACAAAAACGTTGTGCAAAGCTGAGCTGTTAGACCTGCTGTTAGGTTATGTTGTAAATGTTATATCTCATGAACTACGAGACCAATTGGGTTGGTTCCACTTCTGGAAGTTGACTCATTGAGTTAGGAACCAAACCCAAGTGGTCTTGCATTTATTGGATTTTTCGTTTAACGGGAATTGCAAATAACATTCTGTTGTGCATGAATCTGACTGTTATGAGTTTGCTGTAATGATTTGATGATTGTGAGAAAACTATGAGGAATAAAAATGTAATAAAATATTTTCTGGAAACCTAAGACATATGTGCTTCTGTGATGATTTTTGGTAAATTAATTGAGATGCTATGATCGGTGAATTAGTACAATCTTTCTAGTAGGATTTCTGTCTTGGTGAAACTAGCTGCTGAGTTGTGTAAAAATGCATGAAATATGATATTTGTTATATAATTGTTATGTTTTGACCAAAACACCCTTGCGGGGAATAGTTGCTATTTGATTGCCATGATTTGACCAAATTGCCCTTATGGGGAATAATGGCTAGTTAATTGTTATTTGTTGACCAAAATGCCCTTACGGGGAATAATTGCTAGTAATGTACGTTATGAATACATGACACGTATATGATTGCTTACACATGTGATGTGTCACAAAAACACTTGTGAAAGTCACACACGATTCACAAATGAAACACGAAACATGTTATGTGCATAGGTATTATGTGCCGGGTCTAGAGACTCGATAATATTCCGACACTTAGAAAAATCTCTTTGTTGTTTTAGAACGTTAGAGAGAGTTTTTCGGTGACGCGCATCTTGGTGATTTATTTTGGGAAATTCTTCGCAAACAGTGAGTTTCACTTTCCCCTCTTTAAACTGTTTTCAAACGTTTTTCACTTGGGGGAGATAACATACTCCACAACGCATTTAAGATTTTGTTATAAATTATATATCACTTGTAAAGGCTAAGTGGCAAACGAAACATTTGAAGTCCTACACATCGAACCGGTTAATATTTAGAATAGCGAGTCACTGTTGAGTAGTACTACTGGGTTTGACAAACCCCACCCAACGCTAAACTCGACTGGAGGTCGAGCGGGTGTAATTTTGGCTAACACGTACCATGGTCTGGAGGACCTGGTGACAAGGCACTTACTAAACGAGTCAGCTTCGGTATCGAACACTTAGTAATACTTGTTGTATAGATTAGCTACCTATCGATATATAATTTGACATAACACTATCTGGTAACGCAAAACACCGTAACGTGGTTACGCAAAACGCTTAACGCAAAACGCCGTAACGTGGTTACGCAAAACGCTTAACGCAAAACGCCGTAACGTGGTTACGCAAAACGCTTAATGTAAAACGCTGAACGCAAACGCTAAACGATTTATTTTATATAACTTGTGAACTCACCAACCTTGTGTTGACACTTTTAGTATGTTATTCTCACGTAGCCGAGGCGGGCGCGCGGTTTAGGAACATGCATTGTGTGATAAACTTTTAACTATGCAAACTTGTTTTAACTGTTATCCTTGGTTTTTAAATCGTCCTGCGTGACGTAACATTGTTCTATGGTTTTACGCTTCCGCACTTATTTTCATTTAAACGTTTTTATGGTTTGATTATAACTGATGATTCCGATCCTGTTAGTTCACACCCTCTGACGGTAAAACTCCGTTAGTGGATTTTGAGGGTGTGACAAATCCTCATTGCTAAACCTTCCAAGTTCAAATGCAAGACACCTCCACATTTAAGTGCTATTGGATAACATCATCCAACTTTTGAATGGGGTAAAGAAAGGTTCTTCCTTTCTACACAAGATTGATAAATCATATCAATTACCTTTTTTGCATACTTCTAAAGAGCAGTTTCTTAAATAACTTCACCCCACATTTCTTGCATTTTAATATAGTTTGTTTAACTTTACTTATGAAGACAACTCGACACTCATGATTTGAACAAGACCACGTCTTTGTATCAGTGAGTTCATCAATGCTTACTAACTAATAAAGTAGCACATGCCTTAGTGTTAGCTTCCACCACTTGATAAAGTTTAAGCTAAACCTGTCATAAAGTTGTTAACAAACCATCACAAATCTAGAAGGATTATAAATTACCCTATAGAAAATACCTAAAAAGTTGGGGTCTTCTTAAGATCCTCATAAGTTATATCATTTCCTTAGATTAAATGAAAATTTCTTTAAATTTGTCTATACACAAATTCGTTCTTGTAATGTTTCAAATGTTTCGTGTTAATTAGTCTTCGCAAAGCACATAATTAACAAATATTAGTCTAGCATGCTTTAGACTATAATATTTTAGCATGTGAACAGAAGATGCATCATTCTGATCCTTCACAGCCATTACACTATCACTTTGAAACACTCCACCATTTGTTAGACAAAATTACAAAACTTATTCACAATCCCTAAACCTTAATATTCAGAAAAGTCTCACAAGTTATTGTATATAAAACATACATAACTTTTTCATTCATTTAAGGAACATAACTCTTTTGCCTTTGATCTTCAATGCTTCACCATTGACTTATATGGACTTTGAACATAAGTCTTAATCCAAATCATTTTGATGAATACATTTATTACCAACAAGATGAACGCTACTCGTCTACAATCATTATTATGTTGAGATAAAGTCAACTAGATTAACACTCAAACTCTTGGAATTCACATTTGCATAAAGTGATTTATACATTTTATTGTTGTCTTTTGAAACTATTTATTGAGATACTCTCTCAAAATGAAAGGCAAACTTTCACATAGTTCAAACAAAATGGATGAAAGTAGAAACATCTATATATTCATCAATTTTGTAAGCATATTACTCTTAAGATTTACTTAAATTCAATTATAATAATAACATAATAGATCTCTTATAATTCACACTCGGTGAATTTTCAAAGATGAATATCCAACGATATAAATATCTCATTACGTTTATTATGTTACAATTCACATTTAGTGAATTTCCATGGAGTTAAATACGTCATCAACATATATTAATTCACATTTACTGATTTCCAAGGAGGTAAATATCACATTCTTGTGTATTTCATCTCAATACACTCATCGTGTTATTTCATGACCCTCTCATGATGTTGTTATACATTTGATCTATCGTCTTAGATTTTAGTCAACGCAACAATTCATAAGTTGTTTTTATGCAAAATTCTTTTTGAACTATCAATTTAAAAATTATCTTTTTTTTAACATAAATTTTCCGTTAAAAAAATCTATAAAATAATTTTGTTCGTCACGATAAATATTGTTGTATTTGGTTGTAAAACTGCATGTGTTATCCGAAGATATTGAACACAAAATAATAATACAACCGAAACTACAACATAAAGTGTAAAACACCTTTTAATAAAAAAAATTCGATCAATGGGTAAACAGACGACATTTAGACATCAAATCTCGAAGTGTTATTATCTTCAACACTTTCATCATCCGATGGAAATCATCTCAATGATATCATTTTATGTTATGTATTGAGGTACTCTCTCAAATAGAACTCCATGCACACATATCCTTATATCCTCATTCTATGTTTGAAACTATACTCTTGACAAATATGTTCAAAACAACATCAAAGTTGTTACAATTACTACATTTAAGTAACGCAACTTGAACAATCAATTTTGTTCACAACACGAAGTTGTTTTCCACCATATATTATCGTTGAGAACGTTATCTTAGATAAACATATTTTACTTTTAGCAAGAGTAGGAAACCATTTTTGAATTATCTAAAATATACAAAACTTTGTTTAAAATCATTTTAAAGCACTTTCTTACTTTTGCAATATATTATATTAATAATAACAAGAGTTTATAAAAAACAAAGTCAAGACCTGAAACATCAAACAATTTATATGGTTTAGGTTTAAGACCCTTGTAATAAAATGGTTTCTAGACATATGTTATAACGCACATTATAAAACTGAACGTTTATATATAATGTTTTCCAATGATAGAATCTATAAAAGAATCTATTTCTACCTGTTTCTAACGAATACGTTAGAAAATTAAATGTTTACATAAAACATTTCTTTTCAATATGGTTTATAAAATAAATAATTTCTAACAAACATGCTAGAACTTAAACAATTATAATGCGCATGTTGTAGGAAAAAGATATCTATACATGAAACATGAAACTTGAGACAAAAACCTTTAAACCGTCGGTTTTTCTTGTGTATAACCCAAAAGTCACTCAATTAACACAAAGTGAATGCGTGAATTATTAGTGACTTAATGAGAGGAATATGAAAAGACACACGTGGAATCTTTTATGCACTATTTCACCGAAATACACATGTACGTCTCACTACACTATTTTCTAACACGCCCGTTAGAACATTAACGTTTACACAAAACGTTTTAAACACATATTTTTATATATATAAATATATATAATAAATCGTATCTTACACACATGTTAGATATTTAAACATATGTTGTATACCAATACACCCGGTCTAACCCACATGTTAGAAAAATAACCGATTACAAAAATGGTTTTAAACGGATGTTTTTTTTTAATCACCGTTTCTAACACGATTTTTAGAAAACAGACGATTACAACAATCATTTTAAAATGAACGATTTACTAAGAACCATTGCTAACACAGTTGTTAGACATAAAACCTCAATGGTTATCCGAAAACCGTTTCTAACACTGTTGTTAGAATAGTAACGATTACAAAAATCGTTTCTAAACCAGACGGTCGAATCAAACATTTCGTTATGTAACACAACATTTTTTAGATATAAGATTGTACTCCAATCTTTAAAATATCTAAAAAAGATATTGTACCACAAATTATATTTCCTAAAATTATTTCTAAAGGTTCATGAAAAATATCTTTTATATCAATTCTTTCGTGAACCTAAAATTCTTATAAATAAGGTTTAAGATTGTAGCAACAATCTCACGAAATCTGTTTTAAGATTGTAGGACATGGGTCACTTTTTATTTAAAAAAATAAAATAATAACGTAAACACTAACGATACTCTCGTTAGTAATGAGAAATAAAGTAGTACAATACCATTTACAAAACGAATAAATTGAATATAAAATATGATTTTTCTCTCCATATTCAAAATTAATATGCTCCAATGTCTTTAGCGGGTTCTTTATGGGTCTTCATATACTATCCTTGTCTTGTGTCATCATCACATTTGGTCTTCGACTAAGCACCTTGACTACAACAAAAAAGCAAACAAAATATTGAGGGTTGTGGCTGTGGATTCATGTTAAACACGGGTCCCTTAAAACAGATTTCGGGTCTCTACTAAAGAGTCCGTCTGTTTTCCAGGGTACAACAGCCGAAGCAGTATGTACCGCCGGGGAAGACCACGCGCCCGAGGTTACACCGGGTAGATTAGTGTATTAGAACTTGGAAAGATGAATATAAATTTTAAAGAGTACTCCTCTCTAATTATTCATGGAAGAAAGAAATATGTTATGTTTCTTTGGTTTGTGTGATTCGTATTCATCTTTTCTTCTTTATAAAATGAACCTTTTATATTCATTACATAAGAACACAAACCATAAATTATATGTCAATTAATCATGCCAAAAACAAGAGTTAATTAGCATATTAAATTGTAATAGAAAATGACTCTTGAAATGTTTTTAATAGGTTACATGAACCATCAATTTGAAGACAAGATATTATTGGTCATAACATAATTAGTGACATAGCATTATTTACACCGACCACACATTCGATATCTCATTTATTATTATATTAGTAAAAACACATTTTACTAAATTTTCCAACAGTGTGTTCGGTTCAACAGGAAACTTATATTCATTTATTAGAGATAAAAACGAGGCGACCGAGAAAGGAGAATGTGGTGGTGAAGGGTGACGATGAAAATGGTTAAATTACTCTTATGTATATTGAAGACATGTGCTCTTGAACCCGGCTCCAAGTCAAAGAACAACTATAATACAATAACGAGAATATGCTAAATACGGGAACACTCCTATAGGACATGCACCCTTGAGCAAATACGACCAAAGCATTGCACAAGAGAAGGTAAAAATCAGGATCATTGCAAACGCTAAAACTGTGCAAGAAAAGGCACCAACAGGGTGAAGCCACATATACAGCTAGTGCGGAACCACCACTGTGGACATGCAAATGAGACCCCCCCCCCCCCCCCGGAAAGCATAATTCATGATCTCCACTATGACAATTGTAGAGGAGACAACCAATATGCCCCTGACACGTAGTTCAACATCTTCTCTCCATTATCATACACCTCCGCCTATAAATAGGAGTCCCCTTCAAACAGTAAAACATTTTGACTCCACCTATTTAGCCATATACTCTTTGTGCCTATACACGTTATGCACGAAAAGACCATGATAAAGGTGATGATGATGTCTTGCTGAGCTGAGAGCATCTCGCCCTTCTAATTTTCACCACACTTTTGTTCAAGTTGTCTTTACATCTATGGACATCTATACCCAACACTGTTGAATTCAAGACTCTGAGAAACCAGGGCCGGCCCAACCATTTTGATGGCCCTAAGCAAACAAAAAATCAAGGCCTTTTAAAAAATATATGGATTCGAACTTTTCAAAAGTTTTTGTATTTAGCTTCTCATTATATAGTTTGAAAATATTTTATTTTTTCTTTCTTAGAAAACCAACCAAAATGTAAATGTGTTGTGACACACGACATGAAAATAACTTTATTGGAGATATTGAAAAATATAGTTGACAACAAATGGACAATTTAAACATGACCATTTACAAGTATAATGTTCATATATCATCCAAAATTTGAGAAATAATGAGTGTCTTCACTAATATAATGTTGAATTTTAATCTTTTAGACTTGGTAATTTTTTCTACAACTGAAAACAATTTAGGTTATTGAGTTAATCGCTAGTGAATTTGTTCGTGTTCCTTCCCTATAGAATTAGATTATGATTCAAAAAGTAAAAGTAATTTTTTTCTATAACTGAACAATTCAGGTTATTGAGTTAATTACTAGTGAATTAATTCTTGTTCCTTTCCTATATAATTATATTAAGATTCAAAAAGTTAAAGTTGTAAGAGGGAATGGGGATTCGCCCCCTTGGTTGTCAAGGAAAGAAAACATGCTTTCAGCTTTACCATTATGCTAAAGGAAGATTATTAGTAACCATTTTTAACTTAATAATTATATATATGTGGGGAGATTTCAAATGAGAACCCCTTTGAGTTTTAAGAACTCGAAAGAACTCAATGTAACGATTTTTTTTTTCGAATTTTTTTTACACGTGCGTAATATATGTAGGTTACATACACGTAAAAAAATTACAGAATTTTTTACGCACCGAGTTAACATTTTACACATGTGTAACGGACGTAAAAGTTAGTGTAATCAGTTACATATTTATTCTCTCTCCTACTTTGACTTTTTTGTCAGATTTAATCTCAACCACATATTCCAATTCATTTAATTAAATGTGTAGTATAGAATGGGAGTTCTTAAGTTCTTACAACTCAACATGGTTCTCAAAATATCTTTCCCCTATATATATATATATACACACTAGTAGGGTACCCACGCGATGCGGCGGGGGTAAAAATTCACCACACTATTTTTATTGTATTGTATTGGTATAAACGCTTTATTGATGCAGCAACATGTTTTCTATTAGGGACTTATATGTAGAAATGAGGCTTATATGTAGAAATGACGAAAAACAATGAATAGATTGTGATTGATTTTACTTGATAAAAATGTTGTATGTAAAGAGATGCGCGATACATTTTTGGTTGTACAAATAAAGCTTGTTAATTTGTGCATAAAGCAAGCATCTCACACATACAAGGAGAGCGTATTTGGTTGTCACTTATGATCCTTTGTTCATATTTTCTTTTGTCAATATATCCTCTACTGATATGTGAAAGATTGGGTATAGATAACCCACTTTCTTTCATAGAGTATTTATGCAATTCTCGAATTAAAATTGAGTACGTCAATAATTGCCGGTCTAACTGAAAAAAATGACAACGAATTGTTCATTTTTATATATAGCAACATTGATAGTCACAAGCCCACAAGTCCATCACTGTATAACTTATAATGAAATCAAAATAATACAAACATATGATAAATATGAAAAAAATAGAATTTGAAGATGAAGAACACACAACACATGGGACACATCTATAGCGTACACATCCGAAATAGATTCACATACTGCTGCAGAAGTCCATTTGAAGTTGAGGTTACCATTTAGCAGCTCCAGTTGAGAGTTTATATAGACAATGATAACATTGTACTCAATCTATCCATGCATCACCATGTTTTCTTCGTTTTGCTTTGGTGCCTCTTTAGCAAGCTGTCACACGAAAGAGAAAAAGTAAATTATTATTTTACACATAGTTTTGTAATCATGTTCAGACTTTGATTTTTCATGGTCAATCTTTGACCAAAAGTCAAAATTGACTGTTTAAAAACAAAATTCAATAGAGTGAACATCAAGTTATATATTTGAAATAGTCTCGGCATAGTGAGAAATACTTCAAAGTTCGTAATGGCTTCATCAAATTTTCCAATAATCGTTTATAAAGGGTATTTCTGACCTCTGTGATTTCAACCGGTATGTGCACATTATTAGAAAACCGCTGAAAAAGTACTTGAGAAGATATAAATAATATTAATATACAATTTTGTTTCAACATGTCTCTTATTAAGGAAATAAATTACAGGCAGAAACTCACATTTGCAACTGGGATTCTGGTATTTTCAAAAGTTTTAAACCACAGGATGATTTAATTGAAAAGTAGGCTAAAAAATTACATCAAAATGACCTATTTAACGGAAAACATTGGTTATTTTATCAAAATGCTATATATAACAACTAACAGAGATATATATTTAATATATTAAAGCTTGATCTATGAACGATAAGTGAAGCTCGGGTCACGCTCACTTATTAAAAAAAACTTACTTTTAGGGTCGAGCTCATTTAAGCTTGGCCCAGAGCTCGGCCCAATTCAAGCTTTTAGCGAGCCAAAATCTAATGGCTCACAAAAGACTTGGCTCGTTAACTCTAATAATTCATGGAACCTTGAGCCTAAACTTTTTTGTTAATTAATTATAAAATTTGAAAATAAAACTTTTAGATTACACCATTAGTTTAAAATCAGTTTTTTTGTTTTTTTATGTTCGGTTCGGTTTTATTTATTGTTGATAAAAAAATCAAAACCGAACCCAAAAAATTAGTTTTTTTAAAATATAAACCGAACTGAATATTAGTTCTTTTAAAGCAAAAAACCAAACCACCATGCCCACCCATTGAGACATACCGAACAATAACCATGTTCTCTTCTTTGTTTCCTCATAGAAGCATTGTGAAAAGCCTTCTATATCCTCGTGTGTAACTGTTGTTGCTTCTCTTAAATATGCAGCCTTAATTACACACTTTTAACACATTCAGCAGTTCCAAATGTGCTTCATCCGCAGAGAGTGTCACACAAACTGCGGCAGCAGTAACACCAACATAACAAAAAAATGCCAAATGACAAAAATGCCCTTTAATAAATATGCATATAGATAAAAAATAACTAATAAAAAGTTGTACAGTTAACCGAAAGCTTGACAATTACTCACGATGTTAAAACATTTTATTAAACATGGAGCAACAAGCTGGTGCTCCCCATATAGACCCTTTATTACTTCGCTTTCTTCTTATCTGAATCAAAAAATAAAGTAACAAAAAATTTAAGCAAATAATGTTAATGTTAATAATACTTAATTTACTAAATCAGTGAAGAATACAAATCAAAAGTTAAATTCTATTTTTTGTAAACTTTAAACAAAAGTTTCTTAATTTACTAAAATTAAGAATTATAAACAGATTGTGAACCAAACATACCATGGTAGTGGGTAGGGGTGAGCAGGAAACCGGATTAACCGAACCGAAACCGAATTAACCGAATAAACCGAACCGAAAAACTGAACCGAAGCATTAACCGACGGCTAATTTTTTGTTTTTTTGAAAAACCGAGTTTTCGATTTCGGTTTTCCATTTTTAAAAAACCGAAAAAAAACGAATCGAACCAACATGTGTTTTTACTTAATATTAATACAATTATATGTGTTTTTTTAGATGTTATGACCAAAAACAAAACACCAAAAGGATCTACCGTTTGTTTATTTGTCAGTGGCCGCTCATATTTTTAGTTAAGTTAAACAAATAAGCATGAGCATGTCTCGCTTGTGTTTGTCGGTTCATTTACACGCCTAGAAATAATAATATGAAATGAAAACTTAAAGCCTACCCTTACAATCATTTTCAAATAATTTGGATTTACAAGTATAACTTTTGTTTTATCCGATTCCTCCTGAATTTTCAGCAGCTTGTCTGCATGTGCAGAATCCTGAGTTGGGAGGTAAGCAAAAAGTAAAAATAATTTAGTTCATGTTATCAACTTAAAGAACGAAATAGTTAATTAGTAGTATATCTTGTATAACTGAAACCTGAAATCTGATCAACACTTCATCTAAATAAGGCCAAGTTTCACAATTGAGCATAAGCGTTTTGAATCCATACTTTTCAAAATGACCAATTTGCCCCTGATATCAAAAATTTTCCTTTTCAGATCTATACGTTTTCATATCCATAAGTATGTAAGCTGCAATTCCTTTCAAAAGTTGACCCTTTTTAAGTCAAATTATGAATCTTGGACCTGCAAAATTGAATATTAATACCCATTAAGACAAAAACCAACATAAGGAGAGTAAATAAAAGTTAAACCGAGCTGAAAATTTGAGCTCAATATAGCCTCAGTTCGGCTCAATTTAAAAAAAAATTATAAACACATTTCAACCAAATACAAAATAAGTTCATAACGAAAAAAAATTTCAACCAAATACAAAAGAAGTTCATATGAAACTACTCACCTAACTTCAAAAAACTATTATCCTAATTACACAAAACTATCTATCTGAAGTCCTAACATCACAAAACTATATATCATTATATCATGACTTCAGAAATCAGCATAAAACGTCACAGTATGAACCTTGCAAAGTGATATCTTTTAACCGAAATAGCATAAAACTGTGAATCATTGACTACTCTGTGTAATAAAACTTGTAAACTAATTAAGAACAAAACAAACAAATTGCTTCAACTATAGCCCAAAACATATATTCTATTGAAATAATTAAATACACAAGAGCAAATAAAAGCAAAAAGTAACTGATTGACGAAGCTAATAACTGTATGAAATAGAATGCAAGATAGAATCTGATTCTAAATCAATGACTGTCAGAACTAAAATAATTTGAGCCTAACCGGGCTAAGATAGCGAGCGAGTCACCCTAGGCTCGGACTCGGTTTTATTAAAAACCGACACTAATATTAAGGATTATCATTGTTAAAATGTCTTTATCAATTTGCTCATTTTTATTATATATATATAGATATATATGTATTCTTTTTAAAACAAAACCATAATAAACGTATTAAACGTATTAAAAGTGTTAAATATATTTTTACCATCGATTTTCGTTAAGATTTCTAAAATATAGATTTTATGATAATTATATAGTTAAGCGTTTATTATTATAGAATATCTCAACTCATATTTATTCAAACTAATTATTTATAAGTTCGATTATACAATAAACAATGATTTTTATAATTAAATAATAACAATAATACGTAGAGATCAATCGTTCAATCAATAACGTATCAATCATAATTGTAACTCAATCCACATCAAAACCTAAATTCGTTATACGTATCATATCATTTATAATTCACTCAAAATATTATTTAATTAGGATTCGTGTCGGTAATTCGTGAACCGCATGATTTTCACTTTCTTGTCGTATTCATTCTCGTTGGCTGATTCGATCAGGTGAGTTTGATCATTCTCCTTTTTTATATACTGTTTTCAAACGTTTTGGGGACATATACGTACTTATTCATATTTTCTATCATATATATATCTCAAACAATCGCAAACATGATCATTGTGTGTTGTATCAATTAAATGCTATTTGCTAATTGCTATTTGTTCAAGTGTGTTTTTATCTATCAAGTCTTGGATTCTCATTAGTATGATCATACGACCGTCTTAGTTACTAGAGCCAGATTCGCTTGGCGAGTGTAAACCGACAATTTTAGTCATTGTAATAAATGTCCGATTCGCTTGGCAACGATTCATTGGCACACTAGCATGATTTGGTTATATACATGTTTTGTTATGATTTGATTGATTACTACCACCTGGTTGGTTTGCGCATTTATCACTTATCATTTATCAATTATCTATCATATATATATATATATATATATATATATATATATATATATATGATAGATAATTGATAAATGATAAGTGATAAATGCGCAAACCAACCAGGTTGTGTCTCAAAATTGGTGATCATCTCACTCAACATGTGTTGTTGACAAACTTTGTTTTCTATGCATATGCAGGTTGTTTGTGTTGAGATTGATGTTTGGACACGTAGACGAGACTTTAGGATATAATCAAGTTAACCTTTATTTGAGCTTATGATTTTATATCTTAAACTGTTTATTGTATTTGGATATTGTGTGTATAATTGAATTAAATAATTAATTAGATATTGTCACGTTTATATCATGATAGTATCTTCGAGCTGTGAGCAATCGGATCACGCTCGACATTTCCGTCTTAGGTTGGGGTGTGACAGATTGGTATCACAGCCGAAGGTTATAAGATAGGTCGTTAGAAATGGTCATAGACATATGATTAGGAACCCTATACGTGCTTATCTGAATCGTTCCCACATCAAATCTACAGGGACTAATTTCAAATTCTGCATATTATGTTTATAACCCATTTACCCAGACCCGAAATTCATACCTGGTTACCCAAACCTTGACCTGTTTAGATTACTTGAGCCTCAATTAACGATTTAAGTTAGGAATTAAATCAAGTTTTTGATTATTCTTACCATTATCGGCCTAGCCGACTTCGTTAATTAAGAAACAAGATAAAAAATTATGCGTATCGATATATTCTAAGAACCAACTTAACCTAAAATCGGTTATATATCTTAAACTTGACAATAACCCAATTGCTTGCGTCTGCATACCTCTAGACCTAGCGCAAACCAAAGCCCTCTGGTTAATCGGATTTTCGTTGTCTCCGTGTACCTTGTTCGTCGTTCTCATAGGCCGGTATTGTGGGTTCCAATTGATCCGTGGTTAATCGTCAAACTAGGTAATGAATTATATAGATGAATTCGTCTCTGAACGTTTTACAATAGTCCTAACTTTAATTCAATGAACATTGAACGGATTGATCGATTGTGTTATCTAGGGTTTATGATCAATTTGGGATTTTACAAGTTCTGTATATATAAAATCGTTTACAATTCCTAACCAACTAACACACCAGCGCAGCTGGCTAGTGTGTGTGTGTTCACTCCTGAGCCGGCCATCCACGCAGGTTCGAATCCGGCTAGCAGGTTTTTGTTGTCATTTTTATTTCTTTATGGTTTTAATTTATTTTAATGTTATAAAATATATTATAATTAATATTAAATATTAAATAAATAATATTTTATTTAAACCAACATCATAACGTTAAATGTTTCGTGTCAACTAGTTTCGTTACAAGATTTCGTGTGTGTGTATATATATGATGTGTTGTAAAACACACCTATTTCCGCACCTTTTATCTATGTTATTATATTATATTTTATGTATTTTAACTTGTTTTATATAGGTTTTACATAGTTTTAATTATCTTGTAGGTTATGGGTTAAAAGAATGAAGAAATCGGACTTTTCGATGAGCTTACGGGCCTTTTACGCATTCGATTTCAAGAAAAAGCTCAAAGCCCGGCCTGATTACATGTTATACAAGCCCAAGTCTTACACTAATGATAATATATAAAAAAAAATAAACACCCTAAGGCAGCCAAGCAGGTCCGATCGCAGCTACAGCAGGGAGAAAAGAAAGAAAAAAGTTTTGTGTGGCTAGGGTTTTGATCGTGTGAAGGATAAGGAAGGAAGAAGGAGGCAAGAACAAGGCTCGGGGACGTTTTCCATCAGTTGTTACAGCCAAGAGCAGCCCGCAATTCATTACATATCCTTTTTTCTATAACATTGTTCATCATCTTTATTATACTTGTTCAACTGATTAGTAGTTTTGCAATTGCTTGAAAGATTGAATTGTTTATGATTAGAATTGATTGTTGAATGATTGTTATGATGATTGGTATGAGTTATTTAATGATTTTATTGATTAATAGCTGCTGTCCAAAAATTATGCTAGGCTAATCTTGTCGATTCTACCTAGGAATGATGATTATTGTTAGTGTTTGATGAGTTTATTGGATTGTTTGATTGATAGACTTGAATTGTTAGTGTAAAGTTTGATTTAGACATGAAATAGGTTGTGTTTAATGGCTGGAAATTTTTGGTAATTCATTGCTTAAACTCTTTGCGTTGGTTGATTAGTTTTGTATTGATTGATCGGTGCTTGTTTGATTCTAGACTTTGTGTTTTGGGTTTGTTTGCGGTAGGTACAACCGTAGGGTTTTGTTGCATGAATTTATGGTTAAAGTATAGCGGTTAGACACCTTCTTAGAGACCGAGAGGTGATAAGAAGTTAGGGTTGTCTCATTGCATTTGCATGCTAGAATTAGAATTGCGCGAGAGCGAGTTCTTTTCTTGTTCGGTTTAGGTATTTTGAGCGACTAGTTGATCTATTTTGGTTTAAGTTGCATTGTTCCTCTATCCTTTGTTGTGTAGTATTCATTACCATTCGGGTCTAGTGTTGGTGAGACCGAGAGGTGAGTCAACATTAGAACACATTAACAATTGTTTTCCGGCTTTGTCGTTTTAGCCGATTAAGAGTAGTTAAGGTTTGTTGAGTGAGACCGAGAGGTAATCCAGTGAGCCTGAGTGATCCTTAGTCGTGTCATCTTTAGGAACCGGTGTCTTGATATCATCCAATCCATTTGCTTGATAGGCCTTCAGTTTGATTCAGACCTAGGTAGACGTTTTTCTCAATCCAAAGTCAACAGTCAAGTTTTCGCTAAGTTTTCTATTTTTGGTAACTTCTGTCAGTCAGTCCAGCTAGTCCAGTTAAAGTATTTTTGTAACACCCCGGCTAAAGCGAAAACGCCTGAGTGTGACGTACAAATTGCTCAAACACACGTGACACTATTAGGTGACCATAGTAACATTATTTCATTAATAGCCAAATAACACAAGTTCAAATAATACAAATTGATCAAACATAAAACATTGTCTCATTTATTAAATAACCTAAATAATCTAAGTGTCTTCAAGCTTCAACCTTTAATCACGGTACTTGTAACATATGTATAAAATAAAGGTCAGCTATATATAGCCGGTGAGTTTCCACAGTTTTAAATACATACATGAAAACCGTACAACTCATGGACAAGTGATAAACGAGCAAGTAAGTCCTTTCCAGTTGGTAACAACCAACGTACTTGGGTAATCGCGCAAGTAAGGTCCTTTCCAATTGGTAACAACCAACGTACTTGGATAATGAGGCCCGTTTAAACTCGATACAAATGGACCGGAGTGCAAAGGGGGGCGTATGATCATACTTAATGAGGCTTCCCAACGTGCAAGTAATATTCGTGCAAGTAATACAAGTAACACACAAGTTCATATACGGATTGTAGTTTTGTAATAGAACAAATCAATACTTGAATTTTAATATGGATACATATGCTACCCCAAAACTAAAACATTAAAAATGGGTGGTGAAAAACTCACCTTGAAATTGAAGATAAACATTGCAATGAAAACCGAAAGCATGATAACGAAACCAAAGCGACCAAAAGTGCGTTTAAGAATCCGAAATGATTGAGCTTCTCAAGCTATAAATAAAATAAGTACGAATATTTAAAGACTAACTAACGGATTACTAAAGTAAAAGAGGGTGATTTATTTTAAAGGAATTTGTATTATCTTAATGTATTTTATGACATTGTTATGGTATTTACATTATAATATTATATTTGAGTTCACGAAATCTTAACGATGTTAATCATGACTTAATGTTAGTATGAAAGTTTCGATAAATACAAGACACAGATTTTAAATGGGAGAAGTTTATCTTAGATTATGTTAACGAAGAAGGATTATAATATTGACGTTTATATTAATTATGGTTTCAACAAATATGGGAATTTTAACATTTATGGAAAATGCCGGTTGTAATGTTATATTATAATATTATAAAATTTATGGAATTTTAACTAAAGTTTAACGGTTTAAAAACTAACGAAGTTAAGTTAACGGAGATGCGATTATAATATTATATTATAGGCGACGACGGGAAGGATAATAAGTTCGGGATTTAATAATTATAAGTTAGGAATTTATTTAACGTGTTAACGGAATGGGTTTTAATATTTTAAATATTACGATATAGATTGTGAATGATTTTTAATTAACGTTTTACAAGAGTGGAAGTTCGGTTTTTAAAAGAAAATGGTGAAGTATATTTTATACTTAATTTATATATTTTTTTTAGTTTAAAATAATTTTTTATTGTTTTATTATGAGTTTTAAATGATTAAAAATTTATTGATAAAAGATATTTAAATTAATAAAGCTGAAATAAAAAAATTGAGTGACTGACCCGGGTGGGTTTCGAACCCGGGTCCATATGCTACAAGTTTCATGCATTAACCAGTTGATCTAGAGTTCACCCTTGTTAAGACATAGGTTTTAATTTATTATATATACATTAACAGTTTAAAGGTTATATCATTGATCAATAATACAACAAAACAGTTTAAGAAAATAAAAGAATGCTCGACCCGGGTTTTATATTGCCATGAAGTTAACCAGCAGACCATCAAGGATATTCAATTATGAATTGGAATCAATTAATTATAACTAAAACAACAGAGTAGGGGTCGAATAAGAAATGATGTTTTTCGAGAGGGCACACACGATTGGACCGAATAAGAAATGATGTTTTTCAAGAGAGATTAGGGGTCGCTAACATTTCAGATAAGATAAGATAAGAGAGATTGAAATGGTTTGGACATGTGAAGAGAAGAGAAACGACGGCTCCTGTCCGATCTGTAGAAACTATTAGTATAGAGGGGAGGAGGGATAGAGGACGTCCCAAATTAACTTGGGCCGAGAGGATTAAGCATGATTTTCTAGATTTGCACCTCTCCGAGGACATGGTTGAGGACATAAATTCTTGGAGACGTAGGATTAAGGCTACGTAGAGTTTTTTTATTATAATTCTTTTGGACTTTTAGGAGAAACGTAGAGTTTTTTTTATTATAATTCTTTTGGAGGGGGTGTTTCCTTACCTTATCTCGAGTGTAAAATGATATATTACTATAATACACTATCCTCAAATTAGTGTTTATAACACATATTTAGTATTCACCACTAATATCACTATTATTATTGATATATTTACATGTTTAGCACAACTATTATTACTATAACGCATATTTAGTGTTCATTACTAATATCATTACTATTACTATAATATATATTTAGTACTGATCTACTCATTATAATATCACTATTATTGATCTATTCATTACTAATATCACTATTATTACTATAACACATATTTAGTATTCATTACTAATATCACTATTATTATGGATCCCATTCATATGGTTTTCGAGCCGGGGGTCTCTCTGGAAGCAACCTCTCTATCCTTTGGGACGGAGGTAGGGTTTGCCTACATCCCACCCTCTCCAGACCCTGCTAACAGCTTTGCTATTGGTGGAATTTATACTGGGTTTGGTTGTTGTTGTAAAACAACAGAGTCATCTTCTTCACCATATAAACCCTAATATTACAACCTTCTTAATCCGTTCCATATTCGGTTAAATTGGCTTAGGGGTTTGTTTTAGGTGTCTTTTGCGATGAAAAACCATATAACAATTACCTCGTGGGATGCCGGGATGTGCAGGAACAATAGGTGGTCGGAAAGTTGATCGGAGAACTTGAACTTGGATTATATGTGTGATACCGTGATAATTGTTAATTGGTGCAACTTTAAGCTTGTTAGGAGGTCCAATTTATACCAGTTGAAGGAGCGTCTACGCGTTAATACAATTAATTTGATTTCCAGCGGGTATCACAGGTTTAATTCGTGGCGTTTAGGTTGTTATATCGTCATTAATTAGTTGTTTATGATTTAATATCGAAGATTATTGATTTTTATATAATTTAATTGAATTGAAAACGCATTCTGACGAGATTTATGGGTTGTCTGACTTGGATGCGTCGCAGAACGGCGACCTCGTCGGAAACCGTGAAGGAGAAGGGGGGGGGGGCTGGACCTGATTGTTATTATTTTATTATATTTTTAAATCAAAGTTACACAAATGGTCCTCTAATTTCAAAAACAAATTAAATTGTATTTGCAATTAGGCCCTTTTGAATCTAATTTTTAAACAAGGATTGAAATTATAATTTACAACAAGAACCACGAACTTCGAAACGTATATAAAGATAACGATACATTATAAACTTGGATAAATATCATATTAAACCCATAAAGTTTTCAGATTGTTTAAACATTTAAAACTTTAAATCTTGTGTTTCGTTAAACGAACAAAAGTAATATAAAAGGAACGAACGATAAACGTAATTTCTCGTAATTATTATATTAACGATTAATGACAAACAAGAATACATTAAAACGACAAAGCGGACCGGTTTAACGAATACAAAGAAAGAAAGAAGGAAAATTAAAGAACGTTGTATGAAATGAAGTTTAAGATACACACACACACACACAAAACCAAAAATCCGAAATGGGTCGGGTTTTCGGGTTTGAAAAGTAACGAATGTTACAATTTTATAAAAAGAAAAACCAAAATTAAAATCATTTAAATATTATTCTTAGGTTGGTCTTGTCTAGGATTAGTGATCATTAGCGTTCTTACGTGTCCTCGTGTTCGATACTTGGACTTCCTAGGTCTATACTAGTTGCGATCGGTACACTTGCCGGTTGTGTGTAGGTAGGATTTTTGTTTTACATTTAAAACTTAGTTGTGAGGGTCATTCTTTTAGACATATCCGATGCACATCAAGTTTTTGGCGCCGTTGCCGGGGACACGGTTTTTAGGCGTTCTGAGAGCGACTCGAGTTAGGATTTACCTTGTGTGCTACTTTTGATTATTTTTGTTTTGCTTTGCTTATTTGTTTGAATAGTTTAGCTAATTTTATTTCTTTTTATAGTTGTATGCGACATACTCGATCTCGTGTACCACCCGACACTGAAGGATTTCCTGAGCCAGAGAGAGAGTTTCGTGAGAGACGTCACACCGTTTCACCATCGTCCACTTCTTCATCCGTTGACTTCGACGATGCAGACCGGGCCCGTCCGGCCAATGCTGGCGCGAGACCCAGCATCGCACCACCCGCTATTGGAGTTACTACAAACTGGCAGATTCCGTCGAACATTCTGAATACCATTTCTCATTCTGCTCAGTTTCACGGGTTGCTTCACGAGAACCCGCATTCTCATATTACTCGCATCGTGCGTATCTGCGACACTTTCCATATTTCCGGCGTATTCGTAGACACCGTTAAGCTCCGCGTCTTTCCGTTTTCACTCGCTGATCATGCGTGTCTGTGGCTCGAGTCCCTCCCACAGGGCTCTATAGCTACTTGGGCTGCTATGCAGTCCCAATTTCTTGATAAATACGATCCTCCGGCTAAGGCCGCTCGTTTGCGTAACCAGATTCATTCTTTTCAGATGGAGGATACCGAGAGATTCTACGAGGCATGGGAGCATTTTAAAAATCTGTTAGCGTTGTGCCCGAACCACGTCTTGCAAGATTGGGCGGTCGTCGAGAAGTTTTATAATGGAGTGACGTACGCGACGCAGAACAAGCTTGACACGGCGGCTGGAGGAAATCTGTTAACGACGAAGGACCCGGATGAGTGTTTTGATTTGTTTAATGGGTTAGCAATGAGTGGATACCAGAGACCACCCACTAGAGGTGGTAAGACCGTCGATTCCATATCACGCGGCATGCATTCGGTGGACACGAACACCGCACTTACGGCACAGGTCGAGGCGTTGGCGAAGATTGTGAAGGACTTGCAGACGAAGAGCAAGTTGTGCGAGATATGCAAGGAGGGCATGATACCGTTCAGTGCCCAATCAGTTCGCAGGAGGAGGCTGTAGACTTCATAGGCAATCCAAACCGAAATCAAAATTCTTTCAATTCTTATAATTCCGGATGGAGAGGCAATCAGAATTCGAACTGGAGGAGCGGGAATCAGTCCAGTTTACAGCGGCGTCAAAGCCTATTCCAGGATGCGGGTGAAGGAGCGAGCAGTGGGGAGAAGAAGCCCACTTTAGAGGAGATGATGGTGCAGCAGACGCAGATGTTGTCACAGCTTATGACGCGAGAGGATTCCCGTCATAAAGAGACCCAGGAGAAGTTTCGGGAGTACGAGTCATTCATGAGGAATCAGGGAGCGTCGATTCAGAGTCTTGAGCGGCAGATGGGAGAGATAGCTAGTCGGTTGAACGAGAGGCCGCAGGGTACGCTACCGAGTAATACCAAGCAGAACCCGAAAGGATTCGCAAAAGATGTGACGACGAGGAGCAGTGCAGGGACATGAGATGAGCCTGTGATTCAGCAGAGGTCTAGAGGAGGAGTTGTGGAGGAGCCTGTTGTTGTTGATAGAGAGGAGCAGGTGGATGAAGAGATTCAGATGGATTCTCCACCGGCCCAGGTGCCGTCAGAGGAGCAGCCTAGGGAGTACAGCACAGGCCGAGAGACAGCAGTTACCGAGCGAGCCACCAAGAGTCTACAAACCTAGAGTGCCATACCCCGGGATACTCCACAGAGATAGAGATGAGGAACAGAACTCCAAATTCCTTGATCTTTTGAAGCAGCTTCACCTTAATATTCCATTCCTTGAGGCACTGACTCAGATGCCGAAACATGCGAAGTTCATTAAGGATATTCTCTTAAATAAGGAGAAGTTAGTTGAGGTCGCTTCCATCCCTTTGAGTGCTAGTTGTTCTGCTGTCTTATAGAGGAAGTTACCAGAGAAGATGTCTGATCCTGGGAGTTTCACGATTCCCTGCATCTTGAGTGATGATACGGTGATTCATGCGCTGGCTGATCTCGGTGCCAGTATTAATCTTATGCCGTATTCCGTGTACAGTAATCTGGGTTTAGGCGAACCGAGGCCTACCTGGATGAGTATCCAGCTTGCTGATCGTTCTGTGAAATACCCTCGAGGGGTGGTCGAGAACATGCTTGTTCGTGTCGACAAGTTCATCTTCCCGGTGGACTTTGTCATTCTGGACATGAACGATGATGATAGTGTACCGCTTATCTTAGGCCGACCATTCCTTGCCACCGCACAGGCATTGATCGACGTCTGCGAGAGTAAGTTGATCTTGAGAGTTGGGGATGAGAACGTCACCTTCGACATTCGACAATCACTTAAACACCCCAAATCTGCTGATGACTCCTTGTACTTCATCGATACCATCATGGAACGTGTTGGGGAGTTTTTCAGTGAGATATGTGGAGGATCTGGCTCTGACACTCAGATTCTCGCTAGGGACATTCCGGAGGTCGAGATGGTTGCCATGACCAGTCGGTCAACGGATGATGACACCGAGTCACCTGCCCCCGAGTCTGAAGTGTCTGCTGGGATCGTACGAGATGATCCGATGGATCGACCTTCCGTCGAGAGCCCCCCTCCTTTCTTAGAGCTTAATGATTTGCCCGCCCATTTGGAGTACGCGTTTTTGGATGAGGAGAAGAAGTTTCCAGTTATTATTGCAAGATTATTGACATTAAGGGTATCAACCCTTCGTTCTGCACTCATAAAATCCTCATGGAGGATAATTTCAGGACTGTCGTTCAGCCGCAGCGATGGCTTAATCCGAAGATGTAGGAGGTTGTGAAGAAGGAGGTTATCAAACTCCTTGATGCGGAGATCATTTTCCCAATTTTTGATAGTTCATGGGTCAGTTCAGTCCAAGTGGTTCCTAAAAAGGGTGGCATGACTGTTGTCACCAAGGAGATGAACGAGCTCATTCCCACTAGGACTGTGATAGGTTGGAGAGTCTGCATTGATTACTGCAGACTGAATGATGCCACAAGGAAAGACCACTTTCGTTTACCTTTCATTGATCAGATGCTGGAGCGTTTGGCAGGTCAGCAGTATTACTGCTTCTTGGATGGTTTCTCCGGGTACTTTCAGATTCCGATTGCTCCCGATGACCAGGAGAAAACCACGTTTACCTGCCCATACGAAACGTTTGCCTATAGACGTATGCCGTTTGGACTGTGTAATGCTCCAGCCACATTTCAGAGGTGCATGGTAGCTATATTTCATGACATGATCGAGGACTCCATGGAAGTGTTCATGGACGATTTTTCTGTGTTTGGGAGCTCTTTTGATCATTGTCTCTCCAACCTTGAGATGATGATGGCCCGATGCGTTGACACCAACCTAGTCCTTAACTGGGAGAAGTGTCATTTCATGGTAAGCGAGGGCATCGTCTTGGGGCATCGTATTTCGAGTGCGGGGATAGAGGTCAACCGAGCGAAGGTCGAGACCATTTCTAATCTTCCCCCACCCACTTATGTGAGATCCATCCGGAGTTTCTTGGGTCATGCTGGGTTCTACCGTCGGTTCATTAAAGTTTTTCCTAAAATCGCGAGACCCATGACCAAAATTCTGGAGAAGGATGCCCCGTTTGTGTTTTCTAAGCAGTGTGTCGAGACGTTTGATCTTTTAAAGGACAAACTCGTTAACGCCCCAATCATGATTGCTCCTGACTGGTCGCTTCCTTTTGAGTTGATGTGTGATGCGAGCGACTTCGCAGTTAGAGCGGTTCTTGGAAAGCGGAAGGATAAACACTTCCATCCTATTTACTATGCTAGTCGGACTTTGAATGGTGCACAGGAGAGTTACACCACCATCACGAAAGAGCTTCTAGCTGTGGTGTTTGCATTCGATAAATTCAGGTCGTATCTAGTTCTGTCCAAGACGATTGTGTACACGGATCATTCTGCTATTCGTTATCTCTTCAGCAAACAGGATGCTAAGCTGTGTCTTATCCGATGGATCCTGTTGCTTCAAGAGTTTGATATTGAAATCCATGATAAAATGGGGGCCGAGAATGTGGCGGCCGATCATCTTTCGCGTCTTGAGTGAGCTGAGTTAGGAGAGCCAGGGTCAGGATTAATGACCACTTTCCGACAGAGAGTCTCATGTGTTTTTTAGCTCAGGATGAGGGTTTTCCATGGTTCGCCGACTTCGCGAACTATCTTACGGACGGGTACTACCCGAAGATGCCTTACCAGCAAAAGAAGAAATTCTTTGTTGATGTCAAGTTTTACCTTTGGGACGACCTGTATCTCTTTCGTATGGGTGCCGACCAGTTGATCAGGAGGCGCGTTGACGTTAAGGAGGGATGGCAGATTCTGAGCCATTGCGATGTTGGACTAACAGGAGGTCACCACGGTGCGAGTTTGACAGCGAAGAAGGTCTTTGATTGTGGTTTTTATTGGCCTTAGATTTTTAAGGATGCGCACGCATTTGTTAGGAGTTGTGATCGTTGCCAGCGTGTCGGCAACATCTCGCCGTGAAATGAAATGCCCCAAAATGCTATTCGGGTTTGTGTGGTTTTTGATGTGTGGGGCAATGATTTCATGGGACCGTTTCCATCTTCGCGTGGGAACAAGTACATACTCGTGGTTGTGGATTATGTTTCGAAATGGGTTGAGGCCAAGGCCTTACCCACGAATGATGCCCGAGTTGTACTCCGTTTTCTCAAGAGCCTTTTTGCTCGTTTTGGTGTCCCGAAGGCGTTGATCAGTGATAGATGTACTCACTTCTGCAATGTGCAGATGTACAAGGCGTTGCGACGCTATGGGGTCACCCATCGGCTTGCAACCGCCTACCACCCACAGACTAGTGGGCAGGTGGAAATGAGTAATCGGGGGATCAAACGTATTCTTGAGAAAACGGTTGGTTCGAATCGTCGGGATTGGTCCGACAAGTTGGATGATGCGTTGTGGGCCTTCCGTACAGCCTACAAAACTTCGACCGGTTCCACACCGTTTCGGATGATATATGGGAAGGCCTGCCACCTGCCTGTGGATTTGGAGCACCATGCTTTGTGGGCCCTGCAGAGGGTCAATTTTGATATGTCCGCCGCAGAGAGTACTCGTTTACACCAGTTGCACGAGTTAGAGGAGCTGAGAGATCACGCCTACGCACAGTCGTTTAGGTATAAGGAACGGACGAAGGAACTGCACGATAGCAAATTGAAGGGGAACAAGCAGTTCAAGTGTGGGGAGTTGGTCTTATTGTATAATTCCCCGTTGAGGTTATTCCCGGGAAATTTGAAATCCCGATGGTCGGGACCGTTCACGGTCACTGAGGTCTTCCCGTATGGTACTATTGAGATAGAGGATAAAAGCGGGAAGTTTAAGGTGAACGGTTAGACTAAAGCACTACATTAGCGAGCCGATGGCTGATCAGACTGTCGTGGTATTCTACCTTGACTCGCTCACCAAGACGTAGACGTGCTGGATGCATCACTCAGGAGACTGCCCGAGTTGTATAGTTTGTATTTCTGTTATTTGTTTGTGCTATCTGTTTTATTTGTTTTTGTCTATTTCAGGATGTTCCAAGATGAAACCGCTCGTACTCAATCTCCATTCGAGTCTGTCTATTTAAGGGGTGTTCTAATATTAACATGAAAAAAAATATAAAAGTAATAATAAAAAAAATAAATAAAAAATAAAAACAAAAAAAATCATAAAAACTAAAAACACAAAATACGTTTATTACTTTATGTTTTTGTTTTCTGTTTTGTACGCCGCTACATGCGAGCGAGATTGAGTTTTGCAGGTTATATTATGCGCATGGTAGCTACGATGGCGTTTTGGAACATGTTTTCCCGAGGTTGCGGCCGCGAATGAAATGCTATACGGTCGCTTGGTTACTACTCAGCTATTGAAGATTCTACACACAAACCATGGGAGTAACCCGTTCTTTGTTTTATTCTTGTATATTATATTTTTATTTTTGTTTTATTTTTATTTTATTTTGTTTCTTTTCCTTATTCTCATCAAGGACGATTTCGTTCTAAGTGTGGGGATGGGATTTATTTTACTTAGTTTTAGAAAATTTTTGAAAAAAAAAAATTGAAATAAAATAGTCACCTGAAATTTGTTTTCTCTACATTAAATAGAAAATGATATTATTACCGAGTAGTGTTTGTTTCATAACTTCTTGGTGTTTTCAAAATATATTTATAATAAATAAGAACAGTGCCCATTACCCCCGCACGTAGTGTATTGTAACCGAACGGTTTAGACTCAGTTTTTGATGTGCTGGTAGGCTCAGCCCCCAAGAATGAAAGGGCGGTTTGGTTGTTGACTTTACTATAGAAAATGGGATGAAAAGGCGGGTCATACTCAAGCCTTATGTTTAGTTTGATCGTAAAAATTAAAAATTTTATAGAAATTGGAATAGACTAATCATACGATGCTTGGGTAGATTTAACATTAAGGTATGCTAAAGTAGCCTGTGATATAAACATAAATTTCATGCTTCTAGTTTTAGTGGTTAACACTTCATAGGCGTGTGGTTTTATAACCTTAAATACTGTATTAATGGGATGCTCCGGGGAACGGACACCATGGGTCTTTATGCGATATATCATATGGGTATTCATATCTCCTAACTGGATTTATGAATATAAAAGAGCTCAAAGAGCAAACCCGCAGTTTATCTGCCAAACATAAGTCAATAAACATGACCACCTCGTACTTCAAAGTACAAATACACTACTGACTTGATCATCCACGCTGTTAGTCATATGGGGTCCCCTTGCTCGGGCCCTATTACCATTAAGAAACGGGCCACAAGGGACATGTCATATGTAAGCCGTACAGATGAATTTGTGCATACTCACCCTTGGAGATTGTAGTGGGGAACACTTACTAGTTAGCTACTTAAACATACATTAATCATATCTAATGGCTGCTAGGTAGACCTTAATGCTTAAGCTTAGGTGGATAAAAAATACCCTTGATTGTCTTTAGCTATTCTTAAAAAATGGTACATCATGTTTTGATCAACGAGATATAAGGTTTAAGTCAAATTGGGGTGGCTCGGGTCCGGTATGGTTCTTAATTGTGGGCCCCACTTAGTCATTCAAACTGATAAAATTGTCGCCCCTTGTTTGCCTCGGTAAGTATTGGGGGCATGGGGTTAAGTGGACAGCAATACTGGCAATTGACCTGATCTAGCTTATTAAGTGAAAGTTGGATGAAATATTTGGCTAACGGGTCACTTGTTCTAATACTTTAAAAACAAGAAAATAATAGTAATAATAATAATAAACAAATAAAACCAAGAGTTGTCGGTTAAACTCGGTTATGATCCTGTGTAGAACTCTTTTTCAGGGATGAAAAAGTCTTAGGTGTGGGGATGTTTGATGTGTTGTAAAACACACTTATTTTCCGCACCTTTTATCTACGTTATTATATTATATTTTATGTATTTTAACTTGTTTTATATAGGTTTTACAAAGTTTTAATTATCTTGTAGGTTATGGGTTAAAAGAATGAAGAAACCGGACTTTTCGAGGAGCTTACGGGCCTTTTACGCATACGATTTCAAGACAAAGCTCAAAGCCCGGCCCGATTACATGTTATACAAGCCCAAGTCTTACACTAATGATAATATAAACAAAAAAATAAAAACCCTAAGGTAGCCAAGCAGGTCCGATCACAGCTACAGAAGGGAGAAAAGAAAGAAAAAAGTTTTGTGTGGCTAGGGTTTTGATTGTGTGAAGGCTAAGGAAGGAAGAAGGAGTCAAGAACAAGGCTCGGGGACGTTTTCCATCAGTTGTTACAGCCAAGAGCAGCCCGCAATTCATTACATATCCTTTCTTCTATAACATTGTTCATCATCTTTATTATACTTGTTCAATTGATTAGTAGTTTTGCAATTGCTTGAAAGATTGAATTGTTTATGATTAGAATTGATTGTTGAATGATTGTTATGATGATTGGTATGAGTTATTAATGATTTTATTGATTAATAGTTGCTGTCCAAAAATTATGCTTGGCTAATCTTGTCGGTGCTACCTAGGAATGATGATTATTGTTAGTATTTGATGAGTTTATTGGATTGTTTGATTGATAGACTTGAATTGTTAGTGTAAAGTTTGATTTAGACATGAAATAGGTTGTGTTTAATGGCTGGAAATTCTGGTAATTCATTGCTTAAACTCCTTGCGTTGGTTGATTAGTTTTGTATTGATTGATCGGTGCTTGTTTGATTCTAGACTTTGTGTTTAGGGTTTGTTTGCGGTAGGTACAACCGTAGGGTTTTGTTACATGAATTTGTGGTTAAAGTACAGCGGTTAGACACCTTCTTAGAGACCGAGAGGTGATAAGAAGTTAGGGTTGTCTCATTGCCTTTGCGTGCTAGAATTAGAATTACACGAGAGCGAGTTCGTTTCTTGTCCGGTTTAGGTGTTTTTAGCGACTAGTTGATCTATTTTGGTTTAAGTTGAATTGTTCCTCTATCCTTGGTTGTGTAGTATTCATTACCATTAGGGTCGAGTGTTGGTGAGACCGAGAGGTGAGTCAACATTAGAACACGTTAACAATTGTTTTCCGGTTTGGTCGTTTTAGCCGATTAAGAGTAATTAAGGTTTGTTGAGTGAGACCGAAATGTAATCCAGTGAGCCTGAGGGATCCTTAGTCATGTCATCTTTAGGAACCGGTGTCTTGATATCATCGGATCCATTTGCTTGTTAGGCCTACAGTTTGATTCAGACCTAAGTAGACGTTTTTCTCCATCCAAAGTCAACATAGTCAAGTTTTCATTAAGTTTTCTATTTTTGGTAACTTCTGTCAGTCAGTCCAGTTAGTCCAGTTAAAGTGTTTTATAAAAAGAAAAGCCAAAATTAAAATCATTTAAATATTATTCTTAGGTAGGTCTTGTCTAGGGTTAGTGATCATTAGCGTTCTTACGTGTCCTCGTGTTCGATACTCGAACTTCCTAGTTCTATACTACTAGCAATCGGTACACTTGCCGGTTGTGTGTAGTTAGGATTTTTCGTTTTACATTTAAAGCTTAGTTGTGAGGGTCATTATTTTAGACATATCCGACGCACATCAATATATATATATATATATATATATATATATATATATATATATATATATATATATATATATCTTATTAACAATAAATCATCATTATTTTATTAAAAACCGACACTAATGTTAAGGATTATCGTTGTTAAAATGTCTTTATCAATTTGCTCATTTTTATTATATATATATGTATTATTTTTAAAACAAATCCTTAATAAACGTATTAAAAGTGTTAAATATATTTTTACCATCGATTTTCGTTAAGATTTTCAAAATATAAATTTTATGATAATTATATAGTTAAGCGTTTATTATTATAGAATATCTCAACTCATTATTCAAACTAGTTATTTATAAGTTCGATTATTCGATAAATAATGATTTTTATAATTAAATAATAACAATAATCCGCAGAGATCAAGCGTTCAATCCATAACGTATCAATCATAATTGTAACTCAATCGACGTGAAAATTCTAAATTCGTTATACGTATCATATAATTTATAATTCACTCAAAATATTATTTAATTAGGATTCGTGTCGGTAATTCGTGAAGAGCGTGATTTTCACTTTTGTGTCGTATTCATTCTCGTTGGCTGATTCTATCAGGTGAGTTTGATCATTCCCCCTTTTTATATACTGTTTTCAAACGTTTTGGGCACATATGCGTACTTATTCATATTTTCTAGCATATATATATATATATATCTCAAACAATCGCAAACATGATCATTGTGTGTTGTATCCATTAAATGCTATTTGCTAATTGCTATTTGTTCAAGTGTGTTTGTATATATCAAGTCTTGGATTCTCATTAGTATGATCATACGACCGTCTTAGTAACCGGAGCCCGATTCGCTTGGCAAAGGTAAACCAATAATTTTAGTCGTTGTAATCAATGCCCGATTCGCTTGGCAACGATTCATTGGCACACTAGCACGATTTGGTTATATACATGTTTTGTTATGATTTGATTGATTACTACCACCTGGTTGGTTTGCGCATTTCTCACTTATCATTTATCAATTATCTATCACACACACACACACACACACACACACACACACATATATATATATATATATATATATATATATATATATATTAATTGTTGTGTCAAAATTGGTGATCGTCTCACTCAACATGTGTTGTTGTCAAACTCTGTTTTCTGCGCATATGCAGGTTGTTTGTGTTGAAGATTGAAGTTTGGATATGTAGACGAGACTTTAGGATATAATCAAGTTAACCTTTATTTGAGCTTATGATTGTATATCTTAAACTGTTTATTGTATTTGGATATTGTGTGTATAATTGAATCAAATAATTAATTAGATATTGTCACATTTATATCATAATAGTATCTTCGAGCTGTGAGCAATCGGATCACGCCCCGACATTTCCGCCTTAGGTTGGGGTGTGACAAAGGCCTCACTAAATCTATTTCCAAGTTATTGAATTTGTATATCCAAAACCGTATTAAAAATGTCAATCTAAAAATGACGATTATGTTGAGCCTGTTTCTGTTTGAAGTTTCTCGTTCAAATAAAAAAAGGTTAATGGTTTCTATTTTCTTTGAGCTATAAACTTCTTTTGGCTTTATTTGATTTGAACTTTAAAAAAATGACGATTCTGTTGAGTCTGTTTCTGTTTAATGTTTCTCATTCAAATAAAAGAAAAAAAAGCAGTTGTTTTTATTTGCTTTGGTCTATAAATTTGTTTGGGCTTTATTTAATTTGAACTTTTAAGTTGGTTGGCATTTAAACAAATAGGGTAACACAATATTTTTTTCAGGGGTAAAGAAATACGAAAAACGGCCCAAAAAGAAATAAATTTACATTGCCGACGAAAAGTTGAGAGGTAGCGGATGCTACCCCTGCTTATGAAGTTGGTCCGCCACTACCTAACACCATACTTAACTGTACATCCTAAATGGGAACTTGATCAAGATGACAAGCATGTCGACTATATTATACTCTGCTGTGGTTATTAATCTCTCTGCTGTAACAGATTCATAGGTTTATTATTATTCATGTTTTCTATAACTTACATGAAGAACTGATCAACATGTGGTATTACAGCGATGCTGATTAATCAGTTCTTCGTGTTTTTTTCCGAATCTAGAATTGAATCAGAAGACATGGACTAAAACTTGATAAACCCTAATTGTTTTTGGTTTCTTTTTTTCATGTTCTATTATGAAAAAAATATATAAAGCTGGTTGTAATTGCTAAAAATTAATATTTAAAACTCTAATATACTCGAAATCAATTAAAAATATGTTTAAGATTTTGATTCCAGAGAAAACTGACTAAAGATTCTTCGAAGATGTTCTTCATGTTCATCATAAAATTCAAAGAATCATCCTTATTTGGATGAATTGTAGGAATAAAATATGTTGCGTCCAATTTTGATTGATTTTTATCTATTAAAATTTTTTGAAACATAATATAGTTTAATCAATAAAAGATTACGAAATCTTGGATAATCTATCTACCTATATATTAAAGCAACACAATTTTTCACATGTCATTCAATTAGACCCTCCACACAGACTGCCAAGTGTACAAGTTTCTATTTTTACAATTTCCCCTTCATGAATGATAAAATGAAAAGTATGTTATTGATGAGAATTGAACTCACTACCTTGCTTTTAAAATGTTTGGGGCTTACCAACTCAACTAAGATGAATTAAGCCTTATCTTTTTCTTAATTGATATAGATTCACAACCTTTCATTTTGTTTTATCACCCGTGTATTACACAGGCTCTATCCTAGTTATAATTAAATCATTTAAATTAGGAAACAAGATAATCCATTAAAATTTGAATTTCATCTTTATCATAAATTAGTTTTCCCAATTAGTTTATGGGATTTAAAAAAAATTTATGGGTTAAAAATAGTTTATGGGTCAAAGACTTAAATTAGATTTCGGTTTATTCTAAAATGGTTTGTGGTTTACCAAAATCCCGAAAACTTTGAAAATCCGGAAAACCCACTATAAGTTGAGCTAACTAAAATTCTCGAGAACTCATAATTCTCAAGAATCCAAAAGTCTCGATAACTAATTTCCCGAGAACTTTAATTTTCCCATAAACTGTTCCTAATTAAATTTTTTGTAAACAATTAAATCTTGTAAAATTTTACAAAGCATAAAAATCTTAACTTGAGTGAATTTTGATGTATCACTTCGATATAACGTTTAATATACTTAATCCCGTGTACATTTTATTTATTATTTTCATTAGTTTACGTTTGATTTTTGTTAAGATTTGTATACTACTAATATATTTGACTAAATGTAGGTCCCGAAACTCGTTCGTAGTTAAAGAGGGCGAAAAACGATCAAAAGCAAGCCGAACCAGAGAACCGACGCATCAGGAAACGAACCGGACGGAACCAAGATTGAACCGGACCAGACCAGATTGAACAAGCCCCCCAACCCTAGGCCGGAGCGCCGCTCGGCCAAGGGGAAAAAGGCCGTCGCGCGGCGCGGCGATGCCGTGTTTCCAGAATCTTCATTTCGTTGGCCGACTTAACTTATTTTTGGACCCATGTTGCCTATAAAAAGATCCTTAAACTCACCATTACATATACCTTGAAGTCCAGACGAATTTGGTGGGTTCCGAGGAGTTCGAAAGCAGTTTCCGGCAGCTTTGGAGTCGAAGAATCAGCTGGTGTTGCGCGTATTAGTTGAAGGCAAAGAACACGGATTTTATCTTTTGTTTCTTTCGTTTTCATTATTTATCGCCATGAATTCTTATATGTTTGTTTTGTTTAAACCTAAGATGCTAGGCTAAATTGCATGAACTGCCTAGGTTAAGATGAATTTACTTTGATGCTTTGATTTGACTTTGGGATTGTTTATCGTTATGGTTTTTATGGTTTAGTAAAAGATTTATTTATATTTGATTGATGCGTATGAATGCTTTGTTTGATGAGTTTTATTCCATAGCTTTCCTTAATTATTGTTTGTCATATGATAGGTTGCTATTAGATCAATTACTTCATGTTTTTGATTATTTTATGATTGATGTCATGATAAGGTCATAGGAATAATATTGTCGAATAAACCTAAGTGTGCTGCTAACCTAAAATCTGTAAAGTGCTAGGTTATTGATATATCTTTACTATTTAATCTTGCTAGATTTAGTTCTTCGTAAGGATTCAATCTAGGGTTGATTATTTATTATTGTTTATCAAATCAATTAAATATTGTGGATCGCCTTTGATTTTCGCGCTGTAAGGTGAGATTTCATTATAAAGGAACTAAATTATAAATAACTGGGTGACTGTAAGGGAACTTGATTTTTATAAACTTGTGTGCGTTAAAAACTTGTTAGAAATCCATAGGTGTCTCTTGAGAAGGGTCAGGGGTCCTGTTCGGGTTTTCTTTTAAGTGTCTAATTTACGACCCAGTTCGTAACTAAATATTTTCCGGAGTCAATTCATTACTGAAATTTAGGGGACTCTAGCCTAGGTAGTTTTCTCATCATCATCTTATTTTCATAACAAACTTTGTTTTCATTTAAATTACTTGTTTTCTTAATTAGTTTTTAATAATAGTATTAAATTAGTATTTTAAATATCCCAAACAAATATAATTAATAAGTCGTGTTTTGTAGTCGAGTCTAATTAGCTAATAAACGTAATTTAAACAGTCTCGTGGGTTCTATATCCGGACTTACTTAACTTTACTAGAGTCGATCGGTTCACTTGCCGGTTAGTAGTTTAGTCGAGTTTATTTTTAGTCGAGTCTAGAGTATTACTTAGTGTTTATTTTTAGTTAATTTAGTTAATAAATATTAAACTACTTGAAGCACATTAAGTTTTTGGTTCCGTTGTCAGGGACTCTTGTCAATTGCGTTATTAGCTTTGATTGGACCTACTTGCTACATACGTGCTACTTGTTTACGTTTTGTGTGAGTCGTAGGAGTCTAATTAAGTCTAGTTTGTTTTTAATTATTAGTCTGTTTTTATTATTCTCGTTTTATTAGAAACTACTTACTCGGTCTTGTGCGTTTTTGTAGGTATATGCCACATCTTTGTTCGCAAGGACCGCCGTTGAATTGTTTTGACCTACTCCGTTGAAGTCCGAAGCAAGTTCGTGTGAAAAGCAACCGATCACCATAGATACTTCACCGAAATCATCACCCACAAATTCACCCGCAAATTCACCACCAGCAAGTCCTAGACCTTTCCCAATGGCCAAGAATAACCGCACCGTGTACGAGCAAGCTTTCGTAGGGTTCCATGGAGACCACTCACCCATTGTCGCCCTCGACGTTAATAACCCTAACTCGTGGCAGATCCCATCCTATGTCATGAACAACATCAACAATCACCACCAGTTCCATGGCCGTGAAGATGAAGATGCACCGGCACACATCAACCGTCTGACTCGTGTGTTCAAAACGTTCAATTTGCAAGGTGCTAATGAGGATGCGATCTTCCTTCACTTGTTCCCGTTTACACTTTCGGGTCGTGCCGCCACATGGCTCGATTCGCAACCTGCTGGAACATTCACCACATGGGAGGCGCTTCGTAATGCATTCCTCAAGAAGTACTGTCACACCCCCACCAGCACAATGCGGAAGCGTAAAACGGGAATGTAACAGACACCTCTGGTATCAACACATTGTTTATAAAGAAACATTACAAACTAATTTACAATATATTACATTTCTTTGTTAAATCATTGTTTTACAGTCTAGGTGATACAAACAAAACTAATTCGTTAACTATACATTCTTACTACTAGCGCCCTTGTTTCTATTCACATAGCATCAACCACACACCTCAGGCAAGTAACAGATCACCCAATCATTCCGATTTAGGTACACCTGAAAAGCAGTTTAAAACGGGTCAACTACTAGAGTTGGTGAGTTTCACGAGTTTCAAGAAATCAGTAATGAGTATTCACAAGTCAACACTTGTAATCATGAAATAAGTATGTATGTATGTAAATGATGTAATTATGCTAAGCTACAGTGAAGCCTTGACTGTATGTGCTGCGTGCATCCATTTCCCACGCTCAATCAACCACTGTGGCTTCCCTTCCGCCCACAACATGCCCCGGTAGCTATGTCTAACACTACATAGCCTGTTTGTATAAATATGGTCATGTGCAAACGGCGCTATGTGACACGGCAACCAGGCCGATTCCGTTTGGTTTGTCAAAACAATAGTACTATTCACAAGCCACCGGCTCGAAGTTAATCACTGTGATCGTGGGGACTTTCGTGTGTTAGCACTTAGATAATTCACTTCAATACATGTTTCAGGTATGTATATGTAATCAAACATGCTTTTCACCCCAAAAGTTCGTAAAACAGTTTAAAAATGGGGTCATGAAACTCACGGTTTAGTAGATATTCGGTACTGTATCAGCTCGTGGTTTGTTCGGTCCGCTATCAGTAGTTCCTATAATCAATATTATAATAATATTAATATTTTAATATTATTATAATCTCAATACTAAGATGGCTGTATAACTAATCTGGCTGTAGCTGGAACGCCCAGAAAGTGGCAATAGGCTTAGGTTGTGATGCTGTTCAATGTCTAATACTTAAAACCGAACTTGGCTCAGACTCCCGTTTTCCCAGCTGGGCCAAGTTGCTCGTTTACCGCGTTCAGTAGCAGTTATGGGAAAATAAGCTTGGGTAAATGTATTGGTTAATAACATGATTAAGTTATAAAGAAAGATCACACACTGGGGTCCCGGATTAGCCACGGGGCCCGTTTTCGTTTATTCAGTTTGATTTGAGAAGAAATGCGCACAATCCACCCGGATTGTCCAGGTTTCTCATAGAAAAGTTCATTTTCACTTAATTAGTCCAAACATATGATTTTTGATCACTCTTGGTGTTTTGATATACCCGCAGGTTCACTAGTCGCGAACTTGCCGGTTGTTATAAAAACTGAATTTGTTTAATATTCAGATTAGCATAATTAATTAACCGTTAATCATTAAATTGTGAAAATTTAACCACTTATCAATTAAAATATGTATATTTTTATAAAAATATTTCTGGAATTTATTTACTGATTTATTAATTTATAAAAATTCATTTTATCAGCTATATTTCGCCTGAAAATCGTCTGTTTACCCCAAACAATTTCCAAAAATTCCACAAAAATTCCTGAATACTCAAATCATGTCCTAAAACAACCTGTATCAATTCCAGAATGTAAAACGCTTGTGCAATATTCTTTTCGGCCCAAATTCGGCTGTAAAAATTCACACGAATGCAAATAAACAAAACACCTTTAAACTTCTCCAAATGATCCCAAAACTCATATATGATCAAAATACATCAAATCTGAGTTTTCAGAAAATTTTCATAATTTTTGAAGTATTTTAGCTATTTTTCCCAATTAAACGTCCCAATCAGTAACAAATTTGCCAAATATTCTCTAATGGTCAAAAAATTACCAAATTTGAAAAGGGACTCATTGACATGGTCCCTGATGTCCCTAAAAAATTTCAAGTCCTAAAAATATGCACATCATAACCTTAACCTAAATAGCCCGTAAGCGAGTGTTTCGGCATTACCTTAGCGGGTTTGGCTCGTTTCCGACTTTTTAATCAAGTTTTCAGGTTCTTGTGCTTCTAAGAAAGCTACGTACAAGTCCTATATCAAAAAACAAGCAATATTTCATCAACATAACAGCCCTTAACTTAGGGTTTTGGCTAGTGCACAAAAACGAACTTTTGAACCGTAAAAACGTCGTTTCAACCCTTTAATCCTTGTTTATGGCCAAAAAAAACTATCAAAACAGGTTCCTTACCATGTGTATGATCAAAACATGTTTATGGACCATTTTTAGGATTTTTACATGGTTAGGAATGATTTTTAGCAACCAAGACATGTTTTTATGGTATTAAACAAGTTTAAACAAGTACAAAAGCTACTTATTTAAGCCCCTTACCTTAGGGTTTGAAGGTTTTTGCCTGGAACAAAGCTTATGTCCAGAGTTTTCAAGAAAATGAGGCTAAAAATATCTTGAATCTAGTTTAAATATGAAAGAACCAAAAGGGAGGGGGGTTGCTGTTTGCGATCGGGATTGTATGGGCCCACCTTGGGCCCATTTTGGCCCAAGTTTCTGATTCCTCAAGCGCAAATATGAAAAGCCCGGTCCAAATTTAGTTATGGTTTGGTTTTTGGCGCGAAAAACTTATCAGGTGCGTTAAACAACGCGAAAACGAGTGTTTTTCGGCTAGTTTTGTGTAAAATTATAAAAACATACTATACGTTTGTAAAAATCAAAAATATTTTCACGGATCGCTTAAAACATTTCAAATAAGTGTTTGGTAAGTCTTTTTCGGCTTAACGGATGATACAATGCTTGGTTTGTAACTATCTTTCGCATTTAAATCTATAGCGGGTAGTTAAACGAGCATATTTTCGTTTAACTTGTTTGCTATCAAACTAAGGCCATATTTCTAATGTTTTAGCTTGTATTAAACGTATATCACTTATAGATGGCCCCCAGAGATATCTGGGTCATAACCCGACCCGTTCGGTTAATCGTTCGTTTGTTACGCAAAAGGCGTGTATTTGCTTAATCGGTAAATACGTACTGAGGTGTACCTTGTGTTCCGGTTGATTTTGTGGTGCTCTACATGGAGGCCGACGAGAAGGTTCCCATTTTTATCGGTCGTCCGTTCTTACGAACCGCAAAGGCGCTTATCGATGTTTATGATGGGAAGATCACGCTTCGGGTTGGTGATGAGAATATTACTTATGATGTCGCAAGGTCGATGAAGCAACCGAGTGATCAAGATGATTTCAGTGGTCCATGCCACTCGGTTTATTTTATTAACTCGTTTATTGCAGGTGTTGATAGCTGTTTCGATTACATTTGTGGTACGGACCTCGTGGGAACTAATGGTTTCTTTGATTGTGATGATTTGGGTGAGGATGAGTCGTGTGAGAATGATTTGATTTGTGATGAGTTGCTTAAGATTTCGGGTTTGCCCGAGATGATAGAGGTGAATGAGATTAGTTGTGAGAGTGAGGCGGGTTATGAGGAGAAACCCGCTCCGTTGGAGTTGAAAGTACTCCCATCACACTTGGAGTATACGTATCTTGATGAGGACTCGAACTTGCCCGTTATTGTGTCATCCAAGTTGACGGAAGAACAAAAGGCGGAGCTGATTGAAGTGCTGAAGCTACATAAGGGGGTGATTGCATGGAGACTTTCCGATATTCAAGGTATTAGCCCCGCTTATTGCACGCACCGGATTCTAATGGAGGATGAGTACAAACTGGTGGCGCAACCACATAGACGTCTTAATCCGAATACGCAAGAAGTGGTGAAGAAGGAGGTGTTAAAGTTGATGGATGCCGGGATGATTTACCCGATTTCCGATTCTCCATGGGTGAACACGACCCAAGTTGTTCCGAAGAAGGGAGGTATGACCATTGTGATGAATGAGAAGAATGAGCTTATCCCTTCGCGTACGGTTACCGGTTGGCGTGTGTGTATTGATAACCGGATGTTGAATGATGCCACTCGGAAGGACCATTTTCCATTTCCGTTTATTGATCAGATGTTGGAGCGTTTGGCAGGTCAACAATTTTATTATTTTCTTGACGGTTTTTCAGGTTATTTTCAAATTCCCATTGCACCGGAAGACTAAGAGAAGTCAACGTTTACATGTCCGTATGGCATGTTTGCATACCGTCGCATGCCATTTGGACTATATAACGCTCCGGCCACCTTTCAGCGTTGTATGGTGGCCATCTTTCAGGATATGATAGAGACATCCATGGAGGTGTTTATAGACGATTTTTCGGTTTGCGGTAATTCTTTCGATCATTGTTTGGCTAATCTTGAGAAGATGTTGAAGAGGTGTATTGAGACAAAGTTGATGTCGAATTGGGAAAATTGTCATTTTATGGTGACGAAATGAATCGTGTTGGGTTATAAGATCTCGAGAGATGGTTTTGAGGTGGATCGGGCAAAGATTGACACTATAAGTAGACTTCCTCCACCGACGAATGTGAAGGCGAGTAGGAGTTTCTTGGGCCATCCGGGGTTCTATCGGCGATTTATCAAAGATTTCTCCAAAATTACCCGCCCGATGACCTGACTCCTCGAGAAAGACGTACCGTTTGTGTTTGATGATGAGTGTGTAAAGGCGTTCACGTTTTTAAAAGAGAAGCTCGTAAGTGCTCCCATTCTTTGTTCTCCCGATTGGAGTTTGCCATTCAAGCTCATGTGTGATGCTAGTGATTATGCGGTTGGAGCGGTTTTGGGGCAAAGACGAGATAAACATTTTCACCCCATCTATTATGCTAGCAAGACGTTGAATGATGCCCAAGAGAACTACACCACCACCGAGAAGGAGCTTTTAGCCGTTGTTTTCACATTTGACAAGTTCCGCTCGTATCTCATGCTTTCGAAGACAACCGTTTTTACCGATCATGCAGCCTTGCGTTTTCTCTTTCACAAGAAAGACGCGAAGCCTCGTCTCATACAGTGGATTCTTCTACTTTCCGAGTTTGACATCAAGATCAAAGATAAGAGGGGCGCGGAAAACTTAGCGGCCGATCATTTATCCAGCATAAAGGACCCAAGGAGAGAAGAATTGCGTGAGGATGAGATTGGAGATACATTCCCTCACGAGTCGATCGATTTTGTTGCGGCTGAGAAGCAAGGTATGCCATGGTTCATTGATTTTGCTAATTATTTGGCTAATGGTTTTGTTTTGGAGGGTATGACTAAATCTTCCGAGATGTTAATCGATATGTGTGGGATGACCCGTTTTTGTTCAAGATTGGTGGTGATCGGATTATGAGAAGACGTGTGACGAAAGAGGAAGGTTGGGATATTCTCAAGCATGTTCATGAAGGGTTGATTGGAGGTAATCATGGTGCACATGCGACCATGAGTTTGTGAAGATTTGTGATGCGTGCCAAAGAACAGGTAATATTTCATCCAAGAATTCTTGAAATCTTTGATGTTTGGGGCATCGACTTCATGGAACCGTTTCCCACGTCAAATGGTAATAAGTATATTTTGGTGACGATTGATTATGTGTCGAAGTGGGTGTAAGCCCAAGCGTTGGCTACAAATGATGCACGAGTTGTTGTGAGATTCCTCAAGAAGTTGTTCACTCATTTCGGTACTCCGAGAGCTATTATTAGTGATCGGGGAACCCATTTTTGCAATACCGTCATGGAGAAAGTGTTAGCTCGTTATGGTGTTACTCATCGTACCTCTACTGCCTATCACCCTCAAATGAATGGTCAAGTCAAGAAAGCAAATCGAGGGGTGAAGAGGATTTTGGAGAAGACGGTTAGGGATAGTAGGAAGGATTGGTCGGAGAAGTTAGATGATGCATTGTGGGCATTTCGGGCCGCGTACAAGACTCCGTTGGGTACTACACCATTTATGCTTGTGTACGGTAAGTCTTGTCATTTGTCGGTTGAGTTTGAGCATCGTGCGTATTGGGCGTTGAAGACTGTGAATGTCGATCTTACTGAGGCTGCAAGGAAGAGATAATTTCAGATTCATGAGTTGGAGGAGCTTCGGGATGCAGCATATTCCCGATCGTTAAACATCAAAGAAAAGACGAAAGCTTTACACGATCGGCGTTTGAAAGGAGGCAAAGAGTTCAAGAAACGTAATAAGGTATTGTTATTGAACTCTCATTTGAAGTTGTTTGCAGGTAGATTGAGATCGAAGTGGACGGGACCGTATTTGGTGAAAGAAGTTTTCCCGTATGGAGTGGTGGAGTTGGAGAATCCAGATAATGGAACGTGTTGGAAGGTAAACGGTCATCGCTTAAAGCACTATCTTGGAGGACCGGAGGAATCAATCGAAATGGAAGAAACTCCTCTCGATCCGTTGCACTGATTTGTCACATGTGGTTCTTGAGTGAAAACTCAAGTGTAGAGTTTGTATATTCTTTACTATTTTATTTCTATTTTATATTTATTTTTCTTTGAGTCACTAACGTAGTTTTTTGTAGTTTTTCTTTATTTTTAAGTTTTTATTAAGTTTAGAAGGAAGAGAATGTGAAGATCCCCTTGAAGTTTAATGCAACATTCAAGTGTGGGGATGGAGCAGCAGGAGCCGTATACTTTTCTGATTATTTATTTGTTGTTTTTATTCATGTTTATTGGTTTGGTTGGTTGGTCGGTCTGGTTCCATACTTTGAATGATTAATATCAATCGAGGTTGATAAGATGAGTTTTTAGATATTGTTTGTATTGTTGCCGCTTCCGTTTAAGAACGAGAGAAAGGAGATATTGGTTGTTGAGCATGTTCGTAGATGGAGGGCATTTATGGAAGAAGACTTTAGCGTCATACTTCATGCGCATACTATCAATTAAGTCTTTTCCTTTTTTACTTTGTTTTTATATTTTTAATTTTTAATTTTTAGCTTTGTTTTATTTTTTATTTATTTTTGTATTTTTAGGTTTTGTTATGTTTTTAAATTTTTGAGTCGTGTTTCTGTCCCTGCATTGAGGACAATGCAAATTTGAAGTGTGGGGATAGGAACACATGTTTTTAACTTATTTTGTCTTATTTAAAAAAAATGAAAAAGTTTTGAAAAATGTCCCTTGATTTTGTTCTTTTTGCGTATAAATGGGAGATGAGGATACTTATCGGGAATCGGTTTTTCAAACTATTATAATATGATATAATTAAAAAGAACACACACTTAACTTGGGATGTGTCGGTAGGCTCAGCCTTTAGAATGAAAGGGCAGTTTGATAGTTGGTTTTTATAGATAAATATGATTTTTAGTGGGATACATGTTAAGTCTGTATAAAATACGAGATGAAAGGTCGGGCCATACTGAAGCCTCATTTTTAGTTTAATTGTAGAAAATTATGAATTTTATAGAAATTTGAATACGCTATCATACGATGCTTGGGTAGGTTTAAACGTTATAGTATAACGTGTAGCCGGTGATATAAACTTAAAATGTGCACTTCTAGTTTTAGTGGTTAACACTTCATAGGCGTATGGTTTTATAGCCTTAAATCCTGTATTGATGGGATGCCTCGGGTTCGGAAATCACGGGTCTTTTTACAGTTGTTCATCTGGGTATCTTCGGATACTAAAATAAATAAAAGCTTTTTAGCATAAACCCGTAGTTTACTGCCATTACACTCACTTACATCAATTACAGTGAAGTAAAATCTTGATGATCCAGTGATCATCCCGCTGTTAGTCATACGTGGTCCTCTTACTTGCGTCCCATACCATTAAGAACAGGATCAACTAGAGACACAACGTATGTAAATCGACAGATGGAAACTTGTAAAATCACGTGTGGTAATGGGTCCGAGGTGTTGCTTGATAACGGGGGTATGTCATGTAGTGGGGAACACTTGCTAGTTAGTTGAATAATTGAACCTTAATCGTATCTAATGGCTGCTTGGTATACTTTGATGTTTAAATTTAGGTGGATAAACAATATCCTTGATCGTCTTAGCTACTCATGAAAAATGTGCGACAATGTTTTAATCTGCTATTATGAGGTTTAAGTCAAGTTGGGGTGGTTTGATCCGGTAAAATCTTAAATAAAACGGGTCTTGACTGTGGGTTCCACTAGATTATATACAAATAATAATAATATATGGATCTTACTTGTCCCGGTAAAGACAAAGGCATGGGTTTAAGTGGACAACAATATTGGTGATCGCAGGTTTTGTGTTGTTTTAAAATTTTAAGATAACCTATATGTTTTTAAGACTGTATATCTCCGATTCTGATCCCGTTGCAATGAGACTTTTTCAGGGACGAAAAAAGAATAAGTGTGGGGATATTTGATATAACGTGTAATATACTTAATCCCATGTACATTTTATTTAATATTTTATTAGTTTACGTTCGGTTTTTGTTAAGATTTGTATACTACTAATATATTTGACTAAATGTAGGTCCCGGAACTCGTTCGTAGTTAAAGAGGGCGAAAAACGATCATAAGCAAGCCGAACCAGAGAACCGACGCATCAGGAAACGAACCGGACGGAACCAAGATTGAACCGGACCAGACCAGATTGAACCAGCCCCCTAGGCCGGAGCGCTACGTGGCCAAGGGGAAGGAGGCCGTCGCGCGGCGTGGCGGTGCCGAGTTTCTAGAATCTTCGTTTCGTTGGCCGACTTAACTTATTTTTGGACCCCTGTTGCCTATAAAAAGATCCTTAAACTCACCATTACATATACCTTGAAGTCCAGACGAATTTGGTGGGTTCCGAGGAGTCCGAAAGCAGTTTCCAGCAGCTTTGGAGTCGAAGAATCAGCTGGTGTTGCGCGTATTAGTTGAAGGCAAAGAACACGGATTTTATCTTTTGTTTCTTTCGTTTTCATTATTTATCGCCATGAATTCTTATATGTTTGTTTTGTTTAAACCTAAGATGCTAGGCTAAATTGCATGAACTGCCTAGGTTAAGATGAACTTACTTTGATGTTTTGATTTGACTTTGGGATTGTTTATCGTTATGGTTTTTATGGTTTAGTAAAAGATTTATTTATATTTGATTGATGCGTATGAATGCTTAGGATTGTTTGATGAGTTTTATTCCATATCTTTCCTTGATTATTGTTTGTCATAGATAGGTTGCTATTAGATCAATTACTACGTGTTTTTGATTATTTTATTATTAATGTCACGATACGGTCATAGGAATAATATTGTCGAATAAACCTAAGTGTGCTGCTAACCTAAAATCTGTAAAGTACTAGGTTATTGATAAGTCTTTGTTATTTAATCTTGCTTGATTTAGTTCTTCGTAAGGAGTCCGTCTAGGGTTGATTGTTTATTATTGTTTATCAAATTAATTAAATATTGTGAATCGCCTTTGATTTTCACGCTGTAAGGTAGGATTTCATTATAAAGGAACTAAATTATAAATAATTGGGTGACCATAAGGGAACTTGATTTTTAAAAACAGGTGAGCGTTAAAACTTGTTAGAAATCCATAGGTGTCACTTGAGAAGGGTCAGGGGTCCTGTTTGGGTTTTCTTTTAAGTGTCTAATTTACGACCCAGTCCATAACGAAATATTTTTCTGAGTCAATTTATTACTGAAATTTAGGGGATTCTAGCCTAGGTAGTTTTCTCATCATCATCTTATTTTCATAACAAACTTTGTTTTCGTTTAAATTACTTGTTTTCTTAATTAGTTTTTAATAATAGTATTAAATTAGTATTTTAAATCCCCAAACAAATATAATTAATAAGTCGTGTTTTGTAGTCGAGTCTAATTAGCTAATAAACGTAATTTAAACAGTCTCGTGGGTTCGATATCCGGACTTACTTAACTTTACTAGAGTCGATCGGTTCACTTGCCGGTTAGTAGTTTAGTCGAGTTTTAGAGAGTCTAGAGTATTACTTAGTGTTTATTTTTAGTTAATTTAGTTAATAAATATTAAACTACTTCAAGCACATCACACTTCTACCCAAAGGTGATTGTTACGTCTACCTTATCATTCAAGTCTAACTACTACAAGCTTTTGTTAGTTTTGTCTAACGTGATACAAATGTCTCACTTCTGCTCAAAGGTGATGCGTTACATTTTATCTAGCAAAACCAGCTCGTGCATAACTAAAATAATTGTCTCACTTCTGTTTAAAGGTGATGTGTTACAATTGTTTTGTACACATACTTTAATAAATTTTAATTTTGCCCAAAGGTGATTTATTTTTTATTTAAATAGAACTTTAATTATAGTCTATTAGTTTGATGTTAATAATAGACATATTACATCTTCAATAAATATAATGATCCTCACATTAATGATCCTTCATTAATTTAATGATCATAAACTTTAGTATGTATTATTTTAATATCCCATAGCATTACTCACTATAACTTCCTTCCATAAATTAGTATCTCAACCAAAGTATATACTATAATCTCAAAACACAATATGAGTTTTGCTTCATAAAAGGTTTCAATAAACATTTAGTTCTTATCGGCTTCGATTATCCCTCAAGACATGATATGACAATCCTACAAGTCTTTCTAATAACAATAATTCTATTGAAAACTAGAGCATAACAAATGGGATGAGTAAATCATAATGTCTCTTATGATAATGATAATCAAGAACTTATTTAAATAAATGCTATCACTAGAGTTATTCTAGATTTAGTTTTTTTCCTAAGACTAATCAAAATAACTCCTAAGATTCATGAACTCCTTAAAAATTCTAACTATAAGGTTAAATGGCATTACTTAGTACATCATAATGTACAATATCATGACCCATAAAATTAAGGGCTCACACATGAAAATAAGTACAATTTTCTAGTACATTACATACTAAATTTTCAATAGTATAATTTGATGCCTTAAGAATAAGAATTAACTATAACACTCAGAAGTACCAAAGGAAAATGAGTGTGTTGATCAGCAACATACGTACAAGGAAAAAAAGTATCTGGTACTGGAAATAAGATATTATTCAATTCACTACCACTAAAACCTAAAAGAGAATAATTCTAAGATTCATGGACAAAATACAAGTATTACTTCCAGCTTTAAGTTCTCTAAGGAGAAGTCTCATTGCAAAAATATGCCATTAGATTAGGCATAAGTAACAAGACTATCCATAATTCAAAAGAACAAGTAGCTAAAACTGATAGTTTTATATTAATGATATTTAAGTATGCTAATCCTAATATTCCCATTAACACATGATTGATTGAGTCTAGTTCTATATGTTTACCTGGAAGTAACAAATAACTAACATGAGTGTTAGTGATAAATTTAAATGTTAAGGTTATTAGAACCATGATAAACTGTCTTCTAATTACGCTTTGTCATACCTTAAATATTCTGGAGATTAATCAGAATTTAGTGTAATACTTAATCTACATTATGACAATTGTGAGGTTTGCCTAGCCAACATAAAGTCACTCTTACCTTAAACTCTCATATTATTGGTTATCAATATCCAGATTGAAACATTTATAAAATAGAACTAGACGATACTATATACTTTCACAACTTTTGTTATCATGAAAATTAAAAATTTAACAAAAGACAAATGAGACCTATAAAATTCATTCATTAAAAGCAAATTTCATGACAAATCATGACATGGTTGATGAGGGTGATTTTTCCTATAAGCTCATTCTTAGTGATTTTAAATCATGTGTTAGATACCCTCAACATTACTTGGCTTAAGAAATAAGTATGGTTCCACCAGAAGTTATATTTCACTTACATTTGTTTAACTTATTCAAACAGAAATATTCAGACAGAATTCATTTATCATTTATAGACTATCTACTTGTATATCACACGTCTCCTATGTTCCATGGTCTTAAAGAGATCCATTCATATATAATTAATATGATTTCTACTAAATGTGTCCCTAAGTTTCTTATGATATATGGAGGTTAAGGAAATCAAATCAAGTCTAACGTATGTATGACAAATTCCCACATCACGTACATTATTGAAACTTCTCATGTATTTTCCCTAGAGATATCGAAGATCAGTGGGAGCCATAAGTGTCTTAATCATAACTTGCAAAATTTGCAAGAGGTGTGTAGTGAGAACTTGATATCATCTCAATTTACACCTCTTGTATAAGACACTGCTCCATCACAGCACTGTTCCATAAAAATTTATCTCTTAGAATTTAATACTATTCTTACAAAAGTTTCATTGTTGCTTAAATTTGGGCATATAGATTTCTTTTTAGACTAATCCTCGCCAAGAGAAACTACAACAACTTATATTATTAACTTGTTTCTCCATTAGAATCTATTTGTCTTCAAATATTGACCTTAAGTATGCCAATTTCCTAAAGGTTTCTAAAGTCAGTGGGAGCAGTAATAGTCCTTATAATGACTTGTTAGAAGTACAAGAGGTGGGGGGAATAGAGTCATTAAATTTTACTCTGAATTTAACTCTGATTACACCTCTTGTACACCATACCGCACCACCAACTCTTACACACTTAGAATCCTGAAAATGATAGCAACCTAACCAAGAGCTAATCCATAAAACCGAGACTTTTAAAATTACCCAATAATCAACTCAGGAGGCCATCTAGGTTGTAAAACCTACTGACATTGATGATTATGTAACTTCCATAACTACAGTTGAAATGTATGTTGGAAAGTTTATTGATCATACCTCTTCTGATTAAACCATTAATATCAATCGATCTTTTGAATGGAATAAAGCTATTATTAGCAAATTAAACTAAACTCCATAAGTCAGAATAACGTTTGAGATTCAGTTGAATTACCTAAGAGTGTTCATAACGTTTCATACTATAAATGATTAACAATTAATTTTTCCTCACCAGTTTTGATTTTATATGTCTCTTAATATGTTTTGCCTGTATAATGACATATAGACAAATTATTATACAAATCAAACGTTTTGAAGGGCTTAATTGAAAATTTTTATCATAACAACTTAGGTTTTAAAAAAGGACTACAGTATGATTAATGGGGGTCTTGAGCTGATGTTCAATTCAAAGACTGTATTTCTCTGCTCTAGTTTAAGTTTAAAGCTAAAATGAGTGCTAACTCCTGACCAGGCTTATCTAATACTCATAATAAATGATTACTTGGCTAAGTGGGAGAATGTAATACATATATATATATATATATATATATATATATATATATATTTATTAGTATGGCCATCGTTATCATTTATATTATAATAGATCAAAATTATTAATATACCTTATTATATATTAGCTTGGTAATTGTTGATGGGCCATATTACTCTTATTAGCTAATAAAGGGTTTCCCCTTGGGTGTATATACAGAGAGAATAAATTAACATCAGAACTTGATTTTCACATACAATTTTTTATGTGCCTCCTCTCGCCTAAATCGGTTTCCTCTTAAGAACGCTAACACCATCCTTAACTATACATCCTAAAGGGGAACTCGATCAAGATGACAAGCATGTCGACTACATCATACTCTGCTGCGGTTATTACTCTCCCTTTTGTAACGGGTACGCATATAATTACAGGTTTATTATATTTTCATGTTTTTTCCATTACTAACATGAAGAACTGATCAACATGCACTAGGTTCATTTGACTTAAAAAATTGCGAGACTCGTTTTAAGCATTATGCCTACAAATCGAGTTTTGTTTGCTAATAAAATTTCAAGCTTGAGATCACTTTATTAATAATTTTTCAAGTTCGTGCACAAATCTTCTATTAATCAACAAACCATACTCATTGAATCTCATTTATAGCAAAGCTATTGGTAGGGTCTACAGAGAATGAGATGTAGGCACACTGACCTTTACCTCCGAGGATAGAATTCCATGGAGATAACATCTCCAAAAAACCATAACTGAATATGAAAAATATATTAGAACATAGAGTGTTTCTCCAGAATCTAGACTGATGACGTGGGTACCCTTATCTACCCACAAGCTGAGGCTCACAAGTTAAGGAAGCTTAGGAATATAGAAGCAGCTAGCACAAGCTGCCAAGCAGGGAAGCTTGAAGCTTTCCCCGCAAGATTCCTAAGTTGACCAGGGAGCTCTTGCTACAGTAAGTGGCAGAAAAAGTCATGACTGACGTAAAGCTGGTATGTGACATAAAGTAAAAGCAATGATAGGACAAACAAAGGCTGGACAAAGGTTGCACGGAAATGGCATTCACCTAGTCTGCATAAGCAAAAAAGAGCTGACCTTTTCCCCTTAGGAAGCTTAAGCTTCCCCTAGAGAAGCTTACGACTGCCTATAGAAGAAACATTTCAGCCAAAGGTATTCTCATTACCATCCACTCTATTTCTCTTTACTCTCTCTTCATACTTACTCCTACACTCTCATTATTATACCATATCAATGATTCTCAAGCCGAGGGTTGATCGTAGGAGACCCCTTCCTACGGTGAGACTAACCGGTCTTGTTTTCTTTGATCTTAGCAGGTTAGGAAGCTCTGTTAGGGACATACTCTTGGACCGCCATATTCTTATTGTTAGCTATCCCGTTGTAGCAACAAGTGGCGCCCACCATGGGGGCTGGCGCTACTTAGAACAAAGATTCTGGTAGTTTCAGTTCCATTATTCTCAAGATTTCCTTTTATGGCTAAAAAGAGTAATCTTAACAAGAGTGTTCCTCCGAACGATGATCGGCTACATGATAACTCCTCGCTAGAGGAAAATATTGGCTGTAGTTTGCCGAAAACGAGTAGGTCGTTGGTCACGTCGTTGAAATCTTTTGAGTTCCAAACACCACCCTCGTCTAGAAGTGGAATCTTCTCTCTTAGGAATGATTTTTTACTTCCGGTAGAGAGAATAGATATGACGCCGAAGGGTGTTAAACAAAACTTCATCTAGCTCAGGGAGCTGATGAGAAATTATGCTCAGGAAGAGTGAGCTGAGGGGATGAGAATAAGGTTAGATTAAACTAAGGAACCTGAAGTCACACCCCCCATGCTTAGTCCACTAAACACGAGCATACGTTCTCCATCAAGAAGAAACGCTCAAGGACCAAGTAGCTCGCAGATTGGGGAATATGAGAACATAAGCTATCCGCAGGAAAGGGTAAGCTTCACAGCTTCACCCATAACTCCTAATGGAGCAGGAGAGTACACCATGGAGCAATTTTTCCAAAAGTTCAACTGCTGTGGTACCTCCCTCAACGAGCACTAATATAATGATAAATATATATATTTTCCTTGTATATTTTGTATAGTATTTTATTATTTTTTGTTCATTTTTATTTAGAATTTGTATACTACAAGCATATTTGTATAATATAGGTTCCAGGAGTTGAAAATGGTTGAAAAAGGGCGAAAAACGAGTTAAAATGGGCTAAAACGAAGAACTGGAAGAATCAGGATTGAACCGGAAAAAACCAGGAGAGATAGTCGGTTAGACCGGCTAGTTGCCCCCTTGAGCATGCCGCGCCACGCGACCAGGGGACCCAAGCCTGGTCGCACAGCTCCTAGAGAATCAGCTTCCAGAACTTTCACGAGTTTATCAGGTTTTGAGGCCCAGTGCATTATATAAACACCCTTAACCTTAAACCTGAAGAGACCTTCGACCACCAGCTGAATTTGGAGTTTCTTGGAGCATAGGATTGTGCATTTTGGCGGTTTTGATGGCATGGAATCAATCGGTGAATTGCTACTTGATCAACAACGAAGACTATAGGTTTTATCGCCTTTAATCTTTCGTTTATATTGTTGTTCACCATGATTTCTTTTATGTTTGTTTTGTTTAATTTTCCGATGCTAGGCTAAATGTTATAGACTACCTAGGCTATCGATGAACCTTTGATAGTGTTTGATTTTGATGTTTATGTTTCGTTATGTTATTATGAATTAGTAAAGAGTTTGGTTTTATTTAGTTGATGCATATGTGTGCTTAGGATTGTTTGATGAGTTTTATTGTTTCAGAGTTTCCTTGGTGATTGTTTTTCATATAATATGATTCTGTTAGGTCATATACTATGTGTTTTTTGACTACTTGTGGTTAAATTGCAATAAAACCATAGGAACAATAATAATTAATTAAATAGACCTAAGTGTGCTGCTAATCTAAATAGCTGTAAGGTGATAGATTATTGATAGGTCATTGTTGATTAAGATTGCTAGATTTAGTTCTTCATAAGGAGTCTGTCTAGGTTTGATTTGTCAACTTTGTCTATCGAGTCAATTGAATTCATTAAACTACCTTTGATTTTCGTGCTGTAAGGTAGGATTTCACATAAAGGTATTTGCTCATAATTAATTAGGTAACCATAAGGGAGTCTAATATTTAAAACTGGTGTGATTAAAAACTTACTAGAAACCCATAGGTGTCTTCTTGAGAAGGGTTAGGGGTCATGTTCGGGTTTTCTATTAAGTGTCTATTTTACGATCCCAGTCCCAAAACAAGTATTTCCCGATTAATTGATAACTGTAACTTAGGGAATTCTAGCCTAGGTGGTTTTTCTTCATCATCTGAATCAGTCAAATTAAATCATCTAGTTTACTTGTCTTTTCTTAATTAGTTTTAATAAAAATTTAATTTTAGTATTTTAATAAAACCCCCTAAAATAATATAAATAAATAGTTGTGTCTAATTAGCTAGTTAATGTAATTAAAAGAGTCTCATGGGTTCAATATTCGGACTTACTTAGCTTTACTAGAGTCGATTGATTCACCTGCCGGTTAGAAGTTTAGTTGAGTTTTAGAGAGTCAATAGTATTACTTAGTGACTATTTTAAGTTAAATTAGTTAATAATTATTAAACTACTCTTAGCACATCAAGTTTTTGGCGCCGTTACGGGGAACTCTTGGCGATTGTGTTCATTAGTTTTGGTTAGGCTTGTTTGATACATATGTGCTATTTGCATTTTGTTTTGTTTTTGAGTCGTAGGAGTCTATGTAGTTTTTATTTTATTTTTCTTTTTATTTTTGTTTTTGATTATTTTTCGAGTCCGTTTTGAGTCGTAGGAGTTAGGTTAATATAATTTAGTTTAATTGCTTTAAATTAGTTTATATTTCTTTAATATATTGTTCATTTTACTATTATTTGGTGCTCGTGATCCTTTTCTGTTTAATTTTATCTTTATAGTGATCTTCATGGATCGTTACTACGGGACCAGATTTGAAGAAGACCCCTATAATGATCAAAGAGGTTACACAATGCAGGAGGTGGAACCTAAATTCTGCTTGATGTTTGATAAGATGGGGAATGTTATCGGCTGTAAAGACTCATCTGGCGTGATGATGGATCACATACGACATCCAGAAGAGATATTAATGGATTTCTTACGTGTCATATATAGCATTAATGCAAATGCACCACTTTTTCTAATGTTATAGAGGATTTCCAGCTAGGCTTAATGGGTCAAATACAATTTAGTGAGCCGACAATCGAGTTTGAGGATGTTGGGTTGCAGAATCAGACGGAGGAGTGTATTCCCTCTTGGGGGGGAAGAGTTTAGGGATGCATTTGGTAAAGATTTGGTGGGTTTATCCAATATGGATGAGGAAGATTTTAACCCCGAAAGAGATCTTCAGGAGCTTGAAGTATTGTTATTTGGGGAGACGGTTAAGACTAAATGTCAAAGAGGAATCACAAGGGATATTCGAATATTTGAAAAATAAAGAACTGCATTTAATTGTGAACCATCATCCGCATATGCGCGGTAAAGCTGACTGGTTTTTAGAAATATTCATTCGTGGATCGTCACGTAAATCAAGAGCCCCAAGAAGGAGGATATTTGGACTCACGAATCAACGTGTGCCGAATTTGTCATATCCTCAGAATTTCAAGAATTGGTGGATCGAGATGAATGCATATTTTTGTGCCCACATGAGTTTGAGAACTAGTTTCTTCCCAAATAAGACCGAAACCTGCAATTCAGCAAGTAAAAAGGTACCTGGGATAACATTACACTCCTACTTAGCTAAACAGTCACACATACATCCTTGAAGGAGCGAGGAATTTAAGCGGTCAAGTACAAAGGAACCCAGGGTGACAGCATGCTACGCCTCAGCTAAACAATTATGCGCAAAGCGTTCGAGAGGATGGGAAATGAACATGATAATTTAAGGAATGAGATGAACCTTTAACGTTAACGACACAAGCATTAGCCATATCCTATCCCTACAAAGACGGAACCCTAACATAGTTAGACACAAGTAGTATTTAGAACATGGAAGGTAACGGTAAACTGCTAATAACGTTGATCAAGTGTTATTAATCGTTTACTTTACCCGCCCATCCTAAGCACCCCCTACCCCTAACCATATCAGCATCCCATCTTACACTTAAGTAATTATTCACGAAATGACATCTTAAACTTGTAAGAATGACTACATAATTAAAATTTACCTCTTGGCGTGCGGCTACTCGCCGTTGGCATTTCTAGTCGCTCCTTCGACAATTCGAGTCCAAGCATTCGGGAATGCTCGGATCCGTCGAACCATGGGCTCTGATACCAACTTGTAAGACCCGAATCCCGGGAATCCTACATTTGGTAATCATATCCAAAAATTCATAAAAATTTAAAACCAAGAAAATTCGTTTTGTTTAAAACAAGTTTAGAGTAAATAACAGCGAAATAATAAGTATCAAGAATCCCAAAACTTAACAAAAGTTTAACCCAAAACAATACATTTTATTTGAAAACCGGTTCAGAGTATGTAATCAGCGGAAAATCATAAGTTCTAAAACAAATTCCCCAACCCGGGAATTAGGCCCAAAACCAAGTTTAAATATATCTAGTAATAATTAAAATAACATCTTTCATTATTGAAACGCTCCGACTAGATATGCCTTCAACCGTCCAAGAAGCCTCGAGCACGTCCAAGCGGTAAGCATCCTCCTCCTAACCTGAAACTCACACTAACATACACACAAAGTCAGCTTGAGCTGAGTGAGTTCAAGTTTTAATAATTTAACATTTATAATAATCATTCCAAGAGTTTTAAGATAAAACGGGATATGAACAGTTAGGCCATCATCAACAATAAGTAGTCATACTTATATACATATACATCTATATGATTATATCCTTATAAATATCATCCAAGTAATAACATTAGGGTCGAGTACACGTACAACCCAAACACGTAACATCTCATCCAACGTATGCAACACAAGGTAGGCTATACACAAACATCCTTAGTCGATAACGACTAATTAACATCAGGGTCGAGCATACATACAACTCAAACACGTAACATCTCAACCAACGTATGCAAACACAAAGTAGGCATACGTAAACATCCTTAGTCGATAACGACTAAATAACATCGCCAATTATTGGCCATACAATAATATATGCACAAACATACGTACAAACATACAATAACATATCCCAAGGCCTACCCTATACAAGTAAGCCCATACAAAATAATTTAAACAGTTCATCAAGCAAAATCGCTTAGGTGTGTATGCTAGCCCAGCCATAAAGTAACATCTGTATAAACATACATACATATATTACTCCAAGATATACCATACTACAGGTAAGCCTATGGGCCATAAGGCATCACATGTGAATACATACATAATTAATCTTCCAAACATACCATATTACAAACAAGCCTATGGGAAATCGTTTAAACGGTTCATCATGTAAAATCAGTTGGGTGTGTATGCTAGCCCAAAACTTGAAAAGAGTAAAAAGGGCATCATGAACTCACCTGACACAAGGCATGAGTTCACCAGGAGCTAGAGAACCCCTAAGTATCCCCACAACTCAAAAGCCTGTCGGTTTACATACAAACGTTACTAACGATACCGAAAGGATTCGTTTATCCTACGAGACGTTCTAGCATGGTTCGAGTTACCTAAAGCCTCGACCTCATCAAACTCAATCATAATAGCTCCCGGGGCCTTACATTCACCAACACGACCCTTAGATACTCCCGGGAATAAAGAATTCCCAAATTACCCCCGGAAGGACTAGGTGATACTAACACGCGCGTTTAAGAGTTATTTAGGAGATTAACATCCAACTCAGCCCCGCGTGGACCCATTATTATAAATTCACAGCCATCGAGTCCACACGACGCTACACACGTCGAATGGGTCGGTAATTCGCAAGTACAACGCACTAACTATTCAATAAACGCGAATGTGCGTTGTACCGACCCGTTTGAGTAACCGAGAACCAATTCAGCCCCAATACCCATAAAAATCATTTTCCAACAACCCGTACATTAACCTGAAACTATCCGAACTAAATTGGTCATCACTTACTTCATCCCTCGCGTTAAACGCAACAAAACACTATTCTAGCCAACCGAAAACAATCTTTCAAACTACAACTAGTTGACCAATCAAACGAACACCAATGGATATATTAAAGTATGTAGTACTAGACATACCAAGGAAGATGTTGGTGCAAAAACTCACTTCAAACAGCCCCGGCAAGAACACAATTGAACATCCACCGGTTAAGCCTAAAACAAACTTATCGATCAAAAACAAGTAAAACGTGCAGATTTTAGCATGCGAAGATGCATTTAATTACATAGGATAAACTTTGAAATAATTTATTAAATGTTTACCAGATTTTACTAAATGTCTTAGGTTTATAAAAATATTTTTATTATATTTTTCTAGTGGACACAAAAATCATAAAAATTCCTCCAACACAGAAGGGTATGTGCAGCTATTTCAGTGTGCAACAAAATGTTTTTATTTTTACAAAAAATCATTACCCAGCCAAATTAAATGATTCCAATTGGGTTTGGTTCCTAACTCAAAATACTAACTTCCAGAAGTGGAACAAACCAATTTGGACTTGTCGAAAAAGGGTTATGATGTCGGGAAGACAGACCAGAATCCGTCATCCCGCATCAGCTTTGACACTCGATCTTATAAAATCATAAAAAACATTCAAATCTCGTCCAAAAATTACATATTATACCTTTCTGGAAACTAGACTCAAAGTAGAACATCATAGAAATAAGAATCGATCAAAAACAATATATTTTCATCGAGTTACAGAACGAACAATAAACGAGTACGAATCTGTCTGAAATCGTTATAACCAAAACTCAAACCTAACGACCAATAAGCGCGTTAATATGATCAATTAAGGTGTAAAAGACTTGGGGGAATATAGAACTAACCTTCAATTGAAGTTTTTTGACCAACACTGGCTGCAAAAAAGAAAAATCGGGGCTTGGGGGATTGCTCACTTCCTATCGGCAGGTAGGGTGGGGAGGGAGCTAGGTTTTTTTTTTCTTTTATGTTGTAATATAAAATGATACACTCTAGCCCCTCCAATTTGTAGGATAAAGCAACTTGAACGAAAAGTTTAATGAATTTAACGTAACGGAAAGACAAAGAGGGCCTCCAAGAAAGGCTAGATAAATCCTGAGAAATATACATACATTACAGGATTAAATTCCTTTAACCGGAATTAACGGGCGTTACAGTTTTGAAGAGCACTGATGGGAAGAGGATAAAGAAAAAGCCTCTTGATTGAGGTTTCGGGAACGAGTCCGGCTGAAGACTGACAAGACCCGAGCCCCGGTGCGGAAGCGTGAATAATGGTCGTTATTAACGGTGGAGCTCGGATCTGAGCTAGGATCGAATCGTATTCACTCTTGAAAGGTGTTTTGGACGGATGAGTGGTGTTTAGGATAGAGCCTAAATCGATTACAATGAACAATAAACTGGATGAACAAATATATGTAATCGAAACACAAATAAAGAAGTGGTAGTATGATTTCATTAATTGTCATACAGAGCACTCATACATACACATATACATACAATAAAGATCAGCCATCACCTGGAGAGCTCATCCTGGAGGCGACGGCTCTCTCTAAGAGACAAAACCCTAGATTTCACACAATACACTCATGCTAGAAAAATTAACAAATACATCTATTTATATTAGTTTAGCATGTCTTGGTCTTCAAGCCATCCACCCTTGGTTGTGACCAAAAATATTAATTATTTTTCACCCATAATAATAATAATTCGATGCGTCGGTCTAAAATATAAGTCCCAACAAAGACTCTTTTGTAAACCTAGCGCTTCACGGGAGACAACCCGGTACTATGTTTTCATTCTATTTTATTTTTAATTTTTATTTTGGTTTTACTTCTTTGCTCTGACGGGTGTTTCTTCTCTTGTTTGTAGGTTGTTCTAAAGTTTCTTATAGATGATTGATGAGTTATGGGTAGTGTGGGGATGCCACTTGCTTCAAGATTGCTGTTTTTGTTCGTGAGAGGTATTTTATTTGAACATAGTTCGCCGATGACGTTGGAATTAGAGGGCAGTGGAGTTTTATCGAGATGGAGGAATCTCCTTTCGGATAGCCGAAGATCACACAGCAGAGCGACTTGAGTGAAAACTCAAGTGTAGAGTTTGTATTTTATCCCATTTTTTATTTTTATTTTTGAGTCTAATCGAGTCACTAACATAGTTTTTTGTAGTTTTTCTTTATTTTTAAGTTTTGTAGGTTTGAAGAAAGATTGAGTGAGCTAGAAGGAGGATCCTCAGGAATAGTATAATGAAAAAGACAAGTGTGGGGATGGAGCAACTGAGCCATATACTTTATGTTTATTATTTGCTGCTATTCTTGTTTTATTTGTCTGTTGGTTGGGTGAAGTACTTGGAATACATAATATCTATCAAATTGATAAGATAAATTATTAGATATGTGTAAGGCCCCGTTTCCGGTAACCCTACTTTGGCGTTGGATTTACTCATGAACACAGTTCTAAAATTGGAGGTAATTAAAACTTTTCGCGTAATACTTAATAATGATCATTCTCACAAAACATAAGTACTTGTTTTAAACAAAATACATTAAGTCTTTAACAATAACATAAACGACACGTGAATCTTCCGTCTCCGATGCCAGTCTTCATCCATTTGCCATGTGTCTCACCTCAAGCGATCCGCCTCATCCTTCTCACCTGCGTGCAAACAAAAAGTCAGCTACGCTGAGTGAGTTCTAGATAATCAATTAACATACATTACATTCATATTCTTACTCATACATGTCCGAAGATACGTATTCGTACCTCAGGTACTATTACTTCTTCCATACATACCTTACATACATGCATAAATACTTAAATACTTTCTTTCATAAATCCCTATGGTATACCATAAGCTATTCTATCTTAAACATCACAAATATTATAAGGGTCTGGTCCCTAACATCATAGATATTATAAGGGTCTGGTCCCTAACATCACAGATATTATAAGGGTCTGATCCCTAATATCACAGATATTATGAGGGTCTGGTCCCTAATATCATAGATTTTATAAGGGTCTGGTCCCTTCTGTCTCGAACAACCATGCAACCATACAACCATACATTCTATCATACGTGCATACTTTACATACCTTCTAGTTATAAAATATATATACATACTCATTCATATAAATATTCTGTAGTAACAACATTCGATACACAATCATACACGTATCTTACACTTGCCATTCAAATAAGTATATTATCTATCACATAGGAGTATGCACACAGCCCCAAAAACATAACAGATAAAGGGGGCTAGAACTCACCTGTTGTCGGTTTCTCTCTGAGTTAATGGTGATACCCTTCCTTAGCTGTGAACGGCTAACTATGTAACACACTATGAGTGCCAATTATCTATCATTACTACTTCATACATCTATGCTAATGAAACCCTAAACTAACGGGGGTCCGGCGGCAGCGCCCCTGGTAGTGGGGTCTAGGGGCGGCAGCCCCTAGCAGGGTCAAAGGGGCAGAGCCCCTGGCTGGGATCGAGCTTGGAAAAATTTTATATTCATTAATAGTCCTTTATCAAAATGCATCAAAATATTGAATCGCATGGTAATTTGCATGGAAATTCGCTTCGCATGGAAGTCGGCTTCGCATGGAAGGTTCGCTTTGCATGGAAGGTTCACTTCGCAGGGAAGTTCGCTTCGCATGGAAGTTTCGCTTTGCATGGAAGTTTCGCTTCGCATGGAAGCTTTGCTTCGCATGGCTTATGCGATGCGAATTCATGGTTTCGCATGGCCCGTGCGATGCGAAGTCGTTTTATGCGAAAATAACCTCCTTTTTTCATTTTTGCCATTTTGAAGCCATCTTACTTCGTGACTCTTCCTTAGGACCCGATTCTACCCTTTTTATGGGTTTTGGGTTGTACCAACTTTGTATACCTGTGTTTTTAATGGTCCAAGCATCTCCTTTTTGTCCTATAACACACCCGTGAGGTTAAAATTCACCTTTTCTTACATCTTACAAACCGATCTATCATTATATCGGTTTGCATGTCAAATCCAACCTTAAAACTTAACCTTTTGTCGAAGCTTACCTTTTCGGTCTCGGTTTGGGTTCGGATCTGAGCTAACCCGAGGATCTAGACGTGTTCTTGGTTGTTTGATGATGTTGAACACGAGATTCACCGTTCCTTTTTGCTTGGTTTAGGATCCGGGTGCTTGAGAGAAAGTGTGTGTGTGTTCTTGAGTGTGTTTTGGTGTGAAAGAAAAGTAATGGAGTGGAGGATGGGGGTATATATATGGGGTCCATGGGCCCGAGGGCCCATAACCTCTCCCAAGCCCAAACCCAACATAATCTAATCACTAACACACAATCAAATTAATGACACACACGAAATAATAAATTTTCTTTTATTTATTAATCTCAAAATACGGATGTTACAAGTCTACCCTCCTGAAAAGAGGTTTCTTCCCCGAAACCTAACTATTACTACTAAACTAATGGGTAAAATTTGCGCATCTCTTCTTCAACTTCCCAAGTGGCATCCGATCCCTTAAGATGCTTCCATATCAGTTTCACCAAGGGAATAACCTTACGACGAAGCTGTTTCTCCTTGCGGTCAGTTATCTTAATAGGCTGCTCGCCGTAATTCAGCTGCTCGTCCACCTCGATGTCCAGCAGTGGCACGTTGGATGTGTCATTAGCTAGACATTTTCTCAAATGGGAAACATGGAAGGTAGAGTTATTTCTTCTAGCTCTTCGGGTAGGTCTAGCTTGTAAGCCACTTCGCCCACTCGAGCTAAGATTCTGAATGGTCCAATGTACCTCGGACTCAACTTTCCCTTCTTCTTGAAATGAATAATCCCCTTCCATGGCGAGACCTTAAGTATCACATTGTCCCCAACATTAAACTCAATCGGTTGCCTCCGCTTGTCGGCATATGACTTATGACGATCTTGACCAGCTTTCATCCTGGCCTTAATCTGATCAAACATTGAAGAGGTTTCTTGCACCACTTAAACTTCCAATTTCCTTATAACCAATTTCTCCCCAACATACAAGAGTTCTGCAACGTCTTCCATACAACATCTCGAACGGCGGCATGCCGATACTTGAATGGTAGCTGTTGTTGTAGAAGAACTCTGCCAAGTGCAAATGATCATCCCAGCTTCCCCCAAAGTCTAACACACATGCACGTAGCATATCCTCAAGGGTTTGGATAGTCCTTTCAGACTGCCCATCTGTTTGAGGATGATACGCTGTGCTGATGTTCAGTTTTGTTCCCATGGCTTCATGGAACTTCTTCCAAAATATTGAAGTAAAGCGGGTATCTCTATCAGACACGATCGACAATGGAACCCCATGCTTCGTTAAAACTTCCTAAACGAACATATTTGCTAACGTTTCTGACGAGATAGCCTCTCGTATAGGCAAAAAGTGAGAACTCTTCGTCAAACGGTCCACAATCACCCATATGGTATCATGGTTCTTAGCTGTATGCGGTAGCTTAGTTATGAAGTCCATGGTGATGTGTGTCCATTTCCATTCGGGTATCTCCAAAGGATGTATCTTTCCATAAGGTTTCTGGTGCTCTTCCTTGACTTGCAAGCAAGTTAAGCACTTACCGACATAATCTACTACTTCGTTCTTCATGCCCGGCCACCAATAGTCTTTCTTCAGGTCTTGGTACATCTTGGTAGATCCTGGATGCATCGAGTATCGGGACTTATGGGTCTCGTCTAGGACTTGACCTCTAAGATTCCCATGTCGAGGAATCCACATCCGATCAAATCTGGTCTTTACACCATGGGGTATTATCCATCAACTCATTCTGCTGCCCAAAAATCCTCTCTTTCTCGTCAACCATTCATTTACCAACACTTCTGACTGGACTTTGCTGATCTCTTCAAAGAAATCTGTGTTGATTATCAACATATAAGAATTGACCGTCACGATAACTTCTGCATTCTTTCGGCTCAAGGCGTCAGCGACTACATTAGCCTTTCCCGGAAAATACTTGATGTCACAGTCATAATCCTTTATCAGTTCTAACCATCTTCTCTGCCTCATATTTAGCTCTTTCTGCTCGAAGAAGTATTTCAAACTCTTATGATAGGTATAAATGGTACACTTAGTACCGTACAAGTAATGTCTCCAGATCTTGAGAGCATGCACCACAGCTGCTAACTCTAGGTCATGCGTCGGGTATGTGCTTTCGTGAACTTTCAATTGTCTAGACGCATAGGCTATGACCTTCCCTCGTTTCATCAACATGCAACCTAACCCTTGATGCGAAGCATCAGTACAGACTACCAAATCTTCTTCTGCATTGGGTAGAACAAGGATTGGGGCCTGTGTGAGTCTTCTCTTCGACTCTTCGAACGCTTCTTCTTGATGCTTACCCCAATTGAATACTTTAGTCTTTCGGGTCATACCGGTCAACGGTGCGGCTATCTTGGAGGAGCCCGGAATGAATCTCCTATAATAGCCAGCTAACCCTAGGAAACTGCGTATCTTAGTCGGGTTTCGCGGAGTCTTCCAATTCTTTATCGCTTCAATCTTAGCTGGGTCCACAGTAATCCCCTCGGGATTGATTATATGACCTAAAAACTGTACCTCTCGCAGCCAAAATGCACACTTCGAAAACTTAGCATACAATTTCTCTTTCTTCAAAACTTCTAATACTTCCTTCAGATGCTCAGCATGGCCAGACTCGCTCTTCGAATAAATCAATATGTCATCAATAAAAACGATAACCGACTTATCCAACATTGGCCGGCATACCCTATTCATCATATCCATAAATGTTGCGGGAGCATTAGTGAGACCAAACGACATCACAAGAAACTCATAGTGTCCATACCGCGTTCGAAACACTGTCTTAGGGATGTCTGCTTCTTTCACCTTCAACTGATGATAACCCGATCTGAGGTCTATTCTCGAGAATCAGCTCGCACCTTGTAACTGTTCAAACAAGTCATCAATCCGCGACCACAGATATCTATGCTTTACCATAAGCTTATTCAGCTCACGATAGTCTATGCACATCCTCATACTCCCATCATTCTTCTTAACGAATAACACTGGTGCGCCCCACGAGGAAACACTCGGCCTTATGAAACCTTTGTCTAGGAGTTCTTGCAGCTGGGACATCAATTCTTTCATCTCGGACGGCGCCAAACGATAAGCTGCTTCGCGATGAGCTGTGCTCATGGTATCAATTCTATCTGGAACTTGTTGGGACTTATATTTTAGACCGACGCATCGAATTATTATTATTATTGATGAAAAATAATTAATATTTTTGGTCTCAACCAAGGGTGGATGGCTTGAAGACCAAGACATGCTAGACTAGTATAAATAGATGTATTTGTTAATTTTTCTAGGATGAGTGTATTGTGTATTGTGTGAGATCTAGGGTTTATCTCTTTGAGAGAGCCGCCGCCTCCAGGATGAGCTCTCCTGGAGGTGGCTGATCTTTATTGTATGTATGTGTGTATGTATGAGTGCTTTGTAATGACAATCTTTTGGTTAATGAAATCATACTACCACCTCTTTATCTTTGTGAATCGATTGCATAAGTTTGTTCATCCAGTCTATTGTTCATTGTAATCGATTCAGGCTCTCTCCCAAACACCACTCATCCGTCCAAAACCCCCTTTCAAGAGCGAATATGATTCGATCCAAGCTCAGATCCGAGCTCCACCGTTTATAACAACCATTATTCACGCTTCCGCACCGGGGCTCGGATCTCACAGAACTCTACCTCTCGTTCCGGCGGCAACCCCGGAAGATCCTCAGGAAACACTTCGGGATAGTCAAACACCACAGGAACGTCTTTCACTTCTTTCGTCTCATCCGTAGCTTTGACAACATACGCCAGGTAGGCACTGCACCCTCGCCTTAACAAACTTTCGTCTTTGATCATCGAAATGACGTTAAGCCCTGGGCTTTCTTTATCACCATAAACCGTCACTAACTCACCACCCAAAGAATTCAGTCTTATCAATCTACTCTTACATACTATCTGGGCTTCGAATTCAGATAGCCAATCCATCCCCAAAACTACATCGAATCCTCCTAAGGTCATCACATACAAGGTAACAGGGAATTCGTGTCCTTCCAACTCTATCTTACAACTCTCAATCATTCTCATAATTTTAACCGAGGTCTCATTAGCGGCCTCTATCATAAAAGTTTCAGGCACACGACAACATTTCATCTTCGCTGTCTTACAAAATAAGGTAGCTATAAAACTCCTAGTCGCACCTGAGTCAAACAATACATAAGCGGAAACAACGTTTACTAGAAATGTACCTGTCACGAAACCTGGGATCTGTTTGGCTTGCTCTTGTGTCATCATGTAGGCTCTGGTCCTTGGCCTAGTCTGCTCAGCATCCTTCTTACCGCTTCCCCCAGTTTCACCTTCAGTGCACTCCCTTGCCGTAAGACCCGTCTTTCCACATTTATAACAGGCGGGTTTCGCGTTACACTTGTTAGCGTAGTGCCCCACCTTTCCACATTTATAATAGGCATTCGACCCTTGCCTGCATTCCCCTCCATGGGCCTTCCCTCATTTGTTGCACACATCACTACTCTTACTCCACTTGCACTCACCACCGTGCATTTTCCCACAAGTCTTGCATGGCTTTTTCTCCCATGCCTTCTGTTTCTTATCCCTGGGGTTCCACATTTGAGTACCAGGTCACTTAGCATGGGCAACCCACTTCTTCTCTTTCTGCTCTTCCACCACCACATCATCCACAACTAGGTCATCATAAACCATTTCTGCAAGTTCGACAGCAGAATCAAAAGTAGCAGGTTTACTAGCCCGGACAAAGGTGCGGACATTTTGTGGTTGTTCCCTCAAGTAGCACTTGATCCTCTTTGCCTCAGTGTTTACCATGTCAGGGACAAGTATGGATATATGATTGAACTCAGCGGTATATTCGCGGTGTGTCATTTTCCCGCCTTCAAATTTAGGAACTTCATCTCCGCCCTCTCGACTTCATCATCAGCACAGAACTTCTTTATGACCATTTCCTTCAGGTCCTCCCACTTCAAGGCCTTAATCTCAGCGACTGTCTTCCTTTGCTCTACCGTTTCCCACCAAAACATTGCTTCATCCCCAAATGACTGGGTAGCAAAGCCTACCGCTTGATCGGGACGGGCACTCGCTAATTCGGATAACCTTGTACATTGCGGTTATCCATTGGAGAGTAGCGATTGCATCCTCCGTACCAGAAAGCTTTGGTGGGTCGTAACCTTTGAACATCCTGTAGCTGCATCCACCTAGGCTTCTCATACCATCATTGACTTTCACAGACCGATCTTCACTCGATTCCTCTCTCACAGTCTCTTCATCTTTCTTACTACTTTCCCCCGTCTTCTCAGCGGTTCCTACCCGGCTCTCAGTCGATTTTTCTTGTTGAAGGTTCTGCACTGCAGCAGCAACTGCCTGGGTAATGGCAGCTTGGATCGCAGGGTCGAGCTGATGCCCTTCATCTTGCACTTTCATGCTTCTCTCTTCCTCGGACTCGAGGATCGGTTCCTCGGAGGGTACTCAGGTAACATGTGGTCTACCACGGCGACTCGTGCGACTTCCTTGTCCAGCAGTCTTCCTAGCACCAGCCATTCGTATTCTATAAGAAAACACAAACATCATCACTTCAGGAACTATATAGTACAAGGAAAGTAAGGCTAACAGATAATAACATTGGCCAGTTGTGATTTGCTGATCACATTACTCTCCGTGTCCCACACACTTCCCTTTGTGAGTCCACTTGTGCTAGTTTCTACTTATAACAGTCATTTATTCATACGTTTCACACTACAACTCATAAACAAACATTTCTATATCTAGCAATAAAGTTAACTTTCTTACTCATCCTTTACTATACGCAAGATCAACTTACACAAGATGATCACTTTCTAAGCTTGCTTAGGTGACACATGGCATTCTCGGACTGGCATCTTCTTTCTTTTCTTCTATAAGTCCCATTCTCTGTTCGAGTCTAAGCATGAAGGATGCTTATTCTCTCGAACTTATGCTCTGATACCAACTTGTAAGGCCCGGAACACAGTTCTAAAATCAGAGTTAATTAAAACTTTTCGCGGAATACTTAATAATGAACATTCTCACAAAACGTAAGTACTTGTTATAAACAAAATAGATTAAGTCTTTAACAATAACATAAACGACACGTGAATCCTTCGTCTCCGATGCCAGTCTTCATCCATTTGCCACGTGTCTCACCTCAAGCGATCCGCCTCATCCTACTCACCTGTGTGCATACAAAAAGTCAGCTACGCTGAGTGAGTTCTAGATAATCAATTAACATACATTACATTCATATTCTTACTCATACATGTCCGAAGATACGTATTCGTACCTCACTTACTATTACTTCTTCCATACATACCTTACATACATGCATACATTCTTACATACTTTCTTTCATAAAACCCTATGGTATACCATAAGCTATTCTATCTTAAACATCAGAGATGTTATAAGGGTCTGGTCCCTAACATCACAGATATTATAAGGGTCTGGTCCCTTCTGTCTCAAACAACCATGCAACCATACAACCATACATTCTATCATACGTGCATACTTTACATACCTTCTAGTTATAAAATATATATACATACTCATTCATATAAACATTCTATAGTAACAACATTCGATACACAATCATACACGTATCATACACTTGCCATTCAAATAAGTGTATTATCTATCACATAGGAGCATGCATACAGCCCTGAAAACATAACAGATATAAGGGGGCTAGAACTCTCCTTATGTCGGTTTCTCTCTGAGTTAATGGTGATACCCTTCCTTAGCTGTGCACGGCTAACTGTGTAACACATTATGAGTGTCAATTATCTATCACTAATACTTCATACACCTATGTTAATGAAACCCTAAACTAACGGGGGTCTGGGGGCAGCGCCCCTGGTAGCGAAGTCTAGGGGCGGCAGCCCCTAGCAGGGTCCAAAGGGCAGAGCCCCTGGCTGGGATCAAGCTACCAGGTCAGCTTGTAAAAATTTTATTTTCATTAATAGTCCTTTTATCAAAATGCATCAGAAAATTAAATCGCATGGAATTTCGCATGGAAATTCGCTTCGCATGGAAGGTTCGCTTCGCATGGAAGTTCGCTTCGCATGGAAGTTTCGCATCGCATGGAAGTTCGCTTCACATGGCTTGTGCGATGCGAATTCATGGTTTCACGTGCCCCGTGCGATGCGAAGTCGTTTTATGCGAAAATAACCTCCTTTCCTACATTTTTGCCATTTTGAAGCCATCTTACTTCGTGACTCTTCCTTAGAACCCGATTCTACCCTTTTTATGGGTTTTGGGTTGTACCAACTTTGTTTACCCGTGTTTTTCACGGTTCAAGCATCTCCTTTTTGTCCTATAACACACCCGTGAGGTTAATACTCACCAAGTTTATGTTTTTCTTACATCTTATAACCCGATCTATCATTATATCGGTTTGCATGTCCAATCCAACCATAAAACTTAACCTTTTGCCGAAACTTACCTTTTTGGTCTCGGTTCGGGTTCGGATCTGAGCTAAACCGAGGATCTAGACGTGTTCTTGGTTGTTTGATGGTGTTGAACACGAGATTCACCCTTCCTTTTTGCTTGGTTTAGGATCCGGGTGCTTGACAGAAAGTGTGTGTGTGTGTTCTTGAGTATGTTTTGGTGTGAAAAAAAAGTAATGGAGTGTAGGATGGGATACATATAGGGGGTCCATGGGCCTTAGTGCCCATATCCTCTCCCAAGCCCAAACCAAACATAATCTAATCACTAACACACAATCAAATTAACGACACACACGAGATAATAAATTTTCTTTTATTTTTTAATCTCAAAATATGGATGTTACAGAATGACTTGTTATGTTTTTGCCCGTTCGTGTGCGAGAGAAGGAGGTATTGTTTGCTGAGCACGTTCGGAGTTGGATGGCATTCATGGAAGAAGACTTTGGCATCATATTTCATGAACACATTATTAGCTAAGTCTTTTCCATTATCTAGCTTGTACTTTTTATTTATTTTTATTTTTATTTTTAGGTTTTTAGCTTTTTGCAGTCCGACTTTATTTTTATTTTTCCTCCTTATCCTTGCATTGAGGACAATGCAAAATTTATTAGTAGGGATAAGATACTTAAGTTGTAGTTAACTTAATTTAAAAAAGAGATAAAAATTTTTGAAAAATGTTCCTTAAATATAATCTTTTTCACTAAAAATGGAAGATGATGATAAATATTGGAAATTAGTTTTTCAAACTACTAATAATAAGTGATTATATACAAAAAAACACACACACACACACACTTAACTTGGATGTGTTGGTAGGTTCAACCTTGAAAATGAAAAGGCAGTTTAATAGTTGGTTATAAACGAGAAATATGATTTTAGTGGGAAACATGTTAGTCAGTGGTTATCACCACGACTTGACAGACTTTCAGTTAAAACACACAAATCAAAATGCGTAATCAAATAGAACCAAAAGCTGGTTATTCAGGTATAACCATGATTTGTCAGACTTTTAGTTAAAACACATTGAAAAACGTTGAGGACCGGAGTCACACATCACATGAACCACCATGACTTGCGTGACATCCTTAGGAGTGTAACCATATTCTTTTCACAAAGAGAACATAGTCACCTTTGAAAGCATAAAGTTGTGATTCGTATGGCATTTGGTAAGGTATGCTTTGGCTTAATAGGTTTCATCCCATTTCCGAACTACCCAGGTATGCACCTGGGTCCCGCGTCTGATTGGGATTTGTACGCATTGCTTATCCTTAGGTTTCAATATCCTTGGTGTCAAGAGTTCGGAAAACAAGCATGTCCCCCTTACAGTTAATACATACCCGCCACGTAGAACCATCTTTAAGAAGAGAAAATATCAAAAACCGAAATAAAATCAATTGAAAATGATAGAAAATCTTCGTTATAGGCACAAGCCTTGGACTTGTTTGTGTGCTTGTGTAAATGAGGCGTTATTGAATCAGCAATAATAAAGTAATATAACATGTACATTCGAACAATCACATAGGCCCACATAATTTCTAATCATGCAACCCTAAAAAAATAAACAAATAAACTATAACTAACTAGGGCACTACGTCTAACGTCCTATCTTATAGTCACGGCTCTAATACTAATCTGTAACACCCCGCTTAAGTGGAAACGCCCGAGTATGACGTACAGATTACTCAAAACACATGTGACACTATTAAGTGAAAATATTATCATTAATTAATTTCAACATCAAATACACAAGTTTGAAAACAAAGAATACAAGGAAAAATAATACAACTAAAAATTTTATCCATTTGTTTAAATAACCTAAACCTAGTGTCTTCTCCAAGTATTATCCTCTAATGATTGTACTTGTAGCTTGTATATAAGGTAATAGGTCAACTAACAAGTAGTTGATGAGAATCACATAGTTTTGATATACATACATAAAAAACATACAATTCTATGAACATGTGTAACAATGTAAGTAAGGTCCTTTCCAGTTAGTAACAACCAATAGCACAACGCACGCAAGGTCCTTTCCAGTTAGGGACAACCAACGTAGTCAGATGATATCACAATGCATGCAAGGTCCTTTCCAGTTAGTAACAACCAACGTACTTGGATAATCGCACAATGCAAGCAAGCATATAAACACACAAGTCCATAATACGAATTGTAGTTTTGTAAATGAATAAGTAAATGTTTGAATACGATATACATGCTACCCCCAAAAATGTAAAAGCATTAAAAAGGGGGTGTGAGAAACTCACCTCGAAATCGAAGATAAACATGCAATAAAGGCCGAAAGCACGATAACAAAACCAAAGCAACCGAAAGTGCGTTAAAGAATCTGAAACAATTGAACTTCTCGAAATATAATTAAAACAAAAAAAATCTAACTAGCGGGAATGAAAAAGTTGTAAATATTTGGTTAACGACATATTACATTATTTTAATATATTTTATGAATTTTATAGCATTATAATATTATATTTAAACTTTACCGGCATTTTAGAGAACTATTTTAATATTATAACTAATGTTATTATGAGAGTTAAGGTATTTACAAGGCACACATTTTTATCTCGAACAATAATTGTGTTAATGGATTAAAGCTAACGGATTAAGGTTTAACGAATTATAGTTGAACGAATTAACATTGCTGAATCAAAGTTTAACGAATTAAAACTAACTAATTTAAATTAACAAGTTAAAGCTAGCGAATCGTAATAAAAACTAATGTTAATGATTTAACGAAATATATTATTTAAATATCATATAATCTGTTATTAATAAGGGAATTTTAATATTTATATAATACAATTTTATCGGTCAAATTTATCTCGAAAACGATTACGCTAGTGTATTATAAAGATTAACAAAATGCAATAATAATATAATATTATATTAACGGGTTCTTACGAAGTATTACGAATACGAAAAGTTGGGTTTTTGGATGAACTTTGGTCAAATTAATTTGAAATAATTTTTATGTGACAAAAATAATTTTTATTTTATTAATAATAATTTTTATTGATTTATAAATAATTTATTTTGGGTTATAAATAATAAAGGAAGAGCTTGAAAAATAAAACAAAAATATGTGTCGACCCAGGTTCGAACCGGGTCTTAGATTCCAAACCCACAAGACATAACCAGTTGCTCCAGCTTACGTGTTTGTAATTAGAATGGAAACAAATATATTTATAATATAACTTTTAACTTCACCTTCCCCACCCAAATCCTATATTCAATTCCCTTAATCCACATTATGTTCTATCAATCTAAGACAGGGGTTTTGCTATATTGATCAAGGCGATTCAAAAACATAATTTAATTACTTGGAGTGATGACGGAAAGAGGGTGAACGGTGGTGGCCGGAGTAATAGACTTGGATGAACAAATTACAGATATAGAGAGTATATTGGATTAAGTTGATATTATGGACGAGTTTAAACGATGGTTTAGATGTTATTTATAGGATTAATTTGAACGTAACAGGGCTAAAGATCATTATTGTGTTTTAAACTTTCCGGCCGTTTTTCCGACGGTTACGCATGGATTAAGTCGTTAATACAGTTTGTTAAACTATTAATAGTGTGCGTCGTTATGGTCTACAGCCGTTACAGCCTCTAATTGATTTATAACTTATATTTGTATGTAGATTTGAGGTCGCTGGATTTTTGGGTCTCGTTGCCGGTGGCTTGGCCGGGAAGACACATCACAAATAATAATAATAATAATAATAATTAATTAATTATTATTATTATTATTATAACTTAAATGCATTTTACAATTTTGACCTTCTACTTTCAGTTTATATTAAAAATCATAAAATTAATTATAATTTACAAATTGAACCTTATACTTTAGATTGAGATAAAACCTGAAATATAATTTATAAAGCTTGGATAATTTTCGTATTAACCTGTATAGTTCGGAAATTGATTAAACATCAACTTTAAATCCTTGGAATTTCGTAACTTGATTAAAATGAATAGAAAATGAACGAAGAATAATCAGGAATATTACATAAATAATAAATGATGATCAAGAATACATTGAGATGATAAACCGGGTTAGTTTAATGAAAACAAATACGATTACAAACAATAAACATTGGCGGATGTCAAATAAAATACATGCAACGAACGAAAAATAAATAGTAATATTATAATATATATTTATATATATAAACAAAACTGAAAAATTTGAAATGGGTCGGGTTGTTGCCCTTAATGGTAAGATTGCTGTAAAGACAAAGAAGGAGGTCCAGAGCCTCAATGGTAAGATTGTGCCCTTAAACGATTTCTTTCAAAATCGGCTAAAAAATCTTTACCTTTCTTTAAAATTTTGAAAAATTGCAATGACAAGAAAGACTTCCAATGGATTAGTGAGGAAGAAGCTGCCTTCCTAGCCCTAAAGGAACATCTAGCTTCCTTGCCTGCTCTAGCAGTTCCTCAAGCAAGAGAAGCAATAACGATTTATCTCTCTGTAGGAAGGGAAGCTATTGGCTCAGTAATTATTGTCGAACACGACAAAGTCCAAGTTCCTATGTACTTCATCAGCAGGGCACTAAGGGAAGCTGAACTCAATTACACACCTATTGAGAAGCTAATCCTTGCATTTGTTCACACAGCTAAAAGGCTAAGAAGGTACTTCCAGGCTCACCAAGTGAATGTGGTCACTGACAAACCAATAAAGTTCATTTTAGAAAGTCCAAAAACCGCAAGAAGGTTAGCTAAATGGGCTATTGGCTTGGGTGAGCACAATATAATGTACAAATCTTGGAAGGCAATCAAGGGCCAGATCTTGGCCGACTTTCTCGTGTAAACACAAGAAGAGTCTATGGAAGTAAACGAGCTTGAAGAAGGTGAACCTGCTATCCCTTTGGGAAAGTGGACACTCTACACTGACTGAGCTTTAAGTATAGTAGGTTGCAGAGCTGGTATAATAATTACAGATCCCCAAGGAACCGAATATACTTATGCACTCCGATTAGAGTTTCCATTTACTAACAATGAGGCTAAATATGAGTCTTTGATTGCAGGGCTCCGCTTAGCAAAAATGATCAAGATCTAGGAACTAAGTGCCTTTGTTGATTCAAGATTAGGGGCCAATCAAGTAAACAACGAGTTCATAGCAAGGGAACCTTCAATGCTGAAGTAAAAGAAGAAGGTCAAGGAGCTTATGAAAGAATTCAAAAGTTGCTCCTTGACCCAAGTTTCCAGAAATCGAAACAAGCAAGCCGATGCCCTTATTAAACTGGCTTCCTTGACCTTTGTTCACTTAACAAAGAGGTCCTGGTAGAAGTATTGAAAAGCCCTTTCATTAAGGAACAAGAAATACTAGATGTCATTGAAGAACAGGGAATCACTTGGATGACCCCCATTCTAGAGTTTCTCAAAGATGGCAAGCTTCCCCTCGAAGAAGGAGAGGCCATAAAACTAAGGCTCAAGGCTAAGAAGTATGTTGTAGAAGAGGGCGTCCTGTACAAGAAAGGATACTTGGGGTCCTTTGATACGATGTGCATGTCCCGATCAAAGTAATTACCTTGTAAGAGAAGTATATGAAGGCGTTTGTGCAACACACTCCGGTCCAAGGTTAGTACTAACTAGACTAATGAACCTAGGATACTATTGGCCAACAATGCACAAAGACTCCGCTGAGGTGATACATAAGTATGAAGCTTGTCAGCTCCATGCTCTAGTTAAAACCAATACGAAGCATAACCTGGTACCCATCATTGCCGCATGGCCCATCTACAAAAGGAGAATGGACATTGTTGGTCCCTTCCCCGAGGCAACAGGGAAGGTGAAGTTCCTACTGGTAGCTGTGGACTATTTCACCAATTGGCCAGAAGTCAAGCCCTAGCTTCCATCACGGGTAAGCGGGTGATGAACTTCGTATGGGAAAGCATAGTTTGTAGATATGGGCTGCCAGGCTAGATAGTAACCGACAATGGGAAGCAACTTGCTGCGAAGCCATTCAACTATTGGTGCAAGGAGCTACAAATTAAGCAAGTGTCTAGCTCGGTTGCCTACCCCCAATCTAATGGCCAAGTTGAACGAATGAACCATAGTATTGTAGAAGGCATCAAGGCAAGATTGGGAAGGCATGACAGGAATTGGGTAGAAGAATTTCCAATTGTTCTTTGGGCTATCCGAACGAAAGAAAAAACAAGTCATGGCAAAACACCCTACAGCTTATTCTTTAGTTCAGAAGCTGTGATCCCCGCTGAAATAGGGGTAAACACAAGAAGAGTGAGAAACGTTGATCAAGAAGCCAATGACTCTGAGGTTTTGCTCAACCTTGATCTACTAGAAGAAGCTCGTGATCAGGCTGCTATCGAAGAAGTCAGATACAAGAAGAAGCTGGAAGCCTTCTACAACACAAGGGTAAGAAAAAAAGTATTCAAGCCCGGAGACTTGGTTCTCAAACAACGAGGCTAGCAAGTACTCAGACACGGGGAAGCTGGGACCCAAGTGGGAGGGTCCCTACATCATAAGAGAAGCCCATAGGGTGGATCTTACAAGCTCAATGACCTAGAAGGAAAAAAGGTGTCACATCATTGGAGTGACAAGCACCTCAAGAAGTTCCTAGTCTAGGTCTTCATTAAAAATCTATATAGTACTTGTTTTTGTTTGATGTAAGTGGAGAAATCAATGAATGATATTATGTTTTGAGTAACATACTTGTTTATTATCCCATCTAAGGGTGAGCCCCTCCAAACTAGGCTCCATGAGGTTCGGCGAAGTTCTACTCATGTACAGGGTTGAGCTCCTAGGCCATATCGCTCAATAGGTCAAGAAGCTATATCTTCTTGTATACAGGTTGAGTACCTAAAACAATATAACTCCAAGGAAAACATAGAAGAAAACCATATCCATGCAATGAGATTGAGCATCTCTCATCAACTTGCCCCATAAGTACAAGAAGCTAGAAGTTTACAAGGTTGATAAGCTTAAAAAATTTAAGGACTTATGTAACAATATACCACAAACAAGTTATAATTTTTTTTGTGGAGTAACAAACGGATAGGATATGCTTTACATCAATCCTTAGTTACTAAGCTAAGGAAGGGCAGCACCACTCCTTAACAAAGTTTCGAAGGCATTGTAAAATAACAAACGAAACACGAAAAGAAAACACAAACAAACAAACAACATAACAACCACGAGATAGATTTTAAAAACATAAAGGCATACTAAGGGGCTGCTACAAGCATCAAAAAGCTAAAGTATAAATTGCTCATGCCAAAAATGGTTTACATACCCAAATAAAAGAAGCTTCACACACGAAGCTTAGAAACAAACAACAAAGCTACTTGCTAGCAGCAACATCCTCCTCTCTCGAAGCTTTGGGTGTCTCACCAAAAAGATCCTTGTATAGAATGTTCACTTCATCATCAAAGACATTAGGGGAAGCTTCCGAAGGGGTGGGAGAGGGAGTTTGCTCAACTTCTCTCATAGGAGAAAGAGTGTGCTCGGGATCAGTAGCCAGGGAAGGAGTATCCTCAACTTCCCCACCTTCATTATCAGCAGGTTGGTTAGTGGGATCTTCAGTAGCAGGTGTTTCTGCAGTGGTTTTCCGAAATCAGTTGCACCCTCAGGGTCATTCCCATAAGAATGGACCTTCTTAAAAATCTTGTTAACCATAGCTTGAATTACTTGATGAGCAAGTTCCTTCTTGAGACCTTCTGGCTCAATATCTTGAAAAACCAAAAAAGGTAGATCATAACAACGGGCAATAGCCTCAAGATAAGGAAAGGTCATCATCTCCATAGCCCTTACGGCAGCAAAGTCAGTGGCAGCATGGGGCCGATAAGCTGTAAGTCCCTCAAGGGGATGACCAACTTAACCTGCCTTAAATCCAATAGACAGGCCATGGTGACGACCATGAGAAATAGCCCTTGTATAAACCTCACCAAGGGATGAGTTGAATTCACCATTATGAAGAAGATAAGAGACAACATGAGGAATGCCATTCTCAAACAGTAGGCGTTTCTCATAAAGAAGCTCATTAACCTGTGTTTTAAGATCAGAAACGGTAACATCAGCAACAACCTTCTCGTTGCTTAAAACGTCTAAATTTCGAATTATCAGGGACTAATTTTTCCAATTCATTCCTATTTTCGATTAAATTAACGAAACTTAAACTCCAAGAAATGCTACAGCAGGTCCAGTTTCATTTTATTATTGTCCAAACCTAAATCTCTATGGTATTATACCCGATATTGTCATTAATTGATTATTTTGTTTCCTAGTTCTCTTTGGTACTAAATCGATTATTTTTTTACCCGAATCACTTGGTTTAAGCCCCAAGAAAACTAATCTAGACTAGGTACTTGTCCACATACATTACCCCTTCCTCATGAACGAAAATTCGGTGATTCTATAGTTGATTTGATCGTTAAAACATTATTCGGTTTCCTAAACAAGTAAACTAACTAAAATTGGTTTGTTTTTGCTTATTCTATATAAACAAGGCATATTTCACCTGCCACATTCTTCCCTAAACCCTAAAGACTACTCCCTCAGTCGTCACCTGCCTATAACCCTCGGTTTCTATTCCGTTTTTGCCATATTACTCAAGATACAAGTGTTTGTGTTTGACTTTCAAGCATTCTCAACCTTTGACTTCACTTTTTGAACGATTCATACACATTCCGGGTGAGTTATTTGCTGTAAATCATTCATATATATTCCTTAGTCAATAACCCTCAATCAATTTCTTAGATTGAGGAGTATTGATGGGTCAATTTGAATAAAACTCGTTTAGGGCATAATTGTCAACATCTTTGACTTATTAATTTCTCATGCTTCTGGTCAGAACCGACGTTCGGTCCAGAAGACTTTTATTTTCATAATGAGATTTTAAGAATACTGACCAAAATCTGACTTCTGACTCGCTGTTCGGATTCTGGTCAGTACCAGCTCGCTTAAACATTTAATCTATCATAACCGAAGTTCTAGACATCCATTTGGATCGATTCTATCGGCAATGAGTTTGGTTTTTCTTGTATTTTCTTATCTCAAAGTTTCATGTTCAGTTGGTTTATTTCATTCGACGCATTAGAAGATGATCAATTTAATTCTTAACTCGATTATCACTATTATGCAATTGCCTTCGATTTAAGGTGAGTTTGATCATTCCCCTTCATTTTACTGTTTTTAAAATGTTTTGAGGACATATGAATATCTATTCATGTTTTCTATCATATATATATATATATATTCACAAACTCACAAACATAATTATTGTGTATATATCAATTAAATGCTATTTGCTATTTGCTTATGTGTTTACATTCTATCAAGTCTCAAAGAGGTCCATTTGAAGTCTAGCATGTCAGTATGATCATACGCCATCTTAGTAGCCTGAGTCCGATTCGCTTGACAATGGTAAACCGACAATCTCAGTCAGTCATTGTAGTCAATACCCATTTCGCAAGGCAACGGTTAAATGGCACACTAGCATGTCTATGGTTTGTTTATGGTTTGATTGATCATTACTCACATATGTTTGTTTGTGCATTTAACATTTATTACATATTATATGTAGATACTATTATTATTTATGAAAATTGGTGATCATCTCACTCAACATGTGTTGTTGACAAACTCTATTCCATTTTCTATGCATATGCAGGTTATCGTGTGATTTGAAGCTTGACGTGAAAGGCATCTAGAAAATACCATAGGGAACTTAATGAAGACTATCTTATTAAATCTTGATTGGATTATTTGTTATAAGTTATTTGTTTGTGTTATGAATGTATGTGCACTTTATATGAAATAATTAATTTAATAGATATTGTCATATTTATTTTATGATTGTACCTTTGAGCTGTGAATAATCAGTTCACGCCCTGGCATTTCCGCCTTAGGTTGGGCTGTGACATCAATAATCTCCTTCTCAGCTGGGGGAATACAATGAAGAAGGAGGTCTTGACAAACATGCACCTTTTTCATGTTATCACAATTAAGAACCTTCCATGCTGGAACATATGCGGAAGTCGCTTCATTGGAAGAAGCACTTTCAACATTAGTAGTTCGGGTAGCAACACACTTCCCCTTCAGCTTCTCTAATACAACAACTTCCTTAGTAGGTTGCTCAACACTAGCAGGCCCCTTATCCTTCTCCACTTTCTTACCAGCAGGTGTAGGATCCAACTTCTTAAAAGTAGCTTTAACAGTCTTCTTGAGCTTAGCAGCTGCAGCCTCCTTCTTGAAACACGACATTGTAGGTGCCTTTAACGGTGAAGGAGTAGAGCTTCTAGGAAGCTTTTCTCCACAAGAAGGGGTGAAACCGGTTGTCGAGGCAACCAGGGCAGTATCTTCATCAAGATCAATTGGATTGATAGCAGTGGAGCTAGGGGAAAAAGTTACCTTAAACCTTTTACTGCTTCAAATTGAAGCAAAATCAGCCTTCCTAACAGTACCTTTGGAGGAAGGACAAAAGAGGTTGAGGTAGCTACATAGTCCTCCGATTGGTGAAAATCTTTGGTATACTCAACAAAATTGGGTTGGCCTGGAAAAACTTCAGTAGAAACGAAGGTCGCAGATGAAAAATCCTCAAGGTCAAGAAAGTCCAAAGCACTAACTTCTGCAAAACGGAAGGTGAAGGTCAAACCCAAGAAACATAAGAAGCTTAAACAAAAATCTAACATACCTTTTCCATCACTAAAGATCTTGCTCTTAGTATGAGGACTAGGCTACTTGATGATAAGACCTAAGTAAAAAAGAAATTCTTCCGAGAAGGTCCGAAGATTAAAGGACACGGACCGAAGGTTCTTAATAAAGTTAGCATCAAGCTCCTCAATCTTGGGCTCGGTAGGGTTCAAGGCAAGCTCACTCTTCCTCCACAACGTAGAAAATGGCAAAACAGAATCTGAAACAAAGAAAAACTTATCTTTCCAAGCAGAAGCAAGACCAACCGTGCTCGAAATCAACCCAGTTTCTCTGCGAGTTTCTCCATGGTGAACCAGTTCCCGTTCTTGGAAAGTTGGAAGAACCTTCGGTACATCGGCAAGGTGGGTTCATAACAAAGAGAGCGACACACAACCTCAAAATGTAGTATCCTAGCAACACTAACAAGTGCTAATTGTCCAAGACAAACACTATGATATTCCAAAACACTAAGGAAAAACTTGGTAAAAGGGTATCGGAGGTTGCATTGATCAAAATACCGGGTATAAAGGGGAATCTTGCCTCGAGGGTAACTGTAAATGAGAGTGGAAGATTTAGGTAATTCCAGCTAAATATCAGCCCCGATCCCATACTCCGAACAAAATTGATCGAGTTTCGACTGGGTAAATTTAGAAAATTGGGTAGCCATATCACCTTTCGAACCCATGATTAAAAAGATGGAAGGAAAAATAGTTTTTATCTTCTTTAAAGAGGAGGAGGAGAAAAGAAACCGTCGGACAAAAAGAGGTTACAATAGAGAAGAAAGGGACAGGTGGATAATCAGAATATGGTTCTTTGGGAGTTATTGTAACACCGTGAAAATACCTCATCTAATTTTGGGCCAAAAATGTAAATTTTAGAAGTTAAAGGGCTAAAAATTCCAAGTCTGGAAACAGAAGGACTGAAAAGGAAAATTATGAAATTTATGCATCTTCGCGCATCGCGAAGATGCAAAGCTGAACATCTTCGCATATCGCGAAGTTGCTGGCACACATTTCAACGTTATCCAGTGACGTGGCGACACGTGTCAGCACGGGTTGACATGCAAAATTTCGGCGCCCGCCATGCAACTTCGCGTATAGCGAACTGCCATAGGCAGCATATTCGCGATACGCGAAGATGCACAAGACGTGCTATAAATAGGGCAGCTACGGGTTCAGCCATTCTCATCCCATTTTCACCCTAGTTTTCACATATTAACATCGGGAAGCGTGCTAGGAAGTTCCAGGGTTCCGAGGGCTGTTTTCGCGAAGAAACGAGGAGTTGTTACGCTGTTAAATGAGCTGCTGATCTCGTAAACGAAGCACAAGTCGATTTGATGCCGTTTTCTTAGTTTTCACTCCGACTAACCGATTAAGGTAGGATTAAGGTTAAGTTACTTTACTAGTTACTTTAAATACATAGTTATAACTTAGTTAAGGGTATAGTCGTTAAACTGTTAATGTTTTCCAAGTAATGTTTTATAAAGTATAGATGTTGCTTCCACGTGAAGTAATGTTATCAAAACAATATTTTGACGGGCACGTAGTAACTGGAAGGGGGATATCATTAGTAGACTCTTCTTGTCTAAGGAAAGCAATTCGTATACATCCCAATCAACCGCGGGACCCGTTTGCTTACCTGGAGAAGTTTACCAACGTAATATTCTTTATTAGGCCAAAGTGTGCTATTCTAAACGTCATATGTAAATCCAAAGTATTTTCATAAAACGACTATAACTCTACTAAGGTTAGGTCAGACCTAAGAGTCTGCTGATCAGACCTCGAGTCTGCTGAACTGAATCAGACTTCAAGTCTGCTGATCAGACCTCAAGCCTGCTGAACTGAAACAAACTTAAAGTCTGCTGAATATTACCAACTAGGTACTTATGCAAACCTATTATGATATATAGGTTAATAGCATACTGAAGCCAAGGAGTCTGATATTACCCACTGATAATACGAGGTGAACACGTTAACCTTTTATGGTCTGAACTGATTTTACTCTTGTAATAGACTGGTGTTTATTACAAAGAGTCTGATAAATGTTTGCATGAGATTTTGTCTCTAAAATCGTTATAATATAAAATAGATAATAAAAAGCAACTCAGACCAGATACACATGTGTCTGGATCCAAACATAACTGATAATTGGTAGACAAAACCAAGTCAGTCATAACCAGTTCTCCAACAGGGTTACATAGCCTAGGGGAAGGTTGTCTCCGAACAGGGGCTATGTACTCAGGGAACCTTTGAATTGTGTGTGTATGGCAGTGGTACAAATCCTGGGAATGACAGGCATTCCTACTAAGTTTGTGAAACAGAAAACTATATTTGTATTTAACGACTGTTATAAACTGTTTTATCGAGTCAACGTTTTACCAGCACATAGCTGACTTGTTTTTCCCACCCATGCAGGTAATTAGATGGCGATAGATGGTATACAAGGATTGGAGTCATAGAAGATCGCTCGAGATGGCTCGGTTTGAATACTTATAAATCCTTGTATTATTAATATCACTGTTTTGTAAAACTAAAACTGGGGTATTTAATTCCCGAGTAATTTTGATAATGTAAATTAATATTTAATTATTTAAAGACTTCCGCTAAAATGAACCCGCTACTCTGATATATTTACAAAATAGGTACCAACTGTCGGTCACACTTCTAGGCCCTGGATCGAGGTGTGACAGTTATTAGATAAGTTTTTGAATTTCAAATCCCCAAAGATAGGGACAGGTAGAAGGTTGAGATCAAAATAGGGTTAGCTGTAACAGTAGGTTATGTAATGACCTCCTGACGCAAAGTTCAAATCAGTCAGACGTAGTAAGAAGCAACCGTCAAACTGATAAATCACAATAATGACCGACAAGTCACTACGAGAAGCTTCAAGCTTCCACCCTAAGGCTCAAACACGGAAACTTAGGGTCACAAGCTTCCAGACTAAATGACAAGGAAACACTTTCCAGCTATTGTGCTTTAACATACAAGCCCAAAAACAACAAAATGGGTAATGCATTTGGTCTATGAAGAGGCATGTCGTTGAGCCTAAAAGCATTAAACACCCAGGGGAAACATCGTGAAGGAAAAAGAGTTAAGTCACAAGCATTCATCATTGCAATCCGAAAACTTCGGACTGGGGGCTGATGGCGTGGGTACCCTTATCTACCCACAAGCTGAGGAAGCTTAGGAATATAGAAGCAGCTAGCATAAGCTGCCAAGCAGGGAAGCTCGAAGCTTCCCCCGCCGCAAGATTCCTAAGTTGACCAGGGAGCTCTTGCTACAGTAAATGGCAGAAAAAGTCATGACTGACGTAAAGCTGGTACCAGCCATAAAGTAAAAACAATGACAAGACAGACAAAGGTTAGACAAATGGTTGCACGGAAATGGCATTTACCCGATCTGCATAAGCTAAAAGAAAAGCAGAGCTTTCCCCCTTAGGAAGCTTAAGCTTCCCCTAGAGAAGATTCCGACTGCCTATTGTTGGACTCGGTATGCCCAAGACACATTTTATAATTGATGTGGCTAGTATGTCATGATCCAAGTCGGGTCATACCCAATAACAAGCTAGACAAACACCAATAATATTTGTTTATATATGATATGATCATAACAAATGAATATTAACACTTGAGTTTTTTGGAAAGGGGTTCCTAAATAAAATGTACTTGTGAAATAAATAAATCATATGGATGATTTATGCTTTGAGAAAGAGCATTCCATATTGTTGTTTAAGAGGGTTAAGTAACAATATGTTGAGCATGTTACCTATAATGTGTCATTGTGTATGACACAATACAAGGTATGACACAATACAAGTTATGTTACATAATGGTATATTTGGAAACATTGCAAATAATAAAAACAAGGAAAGAAAAGGGGCCGGCTCCCCCCCCCTCTCACCTTGTCTTATTTTATTATTATAACAAACTTAGTGGGTGCATGCAAGAGATGTGATTGGATGCCTTGGGTGGTGCCTTTCATAACTCACCTAACTCTCTTTCTCTCACACTATAGACTATTACACACAAGACACAAAACTCTCTCAACTCTTCCTCTCTTCTCTCTTGGATTCGGCCAAGATCAAAGGTAAGGAAGAGGAGTTTTTCAAGTGAAAATCCTTGCTAGAAGTGGTGTATTGTCGGAGGCTTGGGGTATGCAAGCTTGAGGACCTTCCGTTTGAAGTTCTTGCCCTTCCATCATCTCATTCTTCACCCGGATTTGTCATCTTGAAAGGTAGTCTTGACATGCATGGACTTATAGTGACATGCATGTTTTTGATAGTATGTATTTCGTATTTGGATCCGAGCTTGGGTTTTGTATGTGTAAAATAGGTTTTATACATATCAAATTAACAAGATTTAAAACTTATTTCCGCTGCGTTTTTGGTAAAATTGGGATTTTATCACTTTGGTAATTTTGTTAAAACCCAACACCTATTTCTCATCCACTCTATTTCTCTTTACTCTCTCTTCATACTTACTCCTATAATCTCATTATTGTGTCATATCACTGATTCTCACGCCGGATGTTGATTATAGGAGACCCCCTCCTACGGTGAGACTAATCGGTTGTGTTTTCTTTGATCTTAGCAGATTTGAAAGCTCTGTTAGGGACATACTCTTGGAACGCTGTACTCTTATTATTCGCTATCCATTGTAGCAACATAGACAAAAGGTATAAATAGATCATTTGCTTGACGTGAGACCAACTAGCTAGAGAGTTATACATAATTAATTATTTAAATCTTATCATATCATCATTTTGCTTAATGATAATCATCTTGATACGATATTAGCGTCATACACAATAAACCCAGTTTAAAGGCATAAATAGATTATTTGCTTGATGCATGACTTATGGCTCACTAGGATTATATGTTGAGGATGACATTAATATATGTTGTGTCTTAGACACCTAGGTCCAACAAAACTTATAGTAAAATTAATCTGATAAGTAAGCTAACATCATGTTTATTTTTTTTTCAAGAAACATATACTTATGTAAATATGTAATACAAATATGACAATGATCAATAGCATTGGTAGCAACTAGCAACCATCTTTGTGGCCCAAGAAAAATAAAAGCAACCATCTTTGTTAAGTTGCAATAACATCGGTACCACCCATCTTCATTGAGTAGTTAGTAACCATCTTCATTTGGTAGCAACAATCTATGACTATGAATACTTGTATTTATATAAACCACGATGCTCCATAGACCTTTAGTAGGAGGAACAATCATCGATAGTGAATGCCTTTGGCTTTGCTATTAATTTCCTACTATTGGAACTAAGTAGCTTTTTTTTTTCTAGGATTTATTATCCGTCTTATGTATTTTTCAACGTTTCAATAGAATTTCCTAACCTTCACTAGGGATGAGAAAAATGGGTATGGTACCGAACCGGTACCAATACCGAAATTAGTGCTGATTTAGTACCGTCGGTATCGAATCGGTACCAAGGTTTTGAGTTTTCGGGACCGGTACGGTACGGTATCGGTATTGGTACCGGTATTTCCCGAATTTACCTTAAATACCGGTACCGTACCGGTACCGAACGGAACATTTCGGTACCAGTACAAAAAATTTGTGATTTTCGGTACCGGTACGGTACTGAGCTCATCCCTAACGACTCTAGAAAAACAAAAATCACAAATAAAATTCGATTTAACTTATACTAAAAACTCATGCGTTGTAGTTTAACTAAAAAGTACGCAACGCTTTGCCATGTATGGAGTGTGAGTTTTAATTAACACACTATTTAACAAGCACGCTGTGGTTTAAAAAGAAAATAAAAATTTTTAAAAATGAATGTTTGTTTGTACATGTAATTGGTTTAGGGTAATGGATTTCATCTCTTTCTTGTGTTAAAGGGCGCTAAGAAGGTTTTAGGTGAGGTGGCATGATGCGCCACTTCACAACCACACCTGTATCACATCATGATTAAAAGTTTTAGACAGTGTTTTGTAAAGTATGGTTTTAATTTACTTCTATACAACTATGAATGAGTCGTCGACGATAAATAAGTAAAATTATGCTAAAAGAAATAATATGTGAAAAGGCACATAACCTTTTCAGGCATGTTCATGCCAATTTGTAAATACGCGTAGTACTTTATTAGCACTTAACCGACACCGTTTCAAAATAAAGCAAAACTGAAAACAAGTCAACAACCGAACACGATACCAATTTTGTCAATTTGATACCAATACCAAAAAACTATGAAAACTGAATACGGATACCACTGTATAAAATGTCTGGTCGGTATCAGTTTGGCATGTTACCGCAACGACCACGCTGATAAAATAACACTCTATCCCTATTCTAGTTACACACACGAACAACCCTTTTCGGGTTCTTTCAAATATTATATGTTTGTGTACCCAAAAACCGACCCGTTTAGCAAATCAGCAGCCAAGTTAAGTTAACCCGACCCGAAAAGAAAAGAAGCTTCATATTCATATTCCCGGTTGGGGGTTTTTGGTTTGCAATTGCAATGGCAATGGCAGAAGCCCTAATTGATCTGGAACAAGTCCTCCGATTCCGATCCAAGCAGGTAGCTACCTCCTCCTACTCATTAGCTTTCTCCGATTGTTAACCACTGTATCCATCCGAATTGGTTTTCTATTAATATTAATTCTGAATTTGCATAAAAGACAATCATTCACTGATAACCTTAGGTCAAGTCATGTGTTTTTTTTATACATATGTAAAGTCTTCTTAAACTATCAAACCAATAGGGCTGGAAATAACAACTACCAAAAGTCTCATTTTATATGGATTGTTGTTTTTTATTTTGCACCATTGACTCCCGATAATGTATGTGTATGAGAATTTGTATCATTAAATTAATAATAGAGTGTTAGCAGGAAAAGTTGACTAGTCATGAGGTAGACTTCATTATGACTTGGAAGTCAAATAAACTTCAGCACCTCACTCTAGGTGCATGCGCTGGTGGAGCAATTGCATGGTTGGGTAAGATGATACACACATTTTTAATTTCTTTTTCGTTTATTTCATGCATCGTCTAGTTTCAAGATGCTTTGTTGTGTTTATCTGTTGCTCTCATTTGAATATGCTACTTTCAACCCTTTTCTATTGGACTGCAGTGGATGTGGTGGTTTTGATTCGGTTACATATAAATGGGTCGATCTGGGTTATGTGTTCATCTCGAACAGGTCTAATGAGTAAACATAATAATAGATTACAAGGAAATGGGTCAAATGAGTCATTTACGACCTCATGTTGGGAAGCTCATAAACACAAAATATAGGCCAGTTTTCTTGAATAGCTCAACTGCTACCTGTTTTATGTAACCACTATTCGTAGTAAGTTAACATTTTTTGTTAATTTGTTTCTCATTGTGTTAATATATTGCCACTGCCCACTGCTATCAATCAAAGTCTTCTTTTTGGTAGTCATATACTTATATTCACTAAAATTTGCAATGGTTTTAGACTTTTAGTTATTTTTTTTGTTGTCACAGCTACAGGAAACCTTAACCGAATGCTTCGCATCAACCTTGCAGGAGGTAATCAACTCTCTCTCTCTCTCTCTATACACACACACACGCTAGCATCAACAATCTGTTAGCAATACCTTGTATTTTACAATGTCGAGTAAAATTCAGTAGTGTTGGCAGATGACTAGATGCAACATCAAGAAGATTATATTTATCTGTCATTTGTATGCACACATAATAATATTGTTGCATATGCAATATAGAATGCATAAAAGTGACTACCTTTTATTGTTAAGCAACAGTGACACGTACTTGGTGGAGGATATACGAATCCTGTGACGTGAGTTTACTGGTTTAATCATAATTAACATCAAGTTGTTCAGCTTGCAAGTATAAAATATATATAAAAAAAAAAAACTTTTAAACAGACCATAGTGTTCAGCTGATAAACTTAGAAAGACGAAACCATACTGAGAAACCATAACATCAGATTTCATTATAATAATCAAACTTAAAACTCAAATTATTTTCTTATTCAAGTGATTACATTAGTTTTCCTTAAGTCTCACATGCAAAACAAATTTCTCATAGCTCCCTGAACCTGTGGGCAAGGACACTTTTTAATTGTTCTATGAATTTATGTTACAAAAGTATTTTATCTGTATAAATAATAGAATCTAAGTGATTGAATGAAAAAAATATAAATGAAGAATGTGACCGTCTCTATCTGCCATCCTTCTTTGGATAAACTAAACATATTGGTTGATGTATCAGACACATTGTTTCTTTTGTTTCTTAATTTAGTCCGTGCTCGAACTGTGCCTTTGAGATAGTCAACATGGTTTTTCAAGTTATTAACGTGTTGTTTTTATTTTTGATGAACCACCATGTACTATTAGCGATACTAATGCTACAAGTCTTTTCTAGAGTGTATATAGCTGTTACAGATTGTATTGTTGTCAGCAATCATTATAAATCTTCATTTAGACAAAAAGTTACAGGGGAAAACTTTTGGTCAAAAATTGGTCACGAGTCACGACTGAAACAGGTTAGGAAGTCATATTACTGTTCTTTGTCAAGAAAGTTTGGTGAAAACGTGTCTTGAAACATGTATACATGAGATTGTTTTAAATGGGCAAGTAAGTGATTATTTTTAAGTCACTTTCATGAAAAAATGTTACACACTTATGAGGTTATAATTATATCCCTAATCAAAGACAAATGGAAAACCATTTCAACTATCTCAAAGGCAAATCTGGAGCATAGATATAATCAAGAAACAAGCTGGCTACATGTTTGATCTGACAAGCAACATGTACGTTCACGAGCCGAGCTGAGCCAGAGCGAGCTCGGGTTCGGCTCGAATAGCAAATCGAGCTGGCTTGGCTCAGATTTGTAACTGAGCCAAAAAGTCGAGCTTAACTTGTTTTAATCGGATTAAAAAAGAATTTAGTAAATGGTTGCACCATGTCTATATGTAAAAAATCAATAAACACCTTCAACAATTATATCTATATATCTATATGTATACCTAATGCCCTAATAAATAAGTAAATGGTTGCACCACGTCACAGTTATGGGAGCGCAGGTATCTTTTTCCCACTTCTCTTATTTCACCCCTTCGTATTCTATATCTTAATATAAAAAAGTTAGTTAAAAAAGCAATAGTAATAAAACATAATATGTTAAATATATTAAAGGTAGTAACTTTCAATATTATAGCTTTAATATGTATTTTCAGTCATATCTTATCTCAAAAGTCAAATATCGTTTTATAATTTCTAAATTCATTACTAACTATTTAATATTTCCTTTATTCAACCCATGTAATACGCGGTTTCAAACTGAGCCAATCTTGAGCGAGCTTTTTTCCAGCTATTTTCGAGCAAGCGACTAGCTTTTAGGATAGTCCTATCTGGAAGAACATTAAATTTCATCTATTTCAGCTCTCTATCTTGGTACTCGCTTCTCATGATATGAATCTTTTTAACCAATTGTAGGAGCTGCTACTTTGACTGCAGCATGGAGATTAAGGCAGTCTTGTAATTCATCCATTGAGCAGATTCTCTCCATGGATGGAAGTCGGATGCAAAGAGAATTGGCAAATATGTGAGTCATTTAATTGTTTTTCTGTTGCAATGCTTTTATTCTTACTTATTATGACATATGTTACGAGTGTTGTTCTATTTCTGTTGAACTCCAGATACAATGAACATATTTTTGCACTGCAGCATACTGAAAAGGTACCAGAATCATCCAATGACAACAAAGCTCATATCTAAATGGTTCTACTGCGAGAATGTATTTGATGATTCAACATCAGACGTACCAAAATCACGGTGGCGTTTTCGTAATACTTTTGTTGAAAGCTCGCCCCATCCCCAAATGACAGAAAATAATGAAGCCCATGATAATCATGATTCCAAAACTGGTCCCGACATCAATCCAGTTCCCGTAAGTATCTTTGCCTGCTTTGTGTATCATTTATTCAGAAATTTCAATTGTTAATTCACATAAATTATTATTTATAATATATTGTATTTAACACTTTAGCTAGAGTAGTTAGAGTAAAGTACAGTTTTAGTCCCTGTGGTTTGTCCAAAGTAACTGTTCTAGTCCAATAGTTCTAATTTCACATTTTTGGTCTGTGTGGTTTCTAATTTGTCGCAATCAACTATGGCTGGCAATGTCATCTATTCTTTCGGTTTGTCAGCGCCCACGTGAGGGGCATTTTAGTCCTTTTATTAATCTCTTTTCTAGAAACCAAAAAACCCTATAACTTCTTTAACTTTTTTCAATCGAATTCAAACCTTAAACTCGTTCATCAAATTAACCACTGAGGTCTAAACAAATGAAATCATCTATTCTTACTTGAACGGTTTCACTACTCAAATTTCAATTAAGAATCAATAATTTCGTTCGTTTAAACTTCAATGGTTAAAGAAGTTATAGGGCCTTTTGGAGTTGGGAAAAAAGATGGATAAAAGGACTAAAATGGCCCTCATGTGAGGGGCCATAGTTGATTGTGACAAATTATAAACTACATTGACTAAAAAGTGAAATTGGAACTATTGGACTATAATAGTTACTTTGGTCAAACCACAGGGGCTAAAACCAGGGGCGGACACAGTGTATGATTAGGGAGGGGAAAGGCCCCTCGTAAGCCTGGGGCTGGCAAAACAGGTCTTATTATAAGCCTAAGGCATTTCGACGTCATTTGCAGATGGGTTGGGGCACTTTGAAGCCATTTTAAATGGGGTTGGGCCCACTTATATACATGATAAATTATGGATTTTTAAATATGAATATGTCAGACGCAATATTTTGAGTTTTCTAAATTATAGAAATGTGCTGTGAAAGTTCCATTTTTATGTGTATAAGTTTTTTTCCTGGGTATTTAGTATGGCTTTTATTTAACTTATTGTTTGTTTATCTATTTTTGAAGTGTTAATTTTCTATTATATTTAATTAACTGTACTTTTTGTGTTCTTTTTAATGGTTTAATGTTATTTTGTCGCTACTTTTTGTTTATTTACCTGACCTGCATTTTGAACCGACCTAACTGGTAAAACCGTACTTTACTGTCATAAATAAAAGAAATTCGATAAAATGTGCTAGAAAATCTTGGAACCGTTTTCAACATTATTGGTTTCTAAACTGTTTACAATACAGATGAAAAGCGGGTTTGCTGCAATGGAAAATCCGTTTGATTGCGTTTTTGGACTTCCAGCAAGTGTAGAGGAAATTCAACGCCCCGTCACTGCTAAACCACCAAGAAAACATAATAACCGGAAACAGAGACGGGCTCATCGCAGGCATCATGCTCACCACCAGGATGATTATTCCTAACCTCATATAATTATATATGGGTGCGCGTACGCTAAGTCTTCGAGACTGAATGATAATTGCTAATTATTTAAGGTGCATGAGTGTGTTCTGACTTTTTAATGTGCTCAAGGTTAGCAATGTATAATGATTGGGAGGCCTAAAGTGTGGTTCACTTGACACATGATTTGATCTTAGGATTTATGTCAATCTTCTCATTGATGGTAAAAAATAAACCGGCTCATTATGTTTGTAGGAACTGGTGTGGGATGGAATCGGTTTTGTCATTGGAAAACTAGAACCGGTTGGGTTTCGGTTTGTATGATTTTATTTTATTTAATATAAAATATAAAGTAAAAAAAAAGATGCTCACTTTTTAATTATCCTTTTAGAAATCACAAAAACATAAATTGCAATGCATTGTAAAAAACATAGAAATCAAAATATTTTTACTTATTAATGCTAAATCTTCAGTCGTTTAGTGTTTAATCGTTGCTGTTTAATATTACTTGTTGAAACCTTAACTGCATCAAAAGCAATTTCTTCACCGGTAAGTGTGGTTGTCATCCTCTTGCTACCTCCTCGTATATGTTTGCTTCTATGGTATTTTTGCCTTCAACTTAGGTTATAGGGTTGCTGTAACGGCTAGATCTTGTCCCACTGGTCAAGACCGGTTTTCCAACAATATAAAAAATGTAAAAAAAAAGAGGTAAATCCTGAAAGTTAAGGTATTACATGCCATCATAGTTTGCAACACTAGTAATAAATTTCTAAGCTGTAAATGCAATTAGATTCATCCCAATACATAAAACAATTTAGAAATTACATTAACATGCATGCATGCGTATTTGCTGCATGTTATATAGAATCAGATGAGTTCTACTGCATACAATCAATTAGAACACGTACAAACGCATTAATTAACGAAATCATATACTAATTTTGTTGGAGAGGATTAGAAATAGCTAATTCACGGGCCTCGAATTTGGCCAAAGCAGAAACAGCCAGTCGGTTGATCTTCGGGTATCATACCTCCACCTTTGCTGGTATCAATGGCCTCTAATAGCTTCACAACTTCATCCATTTCCGGCCGCTTTTCTGGATTTGCATCCCAGCATTTTCTCATAATGTTTGCTAAAGAACTTGGGCAGCATCTTGGTATTTCTGGCCTTAGATTCTAACATCATATAATGAGTTACAATCAAGTTAATTGGGTTGGTATTTAACTAATCAATGCTTCTAGAAAACAGGAAAGTTGTGTTTTCCTCCTAAAAGAAATACTTATGTTTTACTTCTAAAAAGTCTGAAATTTTTGAAAATTGTTAACAAGGTGTAGTAAAAATTCATCTAAATCTTGTTTTTCTTTCTCCAAGGAACAGGTCTTTTCATTTTAACCATATTATAGATGACGCGATTAACACAAATGTCAAACATTAATACAACTCATTTAACTTCTTTATATCTAATGTTTTTATCAGAGTTGTATGTTTCATGTACCAAGAAGATTGAATGATGGAGCGTAGGCCTACATATTGTACTTTTTATTAAAATTGTGTCTTAAACAGGTCCCTAGAAAATGTCAGCATAAGTGTATGTGTACTCACGTGTCGAACAACTGCCGAGGAAACTTCAGAAAAACTGAGAAATGGGTATGGAAGATCACAGCAATAAGTTTCCCACAAGCATACACCAAAGCTGTATACATCACATTTTCTATTGTACGGCTTTCCTTGTAGAACCTGATAAACACATGTTAGCTAGCTTTTCTATGCGACACGAATTATAGTTTATAAACAAGTTATATAAATAAAAGCGCGAAAGTTAAACTAGATCACCTCAGGAGCCATATACCCTAGAGTTCCAGTTTCACCCGTCATGTCTCTAGGATTCTGAGCTTCAACACGAGCAACACCAAAGTCAGCGATTTTTAGGTTTCGATGAGCATCTAGCAACATATTTTCGGCTTTAACATCACGATGCACAATCTTCTTCGAATGGAGGTAGCTCAATCTGCATAAAACCCAAATACTTGTGGTAGTAGTACTTGAATCATTAGAGATATAACATGATCCAAATTGACGCATGGAGTTATAAATTAACGACGTTTAGAGTAAGATAATATAAAAGTCCATATCATACAAGAGAAACTCACCCTCTAGCTAGATCCATAGCAAGCTGAATAACAACTTTAAAAGGGAGCTTCTTCCTCCTATTCTTGTACAATAAACCTTTTAGCGTCCCACCCGTGAGAAACTCGACAACCACACAGCAAGCCTTTGATGGAAGTTGATCCATGGGACCGTCACTTTGGGTTCTCTCAGGAATCTTGAGATTCGATGTCCCCATTGAAGCACCCACAAACTGCATTTCACTTTAGGATTATTTAAAACATCAAAAGAAAGTATGCGTTAAACAGGAATATGCGTTTGCGTACGCTAGTAACATTTGGATGGTCTAACTTGTACCAAACAGCAACTTCTTGCCGGAATGATGCTCTTAAAGAAGCCAGTTCTGTAGTAGTTGCCATATCATCCTCACCCCAATCCAATAGTTTCACTGTAAATCAAGAAATACCCAGGATTTTAATATAGATCATCAGATAATTCGGTTCTATCAAATATTTGATACCAATTTGGTAAAACAACAAAATATTCGAGTTGATCTAAAAGTTAGCAGACTTATATTTGGATTAGTTACATGGGCAAAAAAGGGTCCAACTTAGAAAACACATAACTTGGGCTACTTTTATTTCGGGCTCACAAATAATGGAGTAATTCACGATCTATTAGGAAGTCATTCGCATTTTGGTGGTCAGTTTTAGCTTTTTTAGTTTTGGCTCAACGTGCCATGAAAAGAATCTTATAAAAAAGACTCTTGATTGTGTTATCTTTTAATTTGATGTTGCTCTGCGTTATATGTCTGGAATTAAAAACCTTTACCAGATACTGATAAATTGTTTCGGATTAAATGTGTGAGGAATGAATGCATGAGAGGCCTTGAAAAAAGAAAATTACCAGCAACATCTTGGTCATCATAAGTGCCACGATAAACGGTACCATATGTTCCTCTAGCAATAAGATTTTTGAGTTCCAACTTAGCCAAATCAATCTCCCATGGTTCCTTTGGTCCATTAGACTCAACGTTTCTCGACCATGCGCGACTCAAATGTTTCTCTAGATGCACGTCCAAGCTTTTGAGATCAATTTGATCCGCTCTAAACAACATGTCTTTGGTGCTCGCAGACATGTTGCTGTCCCGCAACATATGATTCTCTCTAATGCTTCCCATGCTTTTCAAGTTTGATTCAGAAACCTCCGGCTTCGGATTTTCTTCGGTTTCCTCATTTCTTGAATCCATTATCTGGAAATAAACAGATATATGTTCACAAATACAAAATAGGTACAAAACCAAAAAAAAAAAAATGTTACATATTCTTTTCATATATAGATTTGACATTTATATTTCAAAAGTCCTAATCAAATGCATCATAAGGAACATTATATGGGTACCACACTATGTATTATGATTTTGCTTTTGACAAAAAAGATTGATCAAGCATGTTTGATTTCAAGAAAATGTTACAAGATGAATGGTAAAGGAGGACATACACACCAAATTGATTGCTCTAACAAATTGTAAGAGAGAAAGATGAAAGGGAGAAATAAAGGTTGACTATACCCTAAAATAATGAAAGAAAGAAAGAAAGAGACGAGTCACAGGATGATGTAATCCGAAAGATAAGATAAAAACTAAAGATAAACGATTGTTTATAGGAGCCATTTATTTTGCGAAATTATTGGGAAAGGAGATTAAGTGGCTCTAATCTCTTACCTATTAATTAGACTTGTGAAATAAGTGGCTCTAATTCTCTTGTAGATCAATTTTTACTCTTTCTTACCACATTTTTTGCATGTCCCTCGTTTATCCAACAAGATAAATAAACATAGGGCAGTCCAAAAATGGAGGATGGAAACAGACTTCCTTTTTTGATATCAGTTACTTGTATTTTGTTAAATAAAGATTATAAAACATTGTTAAGAAGTAGCTTTCATGTACTTTTGATAAAACTAGTACACAAGAGGTTGCCAAAACATTGATCTGTTAGTGATGGGATAAACAAGTCCATCGTTAGTTAACATGTATTTTTTAGTTCTGGTCTGGTCGGGTGGGGTCTAGCAATAAAAAAGATAAAACTAACTTAAATTTCAAAAAACATAACAAAAGTATATCAATCGGTAATAAGAAATGCATAATAGAAATACAATATCTCTAAAGTTGCTTTCCACGTATTTTTGTTTTGTTTTTTAAACCAAGTAATTCTATGACGATGGAAACAATTCAAAGCAAGTCTTTTCAATATAACAAAAACAACGACCTCTCGAATTCTCATCTATCTGATTACACAAATTGGACTTCACATGCCACATTACCGAAAAGCGTTTCTCAACACTTGCTGTTCTGACGGGTAAAACAAGAGCTATCTTTAATAAACCATACACATATTTAAATGCAGTGTGCTTCTTCATTTCGACCATCAATTTAACAAGATTATACAGGGTGTAAGGTCTATAAATAATGCTTGGGATTCAAACACGTATTTTGGAGTTGATATAGTAAAAGCAAAAACTACTTCTACGACAACAAGGAGCTGAAGACTGCTATGCTAAAACTGTTACTATAATTAAGATCTATAAGCGAAAACTAAGGAATGCAAGAACACTTCTGTTTGAGAAAACTGTCGGCTTTCAATGTATTAGTGTTTTCTTAATTCATTTTATAGCTCTTGCACTGGATATTGCCACATTTCTCTATGTAAACACTTTGTGATTGAATGAAGCTTTGATTGATATTTACTTGTTATACTATTCAACATCATATTTCATGCTCTTATAGTTTGATATCACATGGATTCCGCATTTGTGATATCAAAACCAATTTGTATTGTAAAGACCATGGTCCTTGAAGAGGTAGGTCCCAGCAGAGCCCAGTTGGACCCGCAAGACTCACCTTGAACAGGGACGTCTGCGCAATGACCAACTGCTCCAGCAGGACACACCATGCTCAAAGAACCTTACGCGCAGTACGCCAGCTGTACCCGCAGGGAAAGCCTCCCAATGGTGAAGTACCCCGCCTGTTCCCGCAGCTGCGGATACAAGCCATCAGGGAAGGCTACCCGCACTAACAGCAAGGCTACACGCACAAGGCATTCGTTACTTCAGTAGTCACATGAAGGAATGAGCAAGGCGGGAACACTCCCGCCTAAATGAGCCAGTCCGTATGCTTCTGGAAGGTCTTTCGTACTATACCTACTAAGGTATGGGCGGAACAGACAGTTTGACCAGAGCAGCCCATGAACTAATCACAGGGTGACAGCTCACCGACAACAATACGAGGAGGAGCACCCTCTAGTACTGTTTGTCACTATTAGCCGCTGCTTACTCACCAACCCTTACGATGGGACGTGCGCAGCCTACAGTTGGTGGAACAGTGCGTAGCCGGCAGTAAAAGGAACAGTATACAGCCGACCTTATTACTGTTGGCCGTAACCTATCCACCAACCAGCATGGCTTGTGCGTGATCCACTGTTGGTAGAACAGGAATACTATTCAGCCGGCTATACCTGCTTGGAAACCTACCTTCGGCTATAAATACTCCAACACCTTGGAATGGTAAGGACATCATCTGTTATCTCAATTTTATCTAGCAATCTCTTAATATACACTTATATTCAGAGCAATCTAGTCTGATTCTCACGCCAGAGGGTGGTCACAAGGAGGAACCCCCCCTTCTCAGTGACGAGCTTACGGTGTCTGTTTTGCAGGTCCCCTAAAGAACAACCTTCTCTGCTAGACCTCATTCGTGGGAAACATTACTTAACCCCCAGATTATCTATAATCTGCCTGTGGGTTCACTTAGTGTTTCTTCATTGGCGCCATCCGTGCATAAAAGCTAGAACTATTTTAGTTTTTTCAAAATTTCTGAAGAAATGGTTAACGTTACTCCGGTCCCAAGGCCAGTAACCGACCAAGAAACCCCGGTAACCACAACCCCAGCAACTGGGGGGAACACCGGCGGTTATACAAATCTTACGAACACTACCCCGACTACCCAAGCCGGGGCAAGTGCAGTAAATATTCCACTGGGGTTCACTGATGCCCAGTTGGAAAAACGACCGAGGGCCCCTCGCCAAACACTAGATCAAGTGGAGGCGTGGGCCGAAGCACGTCAAAGAGAATTCCAAGCTGAATTGGATGAACGCTTGCGTTCAGTTCAACAGGCTGACGAATTCGGCAGTACTCGCCAACAGCTCAATATGAACAGCGAGTGCGAGTACTCAGACGAGGAGAGAGAGGAATCCGACACCGACGCAAACCCTCGCCATAAGGCGAAAGGGAAGCGTAAGGAAACGGACTCCCAGCCAAAAAGGAATTTTGGGGAAGCTTTTAAACCAACAAATGCAGAGAGAAACCCGCGTGACTTCTCAAAAACCTTTAGGCCAACTGCTACAAATGCAGGAAAGTCAAAGTTTGCAAGGGACATTGCGGAAGCAATCGCCCCGAGAAGTGCCAAACAAATGTCTAACATTGGCACTTATGATGGTCTATCCGACCCAGACGACCACTTGAACAGATTCATTGCGGGGGCAACCGTCAGTAACTGGACGGAACCCACGTGGTGTTATATGTTCCAGATGACTCTGGTTGGAGCGGCTAGGGCATGGTTCGATCGTTTACCGGTCCACCACATATATGACTGGGCGGACTTTCAGAACAAGTTCAGCCAGCACTTCAGCCAACAGAGGAAATACACCGAGGAACAGTGGACAATCCTCAACTGCGTTAGAGAGGAGGATGAATCTTTATTATACTTCATCACCCGCTTCAAATCCAAAAAGCTAAGTCTCGGCAACGTAAGTGAAGATCTTGTTCGCGCCGCTTTCATCCAAGGCGCCGAATACCCGGAGCTTATCCGCACATTGACGGGTAAGGATGGCATGCCATCAACATGGGATGCCATCATGACGGCGGCCAAGCGCTTTGCCGAGACAGAGAAGCAACTGGGAAGGGACCTCCCCCAGAGTACACACCTCTACACGCAGAGGACAAGAGAGAACAATGTCCGGATCGCCCGGCAGAACAAAAAGAGGAAGCTAGGTATCTGGCAGTCAAGGGTAAACTTTGACACCTCATCCAGCTCTCGCCCTCTTGTTGGCGGAAGAAATCACACACACCCTTCAAGCCAAAAGCACCGGTGGACGCCACTCACCAAAAGCGTCACGGAGATATTTGCCACTGAAAAGCTACCGTGGCCAAAAGCTCCAGTGATCCGGCACCGACCTAATGCGGATCAGAGCAAATCCTGTGACTTCCACGGGACAAAAGGTCATGGTACGGAAGAGTGTACATCCTTGAAAGATATTGTTGAAGCATTCGTCAAGGATGGAAGATTGGCACACCTGGTGGCATCAATCAAGAAGGGAGGACGGAACGACAACCGGTACCGGGGCAACGGACGAAAGCCCGTTGACATCAGCATCAACATGGTTCATGGCAACATCAGAGGAAGAAAAAGGCGAACGCCAGAACCATGCGCGTGGAAGGAAGCTGAGGTGCGCTTCTCGCGAGTGCCAGGAGGACCCAGCAAAGAAGGCCCTATCGTCATAAAAAGCCAGCTGGGGCACTACATCACTTCTCGCACTCTTGCTGACAACGGCGCCTCGTCAACGGTGATGTACAGGCAGTTCTTCGACAAGCTAGATGACGAAGACAAGGAGCGCCTGGAAACGATCTGCGCCTCGATGGAAGGGTTTGATGGCAGCACAAGCACCTCCCTGGGTATCCTATCTTTCCCCGTCACTCTTACAGATGGAAAACACTCCCGCACAGAAGATGTGGACTTTGTCGTAATGAGGAAGCCACACCACACGTACGACATTCTCTTCGGGAGAGACGGGATGGCAAGATTCAACGCTGTGGTATCCTCAGTCCACGGCATGATGGGATGGCCAACAGCTGAGGGTGTAGCGATGATCACCGGCATTCCCCAGGTATGCATCGCATCTGTCTCATCTAAACCCAAACCAAAGATGGCTAAACCAACCATCACCGAACCAGAAAGATGGGCCTTCAATGGCAAGTACCCTGACCAGGCCGTAACCATTGGCCCAACAATTGTTGATCCCACACGCACCTTACTTAAGCGCTTATTACAAAGGAACACCGACATCTTCGCGTGGACACCAGCTGACATGACTGGTGTACCCCGGAGTAAGGCAGAGCATAAGCTCAAATGCGATCCGGCTGTCACACCGATCGTACAAAAGCGCAGAGTAATGGGGCCAGAACAAACTAACGCGTGTAGAACCCAAGTCAAGGAACTTCTTGACGCAGGCATCTTACGCGTTAGTAGATATCAAACTTGGGTTGCAAATCCCGTTATGGTACCGAAGAATGACAAACAATGGCGCATGTGCATAGATTTCAAAGATTTGAACAAAGCATGCCCCAAAGATTGTTATCCGTTACCTGAAATTGATCTTAAGGTGGATTCGTTGGCACCATTCCGCCTTAAATGCTTCCTGGACGCGTATAAGGGGTACCATCAAATCCACATGGCCGTTGATGATCAGGACAAAACCGCTTTTCGGACGCCCGATGGCACATTTTGTTATCAAATGATGCCATTCGGACTTAAGAATGCCGGGTCCACATACCAACGCCTGATGGACAAAGAGTTTCATTCCCAAATTAGGAGGAACTTGGAAGTCTACATGGATGACTTGGTCATCAAAAGCCCTGACCCAGAAGCGATGTTGAAAGACATCGAAGAAACTTTCAACACGCTCAGGAAGATAAACATGAAGCTCAACCCGAGCAAGTGTGCCTTTGGAATGGAAGAAGGGAAGTTCTTGGGGGTCATCGTCACTAAAGATGGCTTCAGGGCGAACCCTGAAAAGGTCGAAGCCATTATCAAAATGGAATCACCTACTACCATCAAACAGGCTCAGACACTGAATGGACGACTAGTGGCACTTAATCGCTTTTTGGCAAACCACGCGGATAAGTCGTTTCCCTTCGTGTCAACGTTGAGAAACTGTTTGAAGAAAACGCACTTCCGCTGGACACCAGAAGCGGAAGCAGCTTTTCAGGAGATTCGGTCACGCTTGATCGAACTCCCAACACTCACAGCACCAGAAGCGGGAGAGGAGTTAATCCTATACCTTTCCGCAACTGATAGAGCAACCGGGGCAGTCCTGCTAGTAGAGCGAAAAGGCATCCAGATGCCAATCTATTATGTCAGCCGTATCCTAACAGACGTAGAAACCCGGTACTCTACCCTCGAAAAATTAGTCTTAGCACTTATACACGCTTCACGCAGGTTAAGACGATATTTCCAGGGTCAGCCAATCACCATTCTCTCCAACTTCAAACTTGCAAACGTTCTAGGCAAACCCGAGTTATCGGGACGCCTAGCCAAATGGGCAATTGAGTTGGGAGAGTACGCGATAAAGTATAAGCCAAGACCAGCCATAAAAGGCCAGGTTCTGGCCGACTTTATTACAGAAGTGCCTGCATCACGGGAAAAAGAGTGCCAGGAAGAGGCTCAACCCTCTCTAGCACAAGACATCAATGATGTCTGGCGACTCTACACTGACGGGGCAGCCAATAACGAGGGTTCAGGCGCAGGGCTAAAGCTAACCAACCCAGCGGGCCAAGAATACACTTACGCTATTCGACTGGATTTTCCAAGTACGAATAACGAAGCCGAGTATGAGGCATTCCTGGCTGGGCTGAGAATTGCGCGTAAGATGGGAGTGAAAAACTTGGAAGCCCACGTGGATTACATGTTAGTAGCCAATCAAATCAACGGGACGTACACGGCCGTGAACGACACAATGGCCCTGTACCTCGCACAAGCAAAATCCCTTATGCGCGATTTCAATGACTGCAAAGTCATACACGTCAAGCGAAGTGAAAACAAAACTGCGGATGCGTTAAGCAAGCTTGCATCATTAGCCTTTACCCACTTAGGAAAGGATATCCGCATTGAACTCCTCGAGACACCATCGGTCCCGCATAAGGAAATTTGTGTCATCCAAACCAGCACGGAAACGTGGATGACACCAATAATAAAATACCTTGCGGCAGGTACACTACCGGAATCCAAAACACAGGCAAGAAAACTACGCTGTAAAGCATTGAATTATCAACTGATAGATGACATCCTTTACAGACGTAACTTTCTTGGCCCACTCTTAAGATGCGTGGACAACCAAGATGCTGACTACCTCCTAAGGGAAGTACACGAAGGCATCTGTGGAGTACACGCAGGTCCCCGCGCTGTTGTAGCCAAGCTAAACAACGCGGGATACTTTTGGCCGGGGATGCATACGGATGCACTGGCATACATCAGAAAATGCAGGTCTTGCCAGCTTTACGCACCCAACACGCACCGCCCGAAGAATGAACTTGTTCCAGTCACTTCTTCATGGCCATTTCAGAAGTGGGCCATCGATGTGACAGGCCCATTTCCTACAGCAGCAGGAAATGTTCAGTTCCTAGTGGTAGCCATCGACTACTTCACCAAGTGGATAGAAGTAAAACCTTTAGCCCAAACAACCGCGAAACATATCAAAAAATTTATTTGGGAATTTATTATTTGTCGTTTTGGACTTCCACAGAATTTGGTGAGCGATAACGGCACCAACTTTGCTGACAAGAAGCTACAACAGTGGCTGAAAGAACTTCAAATCACCCACACCTTTACTTCAGTGGCACACCCGCAAGGTAATGGTGAAGTGGAAAGTGCAAACAAGAGCATCGTCGAAGGCATCAAGAAAAGACTCTTGGAACACAGATCCGGCTGGGTGGACGAGCTTCCGCACGTCCTTTGGGCAAACAGAACGCTGAAGAAGGCCAGTACGGGAGAAACCCCGTTCAGCCTCACTTATGGCACGGAAGCCATGGTCCCGGTCGAAATTGGTTTACCCTCACCAAGGATCTTGATTCAGCCAGAAGACAATGATGCGGAAAGACGGTTGGATCTTATGCTGACCGAGGAACGCAGAGACTTAGCCGCAGTGCGTGAAGAGAACTACAAGCGACAAATGCAAAAGTACTACAACACGCGGGTAAAACTCTGCAACTTCAATGTAGGAGACTACATACTGCGTAACAACGAGGCTTCGAACCAAGAACGCCCAGGAAAGCTGGCCCCGGTCTGGGAAGGGCCATACATTATCAAAGAAGTCCTGGGAAAAGGCGCATACCGGCTCGAAAGGCTCGATGGCACTCCCATCCCAAGAACGTGGAATGGAGCTCAATTACGCAAATGTTATATGTAGATCAATTCCAAAACTTGTAAAGAAAAGGCCTAGAGCCACTTCTAATGGAAATGATTCTCCTTTCATAATGTGTTAACTTTACCTTTATACTTATGAACTTCCCACACTGGTGCCGGTATTCACCGCATAAATGGGGAAGAAGTAAGTCGTTACGTGTGGAAGGCGGCAAAACCCGCATAAACACAACGATAAAAATAAGGAAAACCTACACGCAGGTCAGATGTAAGTAAAGTTTAGCCATCCTTGTAAGTGCAAGTGACGGTCTTACCCGCACAATCACGAACAAGGAAGCAAAACTTCAACCTATCATCTACCACGTTCAAAGGTTATCCTAAAAAAGGATAAGGAAAACCTACACGCAGGTCAGATATGGGTGAAGTTTAGCCATCCTACTAAGTGCAAGTGACGGTCCTACCCGCACAATCACGAAAGAGGAAGCAAAACTTCACACCTATTATCTACCACGTTCAAAGGTTAACTTATCCTCAAAGATGAGGAAAACCTACACGCAGGTCAGATGGTAAAGTTTAGCCATCCTACTACGTGCGACGGTCCTACCCGAACAATCACGGAAGAGGAAGCAAAACTTCACACCTATCTACCACGTTCAAAGGTTAACTTATTCTAAACACTTGGAAAATTGCTAATTTAAACTAAAGTATGTGAGTCATATAACGTTTATAAAGCAAGGAATCCAATGAAAGAAGCGGTCTTAGCCGCACAAAGATTTACATTCCATAAATATTCGTTACAAGAATGGCCGGGTAACTACCCGCCTACAAGAAAGTAAATCTATACAAACTAAATCTATCCTAGCAGCGGGAAGGGATCTTTAGGATCAGGCTTCAGGGCCACTTCCACTTGGACCAGCGCCGTCAGTAGAGCGTGGCTGTTCAAGGAAAGCCTTAAGGATAGCTAGCCCATCATCAGCAGCAGCAACTTCATTCACCTTCTCCACCACCGGATGCGGGAAGGCAGCATACTGATTCACTGCTTGGTCGTAAATAGCTTCAGTATCCACATTATACAAAGGGAAGTTGGAAGGCGGGACGCCTTTCTCAACGAACCCTAGACCAAGCAGGAAGCCGACCCGTTCCCCATCCTCGTGAGAAGCGTTGAGGGCTGCACTCATAGCATCGTCGTAAGATGTCTCTGAGAAGACCCGATGCACAACCTACATAAGAAAATATACAAGTGTCAACACCCTTTCTATTTACAAAGAAGAGCGTAAAGACATGAAAGTTTACCTGAGACAACGCTTCTCGAAGAAGCCATTCCATGGCAGCCAGAGCTTCTTGGAGGGCAGCTTGAGCTTCGTTACGGGCGCGTTCGGCTTCACTCTTGTTAAGGTTGGTAAGCAACACTTCTTTAGCCGCAGCCTCTTCGACGCCCTTTAGCTTCCGCTCAGTATGGTCAAGCACCCCCCTCTGGTCCAAGATCTCCTGGAGCTTTTTGGCGTCTTCCATCGCCAAGGCATCATGAGCCTGCTGGAGAGCCTCTAATTTGGCTTTAAGTTCTTCATTCTCCACGCGCAGAGGCTCAGCAACAGCTTCAGCCTTGGTGTCCCTCTCGGTTGCGTTCCTCGCAGTTTCCTTAGCCACCCGAAGCTGTTCACTAACAGCTTGGGCAGCCTTGGAACGGGCCTCGAGTCGAGCCTGAACTTCAACCTCGAGGGCCTTGAAGGCCTTCTCCTTCTCCGCAGCCACTGCGGCAAGTTTTTGGTTCTCCTCCCGGACAGCCCGCGCCTGAGCTACTTCCTTGAGGCGAGCTGCTTTTAACTTGTCGTTTTCACGACAAAGCAGCTCGACGCGCGGCTGCATCCGGGCCAGGAGAACCCGAAGCTCATTGGTTAGTCTACCCTCCTGGTAGCTAGCCATGGCTTCCCCCAACGCACCACTGGGAGCAGCGTGACGAGCCCATTCCACGCACTCCACAGGGGTGCGAAGCATTGTTCCTCGGCGAATGTTCCATCGTGGAACATACACTTCATTGGAATCCGACACTGCAAAAAACACAAAGCAGTTAGGAAAAGATGATAAAATATATATGCATAAAATGGGCCAGAAGAACCCTACGCACCTGTAGGGTCAATAACAGGCCGATAGCCGCCGAACCCATCACCTGATCCCAAAGGAAATCCATCCAAGAGGTCAGGCAGATGGGAAGGTAGCAAAGATTGACGGGAAGCCCCATGCGTACCTGATGGACTGGCCGTCGTTGCCGATGGCGGGGGCATGGTTGCAGCCGCCGTGGTCGCCACCGCGGTCGCTGCCGCAGAATCCGCAGCAATAGTAACCGCCGGCTCTGTGAAGGATGCTGTAAAAATCGCACTCACAGCCGGCGGTGACGTCATCTCGGCTGGAACAGTCGGCTCAAAGGAGTGAGCAACTGATCCAGCGGAAGCTGGCGCAGGCGCCTGGGTCGACGCCTCAGGTAGGCTGACCAAGCCTACCGTCATTGGCGGAGAGGTACTACTAGGCGCTTCACCCTGGAATGCGCCAACATCCACGCCTGCGTAAAGAAGAAAAGTGTTAAAACAGATTAAGCTATGAAGATAAAAGCTAAAGGAAAGTTGTACTTACGGGTTTTCTTGAGCCTAAAGGTACGGAGAGGCGGGGACGGACCCGATGGAGCCGGCCTCTTTGCGCCGGTCACCGTCGTCTTCTTTGGCTCTCCGGAGGTGACAGTCGCAACCTCCGGAGCTGTGGTCTTACCACCACCGGGATTCCCCGCCACCTCTTCGCTCTCGGTCTCCGAATCAGACCGAGGCGCTGGATCGGCAGTGGAGGCCTTCTCCTTCCCCTTCCCGCCGGCAGCCTTCTTCTTCCGCACCAACGGAGGACCATCTGCGGATTCCTCATCAGAACATACGATTAGAGGAATTCCAGCAGAGGTTTCAGCATTGAGGGGTCGAGGGGCGAAGAGCGCCTTACCGGGCCAACGGGCGCTAAGGATCTCATGGCCTAGCGGATAGACCTCCACGAACCGATCCGCCGTTTGATCTAGGATGGGCAACTCGTTCTCATCTAGAGCGCGAGTACCCATCCGTGCGGGACCATCAGCCTCCCGCGGGTTCAGGAGCGACTGCAAGTCGTTCCCCTCTGAAATAAACAAGAAAAAGTTAGACGAAATTCAAAATCAACAAAAGGGAAAAAGGCATACCGTAAGGAACAGAGTTCGAACCGTATTCGAGGACGATCGGAATCTTGCGCGCATCAGCCTCCTTCCACACCCGGCTCATCCCCAGCATCACCATCCCGGACTCCGCAAACCGGTAAACCGGAGATTGGACCCGAGATATCTTGGCAAACCATTCCGCCTCCTGGTAGCTGGAGGCGTGAAGGCTGGGAAGTGCCTGCCCGTTCTTGAATTTCATGGCAATGGGGATGGCGCGGGCGGATATGAAGAAAAACTCCCTCTTCCACGCGCGAAGACTGCGCTCGGTCGCACAGATCTTTAAACCCTTAATCCGGGTTGTCAACGTGTACCACCCCTGGATGCACCTCCAAGTGTAGAAGGTCATCAGGCGGTCAACATAGGGCTCAACGCCCAGTATCCGGCACACCCACTCAAAATGGCGAATCTTGGCGATCGCCATGGGATGCAACTCGGTCAAATGAACACCATGCCTCTCAAGGACACGGTAAACAAACTTTGTCAATGGGAACCTAAGATTCCCATAGACAAAGAATGCTGCATAAACCCCGATCTTGCCTCGGGGGGCATCGTACACGGTCTGATGGGGTTCAGGAAACTCAGGCTCGAGAGACTCGAGCATGAACTTCCTGACAACATACCGGTACAGATCGCCAGGCAGAGCACACTGGCACTCGCCAGCAGTACTCCTGTCGTCAGCTGTAGAATCGATATCACGAGACATCTTGTAAAAGAAGAAAACGATTTCGGGAGAATGCTTGCCTGAAAAGGATAAGTATTCGCCGGAAATCGCAAAGAAGATGAAGAAAAGAGTGAAAGTGTGGATTACAAATAACCCTCTCCCCCTTTATATACTAATCGCAATTAATGCGATGAAATTATTGCGGAAGAGAGAGAAAACGAAGGTGCAATGAAACCACGACACGTGGCAAAAAGCAAGCTGGCAACAGCTGTTGACAGGACGCATACCATTAATTTCGCGGCCACGCGCCAGAAAAATCGCGCCCACGCGCCTGAAAAAGCGTCTGGAATGACCATGTACTGTCACGTCACCATAACTTCCTGCACGTCCTGACACAGTCAGAAGAAACCGTCGCACAACGTTTCAGATGTTTGGACTGTTCCTATCTTTCCACCAACTCTTCGAATTTCAAAATTCAAAATTCAAAAAGATTCAAGTGAGCGGGAAAATACCCCTTACCTTGGCAACCAAGTAACCGTAAGACGGACGCGGGTACAGTGTTAAGGCAAAACCCTTCACATACCTAGCACCCGCAGGGAATTGAAGCCAAGAATAACTTGGCAACCAAGTAACCGTCAGACGGATGCGGGTACAGTGTCAAGGCAAAACCCTTCACATACCTAGCACCCGCAGGGAATTGAAGCCAAGAATAACTTGGCAACCAAGTAACCGTCAGACGGATGCGGGTACAGTGTCAAGGCAAAACCCTTCACATACCGAGCACCCGCAGGGAATTGAAGCCAAGAATACCTTGGAAGTAAAGTAACCGTAAGACGAGTGCGGGTACAGTGTCAAGGCAAAACCCTTCACGTACTTAGCACTCTGTAGGGAATTCAAACCAAGAAGGATCTTCTGGGCCATGCTTGCGGAAACGTGAATAACATTCCCGCACGAGGGGAACGTCGAGAACTATATTGTTTGAAACTCCAAGATGGAATTGGTGGTTTCAGCATAAATGATCACTATGTCGAAAACCACCAAAACCCCATGGAGAATCCACACAATTGGGACTCAACGCTCCTGACGCGCGAGGAGGTTACAAACCTACCCGCTTCACACCCAAAGATCAAGCAGAAAAGTCGGGAATTTCTGCGTGACATCAGGAAAACCGCGGGATGAATCACCACGGAAAACCGAAAAACTATACCCTTTTCAAAACCCCTTGCTAAGTCCAAAAGTTCACCTCACTTTATTAAACATTCATGAGAAGAACATTGGACTGGGGGGACTTGAAGAGGTAGGTCCCAGCAGAGCCCAGTTGGACCCGCAAGACTCACCTTGAACAGGGACGTCTGCGCAATGACCAACTGCTCCAGCGGGACACACCATGCTCAAAGAACCTTACGCGCAGTACGCCAGCTGTACCCGCAGGGAAAGCCTCCCAATGGTGAAGTACCCCGCCTGTTCCCGCAGCTGCGGATACAAGCCATCAGGGAAGGCTACCCGCACTAACAGCAAGGCTACACGCACAAGGCATTCGTTACTTCAGTAGTCACATGAAGGAATGAGCAAGGCGGGAACACTCCCGCCTAAATGAGCCAGTCCGTATGCTTCTGGAAGGTCTTTCGTACTATACCTACTAAGGTATGGGCGGAACAGACAGTTTGACCAGAGCAGCCCATGAACTAATCACAGGGTGACAGCTCACCGACAACAATACGAGGAGGAGCACCCTCTAGTACTGTTTGTCACTATTAGCCGCTGCCTACTCACCAACCCTTACGATGGGACGTGCGCAGCCTACAGTTGGTGGAACAGTGCGTAGCCGGCAGTAAAAGGAACAGTATACAGCCGACCTTATTACTGTTGGCCGTAACCTATCCACCAACCAGCATGGCTTGTGCGTGATCCACTGTTGGTAGAACAGGAATACTATTCAGCCGGCTATACCTGCTTGGAAACCTACCTTTGGCTATAAATACTCCAACACCTTGGAATGGTAAGGACATCATCTGTTATCTCAATCTTATCTAGCAATCTCTTAATATACACTTATATTCAGAGCAATCTAGTCTGATTCTCACGCCGGAGGGTGGTCACAAGGAGGAACCCCCCCCCCCTTCTCAGTGACGAGCTTACGGTGTCTGTTTTGCAGGTCCCCTGAAGAACAACCTTCTCTGCTAGACCTCATTCGTGGGAAACATTACTTAACCCCCAGATTATCTATAATCTGCCTGTGGGTTCACTTAGTGTTTCTTCAGTCCTATAATAGCTCATTCAAGTTTGGCAAATCATATTTCATCTTTTATATTATTTACTAGGTTATAGACTCGTATACTACACGGGGTTGACAATGAAACCTTTTTAAGTATTAAATATTCATCAAGAAAACAAAATATATTTTTAGAAAGTATTTGATTAGAACAATTTTATAGAGTGGTTGGGGCTTTAAAATGTGTATCATACCGAATAATACTTGACACAAAAGTAAAGATAATTCATCGAAAATATATAATATAGTAATAAAATTTTGAGACCTATAAAATGAGTATCTTATCGTCACGGCCGGTCTTGAGAATTTGCGTGTCACGGCCAAACCGAAAAAAATATGCCCCTCTAAGCTTTAACGTATTAAATAATGTAAATAATTTTTTAAATGAAGATTAAAGTTATGGCAATAAACTAATAGTTAATCGATGATTTGTGAAGCTCGCATAACATTCTTGATAGCAATTTGGTGGATTAACTCATCATAGTTTATGCTCTCTAATATTATATTCTCAATAGCTATGATCACCAACCCGCTAAGTCTTTATTGGGGTATTGCGGATCGTAAATAAGAATTCAATAACTAGAATTTCGAAAAACTCCTTTCTGCAGATGCTACCATGACTGTTGGTGTTCGAAGTCGACGTTGTTGTTATCTCGCTTATTCATTTCATTTTTTTTATTTATTTACCTTTTATTGATTAACAAAAAGTAACGGGTCTCTTTCAATTTTTATTAACCTATAAGTCTTTAGGTAATTTATAAAAATTGGGTCTAAAATGTAGGTGAGTATATAAAAATATCAGGTATTATTATTTTTATATATACAACATTGGGAATTTTTAAAAAATTTTGTGCCCCCAAAAAAAATGTGCCCCGACTGGGCACCCACATTGCCTGGCCTTAGAGCCGACCCTACTAGTTATCGTATATGTTTATAGAACATTTTTTTAACGAATAACAGTGATTAATAAGTTAATTATAAGTATTAATTTTAATGGAGGTAAGCAGTGTAAGAGGTGAGATCCATTCCCAATTAACCAATCACACATTTTTGTATTTTTTATTTGATTTAATTTTTAGTTAAAAGTTAAAACCATTACTTAAGTGAAATGAAGATCAAATTAAAGTCTTATTACCTACGTGGCATAGAACATTACACTTTTTACCTCATTCTCTAACTAGTTACTTTTGATTCTGGTGTTGCGCCGGGAACGCGTTGTTACAATAGCGGTACGATACTATGCTATAGTTACCGGAAAATAAAATCCAGAAAGTAAAGTCATAATATGATAAAAAGGATATAGACATGTGTTCGTTTCGTTGCGACGACCTTTCGTCTCCACATCAAAACATAGCGTCAAAAAATTTATGTAATTTTTTTAGAAAATTATGATATAAAACTATAGAAAATGTTGATAATTAATTATTATGTTTCACTTTTAATAAAACCGAACAAGAAAATTATATAAAAGTTCAGAAAAAAAAAGGTAAAAGACAAATAAAAACAAAGTTGGCTTTAAACCTGGGTTCTCTAGGGAGCGAATGAGCGATGACGCAAACATTCAAGGCAGAATTAGTGATGACAATGGGTCAGGTCAGGTTTAGGTAATCCCAAACTCATATTCGATTACTAAAGCTCGTCCCAAACCCATCGGCTATTTATCAGGTAATTACCCATCAGGTATCAGAGATATGCATAAGGTTTCAGGTTTTTTATGATGGAAGTGCTCCAAAAGTATCCGTACAAAGTGGCTAAATCAGTTGAGAGGTTCAAGTCATGGGCTGGGTTGACCGGGTTTTCTGATGCACGTTTATTTTATGCTTTATGTTCTGTTTTTAATAAGTCTTTTAGACTGTTAGGTCTTTTCTTGTTTTCTTGTTTCAGTTTGTTATCTTTTCAAGTACTTATACTCGGTGCCCGTGTACTTGTAAAACACATGAAAATAATAAAAGTTTCCTCTCTTTCATTTTGAAATCTATTATTACTCTCGTTATAATCTGATTGACTGATCTTCAATGGTATCAGAGCCAAATCCCTACCCTCATTACCATTCAAAAACAGTTTTCCTAAAACCCTAATGGTCGAGCCAACTTTCGCAAACCAAACTCAGCCCACTCCGATCCGCATCTTTAAAGGGGACGGGTATGAATACTGGAATAGAAGGATGAAAACCATCTTCAGATCTCAAGACTTATGGGACCTGGTTGAATCAGGCGTTGATCATAGTGAAAACGACCAAACCCGTCTTAAAGCTTTATAAAAAAGGATGCTCATGCTATGGGAATCATCCAACAAGCTGTACATGATCAACTGTTCTCGAGAATGGCTGGAGCAACAAGTGCTAAAGAAACTTGGGATATCTTGAAAACGGAATTCCAAGGAGACGAGCAAGTTAAAGCAATTAAACTGCAAGGGTTGAGGCGTGACTTTGAAACCTGTCCATGAATGAAGGCGAGCTTATTGGTGACTATTTTGCCGGATCATGGCTATTGTTAGCTAAAAGCGTTCCTACAGTGAGGTTATCTTAGATTAGATCATTGTTGAGAAGGTCTTAAGAAGCCTTACACCCCAATTTGATTCATTGTTCCCACTATTGAGGTCTCTTTGGATCTTTCGAAATTAACACCAGTGAAATTAATGGGATCCTTGCAATCCCAGGAAGCACATCTAAATAGCCGGTCAAAAGAAAAGAGTGAAAGAGCTAAAGAGCAAGCACCGCAGGTTGTGCGACCACTAGTCCGGTGTTCCGATCTACCTCTCCTAGAGGTAGAGGTCGCAGATCATTTAGAGGTAGAGGTCGAGGGCGAATCACTTATCGCAACAAAGTTCCACAGTGCCATTTGTGTTAAAAGTTTGGCCATTTTAAACGTGATTGTTGGTACAATGGAGACAACCAAGTCCAATTCGTAATCGAAGAAACTCCTACTCAGACTTCCACTCAAGAACCTGAGGAGGAACCCAACCTGTTCATGTTGTTCACCGGAAGTGGAGACGAGCACTCAAGTCTTCTCTGGTACTTGGACTCAGGGTGTTCAAATCACATGACCGGGGTCAAAGAAAATTTGCAACACCTTGATGAGTCGTTTACAGTGGAAGTTAATCTTGGTGACAAGAAAAAATTTCAAGTAAATGGCAAGGGAATTGTATGCATCAACCTGCCAAATGGGAATTTTAGATTGCTTGAAGATGTGTATTGTATCTCGAGGTTAGAATACAATCTACTGAGTGTTGGCCAACTTATGAAAAAAGGATATGCCATTCGTTTTGATGATGGGAAGTGTGTGATAACAAATAAGCAAACCGGTGTAGATCTCATAACTATTAAGGTGGCTAAGAACAATATGTTTGTTTTCGATGCTTCAAAGGTCAAGTACCATCAGAAAGCTTCTCGTAACTGCAGTGATGCTGAAACTCAATTGTGGCATTTAAGGTACGGTCATTTTCATTCTCAAGGTTTGAAAACTCTTTTTGAGAAAAGTATGGTTTATGGTATCCCAAGTATAAACCTTGTAGACCCCTGTGAGGGGTGTATAATTGGTAAAATGGATCAGAAACTTTACTCTTCTCACTCATGGAGAGCAACCAAACCCCTAGAATTAATACATGCAGATTTATGTGGGGAAATGCAAGTGGAAAGCATGGGCCGCCTTTATTACTTTCTTCTCAATGATGATTTTTCAAGAATGAGTTGGGTTTATTTTTTTGAAAACCAAGTCACACACTTTTGAAAAGTTTAAAACTTTTAAAACCCTCGTTGAAAAGGAAAGTGAGCATCACATCAAGGTTTTAAGAACTGATCGTGGTGGTGAGTTTTTCTCACATGATTTTTTTATCTTTTTTGAAAAAAATAATGGGATTAAAAGGGAGCTCACAGTCTCCTATACACCCGAACACAATGGGGTGGTGGAATGAAAAAATCGAACAGTTATAGGAATGACGTGAAGCATGTTAAAAGAAAGAGGAGTGCCTAATTGTTTCTGGGCTGAGGGGGTTCCCACTACTGTTTACTTGATTAATAGAGGCACCACAAAAGCTGTCCCTGGGAAAACCCCATATGAGGCTTGGTGTGGTCGAAAACCATCTGTGCATCATCTTAAAGTCTTTGGATGTATTGCATACGGTCATATCCCTATTAATCAGAGAAGGAAGTTGGATGATAGGGCAGAAAAATGTATTTTCATTGGGTATTCCCAAGAAAGTAAAGGGTACAGGCTTTATAATCCCACTACTAAAAAGTTTCAAGTTAAAAGGAATGTTGTATTTCTTGAACATAATAGGAGGGAATGGGTGGATAGTAACCACTCTGCTGATGCATCATACAATATAGCTTTGGAGGATCCTTTTCCCATGAACATGAATCAAGATTCCCATGTGATTGATAATGACATTTCCCTAAATGGTGAGACCATGCAGTAGGCCAACACTCCTTTGAACTCAGCTGAAAGCCTACAAGACTTAACTTCCCCCATTACCCATCAGACTACTACTAACTACTCTACCACCTAACCTAATGCCAACTCACCTATCCACCCATTTACTAATACCTCTTCAATCCACTCACTTTGAAATACTACCCTTACCAATAATGTCACTCCACCGTTGCCTTCAAATATTGCAGTCATCGACCCCTCTAAAAGACAAAGAAAGCCTCCTTCTTGGCTTCAAGACTTTGAAAGTGGAGAAGGCTTGTCTGATGGGGAGGCTCAATTTGTTGCTCTCACTTCTACAGATCCTTCCACCTTTAAAGAGGCTGCTAATAAACATGAATGGCAAAGAGCTATGGCTAGTGAATTAGAGGCCATAGAAAAGCATGATACATGGGAACTGGTTAGTCTGCCTACTGAGAAAAATGTAGTTGGTTTAAAGTGGCTCTTCAAAACCAAGATTGGGGCAGATGGAAAGATTGTGAAGCATAAAGGCAGGTTAGTTATCAAGGGTTATTCACAGCAGCGAGGAATCGATTACTAGGAGATTTTTGTTCCTGTTGCACGGTTTGAAACTATACGTGTGTTTATTGCTGTTGCAGCTCAATGTGGTTGGGAGTTACATCAGTTGGATGTAAAAATAGCTTTCTTAAATGGAGAGCTAATAGAAAAAATTTATGTCAATCACCTTGAGGGCTTTGAAAAGAAGGGTGATGAAGACAAGGTATATCGGTTAAAGAAAGCCTTGTACGGTCTCAAACAAGCTCCAAGGGCTTGTATTCAAGGATTGATAAGTACTTCACACAACACGGGTATACTAGGAGCATCAATGAACCAACTTTGTATGATAAGAAAGTGGGTGATGATATTTGATGTGTTGCAAAACACATTCGTCTTTTGCACTTGTTTTAATAAGAAATCATGCTAAATTATAATGTTTATGTGTCGAAATTAGCATGTACTTATATATTTTCATATATCCAGGTACCCGTGCATGGAAAGAGCGAAAACGAGGCTAAATCATGAAGAAACGAGCACATGGGAAAATGAACGAGAGTGAAAGAAGAAAGGTAGAAAATACAAATGGGTTGGAAATAGAGATATTAGAAGAGAACATGATAGAGGGTTGAAATACGAAGACATAGGAAAAAACGGGGAAGAAAACGAAGCTAAAACGGAGATTCTACGAGCGAAACAAAGAAAATAGTAAAATAATATGTCAGATTTATCCTCCGCGCGGCGCGGAGGATGGAGCTTCATGCTACGCGCGGCTCGAGGTGCTCAGAAAGGGAAATCGACTATTTTGTCATTTGTGACCCCTTGGAGAACAAACATTGGTGCTATGCGCGGCACGGAGGACCGTATGTCGACAAAAAGTTTTATGAACCCTATATAAACGATTTCTATCAACCCTATTCGATTATTCAACCTTTAGCCTTCCCTCAAGGACCCTTGGGGCGATTTTCGAGCAGGAGAGTGTTCGGGATCAAGATATTAAAGGCCGGTGCATGAGATTGATCATTAAGCGAGTCTTGGTTCGTTTATTCGGTTTTTCTTGTGTTTTCTTCTATTTCTAGAACATGTATGCACTTAATTATCATATTTTTCTGCTGTTCTTGATGATTATCGGCTAGATACCCATTCTACCTAGGTTTTGATGATTACTTTGTGATTTATGGATTTTTATCAGACTTTTGGATCTTATTGTTGGTTTAATTCTAAAGTAAAGAACTTGATTGCAATTGTTATGATGTGTATGCGTATTTAGGTCTGATTTATTGTCTTTCTTTGTTCCACATGTGTCTTGTTGATTGTATTTTGGTTATAGATGAATGTTTAGGTCGCTTACTATGTGTTTGTGATTGTATTATGGTTTTGCTAGACGTAGTAATCCATAGGAGCATTGATTAGAACTTCATATTCTACCAATCTACCTATCTAGATAGCTGACAGGTGATAGATAGTCGGGTTATCTTTGGGGTTAGGAGTTTAGGTTTAAACATTCTGACAGGATGTTTCCCTAGATTTCCCTATTTTGTAATTCCGTGTTTATCGATTGTTTTTAGGTTACCCGTTGCACTTTAGTGTGTATTGAGATAGTGAGACCGACATGTGATCTTTCTTTTAGGGTACTTTAGTATTGTTGGAGAGATTGACAGGTAATCCGACCAGCCATAAGTTTAAATGCTACTTAAGGTTTCCTTTTAGGTCAGACCCGGAGAAAGATCAGGGATCCACTAGGTTGTCTAAGGGTGTCGTATTTTAAGATCTCGGTTCCATCATAGTTTCATAGCCGAGAGAGATCCAAGATTTACATGTAAGATTCTAAACCTAGGTAGTGTTTCTCCTATCTTTGAGTTCGTCTAGGTAGTCGTTTTGAAGTTTGTCAGTGAAAGTGTCCATTTTTAATTTAATTAGTTAATTGTCAAATAAATAAAATCATAAAGTTTTAAGTCAGAGTCTAGTTTAGGTGTCGCTAGTGTCCTTTGGGTTCGATATTCCGGATTTCATTAGGCTTTACTACAATCGATAGGTACACTTGTCTGTCTAGTGGTCTAGCATTAGAAGAGTCTAGGTTTATAAATTTAAAAATAGAGTGTCTAGATTAGGTTAATATTTTATAGACCTCTTTCAGCACATCAAGTTTTTTTTTGTGATTTATGGATTTTTATCGGGCTTTTGGATCTTATTGTTGGTTTAATGCTAAAGTAAAGAACTTGATTGAAATTGTTATGATGTGTATGCGTATTTAGGTTTGATTTATTGTCTTTCTTTGTTCCACATTTGTCTTGTTGAATGTATTTCGGTTATAGATGCATGTTTAGGTCACTTACTGTGTGTTTGTGATTATTTTATGGTTTTGCTAGACATAGTAATTCATAGGAGAATTGATTGGTGATTGGTTAGAACTTCATATTCTACCTATCTAGATAGCTAACAGGTGATAGATAGTCTGGTTATCTTTGGGGTTAGGAGTTTAGGTTTAAACACTCTGACAGGAGGTTTCCATAGATTTCCCTAGTTTCATTGTAATTCCGTGTTTATCGATTGTTTTTAGGTTACCCCTTGCACTTTATGTAAGACTCTGAATCCCGGGAATTCTACAGTTGGTAATCACACCCAAAAATTCACAAAAATTTTAAACCAAGCATGTTCATTTTATTAAAACCAGTTTCAGAGTAATAAATAGCAGAAATTAATAAGTATAAAAAATTCCCAAAACCGGGATACAAGTTCCCAAAAATCAAATGTAAATAAAGTGTCTGTTTTATTTGAAATCATCGACCAGAAACGCCTTTAACCGTTCAAGTAGTCTCCAGCACAACCAAGCGATCATCTATAGTCCTTAACCTGAAAATCAATCTAACATACACACAAAGTCAGCTTGAGCTGAGTGAATTCATGTTTTTATAAGTAACATCCATAAATCAGTTTAATTTAATAAATATGAAAAGGTTTGGAGAAAATCATAAGTAATTAAATAAATACTTTTCCCTTGGTCAAACACGCAACACAGGCCTACTCACCCCGGGTCTTCCCCAAGTAATATATTTGACCCGGCCGCGGTTTAACAAAGCCAAAAATCATGCAACACGAGCCTCCTCATCCTGGATCATCCGCAAGTAATATATTTGACTCGGTCACAGTTTAATAAAACAAAAATCACGCAACACGAGCATCCTCACCCCAGGTCATCCCCAAGTAATATATTTGACTCGGTCACGGTTTAACAAACCTAAACACGTGATACGGGCCTCCTCACCCGGTGTCTTCCCGAAGTAATATATTTGACCCGACCACGGTTTAGCAGAACGGCGGGCCTCCTCACCCCAAGTCACAAGACACGAAGTCAAGGACTCAAGTAATATATTTGACCCGCCGGGACATAAACCTATAACACGGGCCTCCTCACCCCGGGTCCTCCCTAGGTAATATATCTGACTTGGTCACAGTTTACCAACACATACACATCCACATATACACTTACAGACATCTTAATCAATTAATAAACCTAGCAATATCATCACATACAATCCAAAAATAATGGATAATCTAGGAATTAAAACTAGGCCTAATAGCAACCTCGAGCCTAGACCATAAGTAATATGTATAACCTTAAGGAATATATTACCACAATGAGTCTAAAATATCTTAAGGCATAGAATATAATTCAAACATAGATTCAAAAATGCACAAATACGAATAAGGCTATGTAATACCATCCAAATACTTTGAACGAGTAAAATCGGGTAAAATTGTAATAGGGTGTGTATGCTAGCCCCAAACGTAAAAAGATTAAAAGGGGGCATCATCAACTCACCTGACACGAGTCACACAAATACCCATGAATTAGAGAACTTCTAAGCCAATCCACAAATCACAAGCCTGTACGATTGCACACAAAGATTACTAACTAAATCGTACCGACTCGTTTATTCTACGAGGCGTTCTAACATAATTTGATTGACCTAAAGCCTCGACCTTACCAAATTCAATTACATCAGCCCCCAAGGCCATGTATTTACCAACACCACCCTTAGTTAATTCCGGGGACAAAGGATTTCCAAACTACACCTGAAAGTTGTTAATTGTATCGAATACGCGCTTTAACGAGTTGTTTATGCACTTAGCAACCAACTCAGCCCCATGTGGACCAAATTAAGTATAATTACAGCCAACAAGTCCACCCAACACTACACGAGTTGAATGTGTTGGCAATTCACTTGTACAACACACAAACTACCAATTAAACGCGAATTTGCGTTGTACCGACCCGTTTGAGCCACCGACAACCAATTCAGCCCCATTATCATAAAAATTAAGTTTTTCATATCCCGTATACCATAAATAGGCTACACAATCTGAATTGGTTGTTAATCCACTCAAACACCGCGCTAAACGCAACAAACAACAAACTAGACAACCGAAATCTCAATTTTCAATCTATCGACAATTGACTAACCAAACGAACTTCAATGCTCACTATATTAAAGTGTAACACATATGACATACCTAGGAAGATGAAGGAGTAAAAACTCACTTTAAACTGCCCTGACAAGAACACAATTGGACAGCCACCGGTTAAGCCTTAAACGAAAGTATCGATCAATAACAAGTATAACATGCAGATTTTAGCATGCAAAGATGTATTTTATAACATAGGAAAACCATAGAAATAATTTATGAAATTTTTACCAGAGTTAATAAATGTCTTAGGTTTATAAGGATATTTTTATTATTTTTTAATAGTGCACATAAAAATCATAAAAATTCCTCAAACACAGAAAGGTACGTGCAGCTATTTCAGTGCGCAACGAAATGGTTTTATTTGTTTAAAAATAATTACTAAACCAAATTAAACGATTCCAATTGGGTTGTAATACTAACTCAAAATAAGAAGTTAAAGAAGTGGAACCAACCTATTTGGACTTGTTCAAAAAGATTTATGATGTCGGGAAGACATACCAGAATCCGTCTCCCCACATCAACTTTGACACACGTTTTTATAAAATCATAAAAACCATTCAAATCTTGTCCAAAAATTCCAAATTATACCTTTCTGGAAACTAGACTCAAAATAAAACATCATGGAATCAAGAATCGATCAGAAAAAAATAATTTTCATCAGGTTACAGACTAAACAATAAATGAGTACGAATCTGTCAGCAACTGTTATAATCAAAACTCAAACCCTAACATGATTATGACATCTCTAGGGTTCAATAACCGGTTTAATGGTGAAAAAGACAATCCTTGATGTAATACTTGTAGGAAACCGTCCGCGTATAAAAATAAAACACTTTTAATAAAATTATTACAATCCAAGGAATCAAACCTATCTAGGAAAGCAAGTAAATTACAATACGAATTACACAGGAAAAAAATCAAAATTACAATACAATTGAAATATAATAATGCAAGAAAGGTGTTGAAGAAGAATGGTGTCGTAGTCTTTGTGGCCAAGGATCGTTTTTTACACGGGGCCCTCAAAACAATTTTCGGGTCTCTCTCCGTTTTGTTTCCCAGGGTACAATGGCCTAAGCAATTTGTATTGTCGGGGAGGGCTCTAGCACCCGAATAGTACCTTAAAGAAAATGATGAAGATGATCAAGAATGTTAGCATTCTTTAGGGAGAAAGTTGGAGAAAACACAAGAGAGAATGTGTTATTTGGTGTGTCTTTCAACCAAGGAGTACCTTGGTATTTATAGTTGAAAAACCAACTCATTCACCATAACCACATGAGTTTAAACTTTAATCACCATTAACCTAAACTTTAATTTTTTGACCAAATTAAAGAAACCATTAACCAAAACTTTAATTTTTTTGACCAAATTAAAGGACATTTTAATGGCTTTGACTAATTGACTAACAACCTTAAATAGAATAATTTAAAGTTTTTTTTTTCACAAAAAATTTTCCAACAATCCTCCACATGTGAAAACAAAACTCATTCATTTCCATATATTTTCTAACAATCCCCCACATGTGAAAATAAAACTCATTCATTTTCACATTGAGATCAATCTATACATGCAAGTTTCTAGCTTTAATTCAACGGTTGAGCATTGTAGGATAGGTAGGTGTTACCCTTTGAACCTTACTTTGTGAAGCATACTTAGTCTCCTAGCCGTGTGTAGACACGATGTCTTTAAACATACCCCCATTTTTGTAGACGACAATACACTTCACACAACACTCTCCCTGGTCTGGCCAACCCCTCACTATCGTGTCCTATTATGGTCCTGGAACACTAGCCTGGCTTTGTGAGAGCTCTAGGATTTTTGCCCCAAAATCCATTCGAACCGACCCTAGTTCTCTCTCACATAGGTGATTCTCGCTCGAATAATTAAAAGCAATAGGTTTGTTGATTTCCACAAATCATTAACCTTTATTATGCTTATCCTTACAACATGTGTCACTTATTGGAATGGACTAGGACGCGCACACGCGCAACGCCCTTTAGTTTGGTTTGGGCTACTCCCCCACAGTGACCACCCTTGGTTTTATGATTAATTTGTCATATTGAACCTAGATCTTGGGATCTCCAATCAATTAGGTTAGGTTTCCCTCATGTCCCCTTTTTCCATGGGCTTTAGTCCCATTCCTTTTGACGACTTGTGAACTAACTCTTTGCTTAAGCCTTTTGTTAACGTGTCTGCAATGTTATCTTTTGACTTCACATAGTCAATCTTGATAACACCCGTTGTGAGTAGTTGTCGTACCGTGTTATGTCTACGTCGAATATACCTTGATTTGCCGTTGTACATCACGCTATGGGCTCTACCAATGCTGATTGACTGTCACAATGTATGCAAATAGCCGACAAAGGCTTTGCCATATTGGAATATCTTCCTTAAATTGACGTAGCCATTCCGCCTCTTCACCACATTTATCCAAGGCGATAAACTCCGATTCCATCGTGGATTTAGCTATAACCGTTTGCTTAGAAGACTTCCAAGCAATAGCTGCACCATCAAGTGTGAATACTTATCCACTTGTTGATTTAGAATCTTTTATATCCGAAATCCAATTTGCATCACTGTATCCTTCGATCACAGCTGGATCACGGTTATAATGGAGTCCATAGTCTCTCGTGTATCTCAAGTATCTTAGCACTCGCATGATACTTTTCCAATGTTCCCCGCTCGGATTACTAGTATATCTACTTAGCTGACTCATGGCATAAGCTAGATCGGGTCTAGTACATGTCATAAGATACATTAAACTTCCAATGATTCTTGAGTATTCTAATTAAGCAACACCCTCACCTCTATTTTATATAGATGGTGGGTGGTATCAATTGGAGTTGACGCACACCGCGTGTCATCCTTATTGAATTTCTCAATAATCTTGTCCACATAGTGACATTGACTTAAGACAAGACCATTTTGGGTTCTAGTAATTTGAACCCCAAGAATCACGTCCGCGAGACCCAAGTCTTTCATGTCAAACCTCGCTTTCAACATATCTTTTGTAGATTTAATCAAAGTATCATTACTCCCAATGATAAGCATGTCATCTATATAAAGACATAAAATTACATAACCTCTCGGCGTGTCCTTCACATAGACACATTTGTCACGCTTGTTTATTTTGAAACCATTGTCAAGCATGACATGATCAAACTTTAAGTGCCATTGTTTTGGAGCTTGCTTTAAACCATACAATGATTTGACTAATTTACATACTTTGCCGTTTTTCCCTGGGGCGGAGAAACTCTTGGGTTGCTCCATGTAAATATCTTCATCTAAATTGTTGGGTTTTAACAAGATTATCAAAGTGATAAAACCTTACTTTTACCAAAAACGCAGCGGATAAATGTTTTAAATCTTGTTAGTTTATAGTGTATAAAACCAATTTTATACATGCAAAACCCAAACCCGGATCCATATACATACTATCAAACACATGCATGTCACTATAAGTTCATGCATGTTAAACTACCTTTCAAGTAAACCAAAAACCGGGTGAAGAAAGAGTGATTGAAAGGCAAGAACTTGAATATGGAAGCTCCTCAAGCTAGCATACCCCAAGCCTCCGACAATACACCTTTGTTTAGCTAGGATTCACTTGAAAAACCAACTCCTCCTTGATGTTCTTCCTTGTGGCTGAAAATGGGAGAGAAAAGGAAGAGAGGAATGTTTTGTTACTTGCAAAAAATTGTAAGAATGAATGAAAGAGAGTTAGAGTTAATGGAAGCACCACCCATGGCACCCACTCACATCCAATGCATGTCTCCACTAAAGAAAACATAATAATATAAAATAAAATGTGTAAGAGAGTAAAGGGGGAGGGGGGGCCACCCTCTCACCCATTTCAAATTATATATATATATTTTTGTCTTTAAATAAGTTTTATATCATAAAACTCACATTGTGTTATTTCCTAAAATAAATATAACACAATATAGGTAACATGCTTGGTAACCATTATTCACATATTGTTATTTAACCATCTTAAATAACACTATGGAATGCTCTCTCTCAAAGTATAAATCATCCATATGATTTATTTATTTCACAAGTACAATGTATTTAGAAACCCCTTTCCAAATAACTCAAGTGTTAATATTTGTTTGTTATGATCATATCATATATAAACAAATATTATTGGTGTTTGTCTAGCTTGTTATTGGGTATGACCCGACTTGGATCATAACGTACTAGCCACATCAATAATGATATGTGTCTTGGGCAGACCAAGTCCGACATAAATCGCCATTTAGAAATGCGGGTTTTACATCCATTTGGTGCATTTTTAAATTTCGTAAGGCCGCGATTGCAAGAACCAACCTTTTTGAGGTTATCCGCGTGACCGGCGAGTAAGTATCAAAATAGTCTAGACCTTCTTTTTGTCTATACCCTTTGATCACTAACCTTGCCCTGTATTTATCAATACTTCCTTCGGCTTTCATCTTCCTTTTGAATATCCAACGATATCTAAGGGGTTTACAACCCGGCGGAAGATCTACTAACTCCCAAGTATGATTTTGCAATATAGAATCTATCTCGTTCTTAATTGCTTCTTTCCATTGAGGTGATTCCGCATAGGTAACCGCCTCGCGGTAGGTATTGGGCTCACCCTCAACCATGTAGCTCACGAAATCAGGATCGAAGGATTTTTCAATCCATTGTCTTTTGCTTCGTCTAAGCTCACCTTCCTTAATTTCAGGTTGTTCACGTCTCTCATCATGAACAGTATCATCAATCGCTCTTGATGTACTTGCTTCATTAACCGCTCTTGATGAACTCGCATGTGTTTTCCTTAAACAGGGAAACACATTTTCGAAAAAATTGTTGGTCCTCCACTCAACAATAGTGCCTTCATGTACATTGGGATTATTGGACTCATGTACAAGAAACCTATGCACATTACTATGGTGTGGATATCCAATGAATATACAATCTACGGTTTTAGGTCCTATCGTTAGTGCCTTTGGTGGTAGAATCGTCACCTTGGCAAGGCACCCCCACAGTCGAATGTATTTGTATGAAGGTTTTTTACCCTTCCATAACTCATACGGAGTCACGTCCGTTTTCTTGTGGGGTATCTAATTCAAGATATAATTGGCCGAGAGAATAGCCTCCCCCTCCCCCCCCCCCACAAGTTATAGCTCACGTCCGAGCTAATCAACATGGCATTATCATCTCTTTTAATATACGGTTCTTTCATTCCGCAATGCCATTTGATTGTGGAGAATAAGGTGGGGTATACTCATGTATTATGCCACTTTTTGCGCAAATTTCCGCAAATGGTGAAACATATTCACCACCCCTATCACTTCGAAAAGTTTTTATTCTCCGTTTTTGTTGATTTTCAAACTCATCTTTATACAAGATAAACTTGTCTATTGCTTCATCCTTGCTTTTAAGTAAGTATACATAGCAATACTAGAGTACTATCATCAATGAACGTGAAGAAATACTTATTTCCACCTCTTGTGGGAGTGGCTTTTAAATCGCACACATCGGTGTGGATTAAATCAAGGGGTTCAGTTATTCGTTGAACCGATTTGAAAGGCTTTCTCGTTAGTTTGGATTCAACACATGTTTCGCATTTATATTTTGAATCGATTTTAAAACATGGAATGCTATTTAATTTAATTAAACGTCGAATTGAATTAAAATTTACATGTCCTAGTCTACCATGCCAAACACAAGAATTAGAATTTGACGACTCAAGCATGTAAATAGAAGTTGCAATTTTATTCATAGAATTTTTGAAAACAATTACATTCAATTTGAACATAGCATTGTTGGCATAGCCCTTGCCGACAAATATTCCATTTTTCGATAAAATAAATTTATCCGATTCAATCACCAAGCGAAATCCGTGCTTGTTGAGCATCCATCCCAAGACAAGATTCTTGCGAATCTCGGGAACATAGAGAACTTTGGTCAACAAGAGCCCCTTGCCAGAAGTCCACTTCAAGACCCCATCGTCTTCCCCCATGATGTCCGCAGTTTCTTTATTCCCCATGTAAAGCTTCTGGTCACCCGCCGCCTCTTTGAAATTCTTAAAGAGTTGTTTGTCGCCGCAAACATGGCGGGTTGCGCCGGTGTCAACGTACCACCCTTTGGGAGAGTCTCACACAATGTTGACTTCCTCGATGAAAGCCGCTTCCTCAGTAATCATCGCCATGAGAGGAGTGCCATCCTCGTCCACCAAATGCGCGCGCTCGCTCTTCGGTTTCTTGCACTGGTTCACCTGGTGCCCCATGTCTTTACAGTTGTAACATGGTCCTTAGAAAGGTGGAGGCTTCTTTTTCACAGCCAAAGCTTCACGCCAAGGTCCACTTTCGCTTTCCCTTTGTTACCTTTGCTTTTGCCCTTGTTGCCCCCCTTGGAGGATTAACCGTACTCGACTAAGTTGGCGTTGGCGGAAACATCCACTAGGCTACCTTTTTGAGCTCCCTTATTGTCTTCTTCTATTTGAAGTCGAACTATAAGATATCAATGGTTATCTCCTTTCACTTGTGTTTAAGATAATTCTTAAACTCAACATAACTAGGAGGCAATTTTTCAATCATCGCTACCACTTGAAATGTCTCACTAAGTGTCATTCCCTTAGCAAATATGTCGTGAAGTATAACTTGCAACTCTTGGACTTGACTAATTACAGTCTTAGAGTCAACCATTTTATAGTCCAAGAAACGGGCGACAACAAATTTTTTTGTTCCCGCATCCTCCGTTTTGTACTTTTTGTCTAAAGACTCCCACAATTCTTTGGCAGTATTTATTGAAGAGTACACATTATACAACGCGTTAACTAAACCGTTTAACACATAGCTTCGACATAAGAATTCAAAATTCTTCCACGCATCTACCGCACTCAAAGTTTGAGCGTCGGTCTCCCCCTCCGCGTTAGTGGCTAGGTGAGCGGATTCTGTCAAGAACCTCGCAAGGTTCAAGGTGGTCAAATAGAAGAACATCTTCTATTGCCACCGTTTAAAGTGCAAACCCGAGAACTTCTCGGGTTTTTCAGCGTGATTAGCCATGGTAGTCACTCCTACCATAACAGACAAAGGCGTACCGGTAACCATGCTCGATGACGGTGATGCCATATTTTTTTTTGAAAAATAAACTATGCTAAGTTAGTTTTTCGAACGGTGATTTTTAAAAATTTGTTTTAAGATTGTAGGAAACCGTTCACGTATAAAAATAAAACACTTTTAATAAAATGATTACAATACAAGGAATCAAACTTATCTAGGAAAGCAAGTAAATTACAATACCAATTACACTGGAAAAAATCAAAATTACAATACAATTGAAATAAAATAATGCAAGAAAGGTGTAGAAGAAGAATGGTGTCGTAGTCTTTGTGGCCGAGGATCGTGTTTTACACGGGGCCCTTAAAACAAATTCCGGGTCTCTCTCCGTTTTGTTTCCCAGGGTACAATGGCCTAAGCAATTTGTACTGCCGGGGAGGGCTCTAGCACCCGAATAGTACCTTAAAGAAAATGATGAAGATGATCAAGAATGTTGGAATTCTTTAGGGAGAAAGTTGGAGAAAACACAAGAGAGAATGTGTTATTTGGTGTGTCTTTCAACCAAGGAATACCTTGGTATTTATAGTTGAAAAACCAACTCATTCACCATAACCATTTGAGTTGAAATTCAATCACCATTAACCAAAACTTTAATTTTTTGACCAAATTAAATGAACCATTAACCAAAACTTTAATTTTTTTGACCAAATTAAAGGACATTCTAATGGCTTTAACTAATTGACTAACAACCTTGAATAGAATAATTTAAAGTTTTTTTTTCACAAAAAAATTTCCAACAATACTAACCTTGAATTGGATGAGTATCACTTTGCGAATGGTTGGAGAGGTGAAAAAAAACGTGAAGATGGTGGCAGGTGTTTCTTCCGATCGCAAGTAAGAAAAGGGCGGCCAAGGTTATACATGTTCGGGAAAATTACAACTCAAGTCCCTTTACATGTAAATTGATATAACTTGTTTCTAATGCTTTATAAATAGACTTTTAAGAAGTACCAAAAGGCCCTTCAAGTTGGAAGATCAACTCCCGAGTATTTTACAAACTCTACAAATGTCTCATGCCGATAAACGAAAATGCCGGGTGCTACATACTAATCTAACACTTTAAGTTATAAGAGGCGATATTTTAAGCAAAAGGATGGATAAAAGGACTTTTAAAACATATTACAAGGCTCTAAATTAGAAAGATGAAACCCTGAATTTTAAACGAACCTTTATAAATGATCGAGCCGATTAACGAAATTTACGGGCGTTACAAGTCTACCCCCTTAAAATGGGATTCGTCCCCGAATCCCGCTATACAGGAACTGTCACAGATGGAGACAAATCCTAATCATCTAATCATACAAGAAACGGAAGAAACAAAACCCATACGGGCACAAAGCTTACAAACAAGAACAAAGCTCGTTGCTCAACAAGTAAAAAGGAACTTGGAATGATATTACGCTACTACTTGGCTAAAACCATTACACATACGTTCTCGAAGGATTGAGGGATTGAAGCGGTCAAGTAAAAAGGAAACCCAGAGCGATAGCATGCTACGCCTCAGCTAAACAACTACGCGCAAAGCGTTCGAGAGGATGAGAAATGAACAGGAGAATTTAAGGAATGAGATAAACTTTAACACTCTCGACACGAGCATTAGCCAAATCCTATCCCTACAAAGACAGAACCCTATCACAGTCAAGCACATGTAGCGTTTAGAACATGAAAGGTAATGGTAAACTGCTAAAAACGTTGATCAAGTGTTATTAGTTGTTTACATTACCCGCCCGTCCTAAGCACCCCCTGCCCCTAACCATATTAGCATACCATCTAAAACGTAAGCAATTATGCACATAATGAAACCCTAAGGCTTATAAGGATGACTAAACAAATAAAAATTACCTCTTGGCGTGCAGCTACTCGTGGTTGGCATTTCTAGTCCTTCCTCTTACAGTTCGAATCCAAGCATTCAAGAATGCTCGGATCCCTCGAACATTGGCTCTGATACCAACTTGTAAAATCCTGAATCCCGGGAATCTGTAGTTGGTAATCACACCCAAAAATTCACAAAAAATTTAAACCAAGCAAGTTCATTTTATTAAAACTAGTTTCAGAGTAATAAACAGCGGAAATTAATAAGTATAAAAAATTCCCAAAACCGGGATACAAGTGCCCAAAACTCAAATGTAAATAAAGTGTCTGTTTTATTTGAAATCCTCGACCAGAAATGCCTTCAACCGTCTGAGTAGTCTCCAGCACGACCAAGCGATCATCTATAGTACTTAACCTGAAAATCAATCTAACATACACACAAAGTCAGCTTGAGCTGAGTGAATTCATGTTTTTATAAGTAACATCCATAAATCAGTTTAATTTAATAAATATAAAAAGGTTTGGAGAAAATCATAATTAAATAAATACATTTCCCTTAGACAAATACGCAACACGGGCCTCCTCACTCCGGGTCTTCCCCAAGTAATATATTTGGCTCGGCCGCAGTTTAACAAAACCAAAAATCATGCAACACGAGCCTCCTCACCCCGGGTCATCCCCAAGTAATATATTTGACTCGGTTACAGTTTAATAAAACAAAAATCAAGCAACACGAGACTCCTCACCCCGGGTCATCCCCAAGTAATATATTTGACTCGGTCACGGTTTAACAAACCTAAACACGTGATTCGAGTCTCTCACCCCGGGTCTTCCCCAAGTAATATATTTGACCCGACCACGGTTTAGTAGAACGGCGGGCCTACTCACCTCAAGTCACGAGACACGAAGTCAAGGACTCAAGTAATATATTTGACCCGCCGGGACATAAACCTGCAACACGGGCCTCCTCACCCCGGGTCCTTCCCAGGTAATATATTTGACCCGGTCATAGTTTACCAATACATACACATCCACATATACACTTACAGACATCTTAATCAATCAATCAACCAAGCAATATCATCACATACAATCCATAAATACTGGATAATCTAGGAATTAATTCTAGGCCAAATAGCAACCTCGAGCCTAGAATATAAGTAATATGTATAACCTTAAGGAATATATGACCACAACGAGTCTAAAATATCTTAAGGCATAGAATATAATTCAAACATAGATTCAAAAATGCACAAATACGAAAAAAGGCTATGTAATACCATCCAAATAGTTTAAACGGATAAAATTGGGTAAAATTGTAATAGGGTGTGTATGCTAGCCCAAAACATAAAAAGATTAAAAGGAGGCATTATGAACTCACCTGACACGAGTCACACAAATACCCACGAGTTAGAGAACTTCTAAGCCAATCCACAAATCACAAGCCTGTCGGATTACACACAAAGATTACTAACTAAATCGTACCGACTCATTTATTCTACGAGGCGTTCTAACACGATTTGATTGACCAAAGGCCTCGACCTTACCAAATTCAATTACATCAGCCCCCGAGGCCATGTATTTACCAACACCACCCTTAGTTAATTCTGGGGACAAAGGATTTCCAAACTACACCCGAAAGTTGTTAAATGTATCGAATACGTGCGTTAATGAGTTGTTTATGCACTTTGCAACCAACTCAGCCCCATGTGGACCAAATTAAGTATAATTACAGTCAACAAGTCCACCCGACACTACATGAGTTGAATGTGTCGGCAATTCACTTGTACAACACACAAACTACAAATTAAACGCGAATTAACGTTGTACCGACCCGTTTGAGCCACCGACAACCAATTCAGCCCCATTATCATAAAAATTAAGTTTTTCATAGCCTGTATAACATAAATAGGCTACAAAATCTGAATTGATTGTTAATCTCCTCAAACAACGCGCTAAATACAACAATCAACAAACTAGACAACCGAAATCTTAGTTTTCAATCTATCGACAATTGACTAACCAAAAGAGCTTCAATGCTCACCATATTAAAGTATAAAACATATGACATACCTAGGAATATGATGGAACAAAACCTCACTTTAAATAGCCCCGACAAGAACACAATTGGATAGCCACCAATTAAGCCTAAAACGAACGTATCGATCAATAACGAGTATAACATGCAGATTTTAGCATGCAAAGATGTATTTTATTTCATAGGAAAACCGTAGAAATAAATTATGAAATTTTACCAGAGTTTAATAAATGTCTTTGGTTTATAAGGATATTTTTATTATATTTTTATAGTACACATAAAAATCATAAAAATTCCTCAAACACAGAATGGTACGTGCAGCTATTTTAGTGCGCAGCAAAATGGTTTTATTTGTTTAAAAATCATTACCAAACCAAATTAAACGATTACAATTGTGTTGTAATCCTAACTCAAAATATGAAGTTCAGAAGTGGAACCAACCTATTTGGACCTGTCGAAAAAGAGTTATGATGTCAGGAAGACAGACTAGAATCCGTCTCCCCGCATCCGCTTTGACACACGTTTTTATAAAATCATAAAAACCATTCAAATCTCATCCAAAAATTACGAATTATACCTTTATGGAAACTAGACTTAAATTAAAACATCATGGAATCAAGAATGGATCAGAGAAAATCAATTTTCATCTAGTTACAGACCAAACAATAAACGAGTACGAATCTTTCAGCAACTGTTAAAATCAAAACTCAAACCCTAACATGATTATGACATCTCTAGGGTTCAATAACCGGTTTAATGGTGAAATAGACAATCCTTAATGTAATACTAACCTTGAATTGGAATAATATCACTTGAGAATGGTTGGAGAGGTGAAAAAAATCATGAAGATGGTGGCTGGTGTGTCTTCCGATCGCAAGTAAGAAAAGGGCGGCTAGGTTATACTTGTTTGGGGAAATTACAACTCAAGTCCCTTTACATGTAAATTGATATAAGTTGTTTCTAAAGCTTTATAAATAGACTTTTAAGAAGTACCAAAAGGCCCTTCAAGTTGGAAGATCAACTCCCGAATATTTTACAAACTCTACAAATGTCTCATGCCAATAAACGAAAATGCTGGGTGCTACATCCTAATCTAACACTTTACGTTATAAGAGGCAATGTTTTGAGCAAAAGGATGGATTAAAGGAATTTTAAAACGTATTACAAGGCTCTATATTAGAAAGATGAAACCCTGACTTTTAAACGAACCTTTATAAACGATCAAGCCGATTAACGAAATTTACGGGTGTTACACTTTAGTTTGTATTGAGATAGGGAGACCGATGGGTGATCTTTCTTTTAGGGTACTTTAGTAACGTTGGAGAGACTGTCAGGTAATCCGACCAACCAGTAAGTTTAAACGCCACTTAAGGTTTCCTTTTAGGCCACACCCGGATAATGATCAGGGATCCACTAGGTTGTCTAAGGGTGTCGTATTTTAAGATCCCGGTTCCATAATAGTTTCCATAGCCGAGAAAGAACTAAGATTTACAAGTAAGATTTTAAACCTAGGTAGTGTTTCTCTTATCTTTGATTTCGTCTAGGTTGTCGTGTTGAAGTTTGTCAGTGCTAGTGTCCGTTTTTAATTTAATTAGTTAATTATCAAATAAGTAAAATCATTAAGTTTTAAGTCAGAGTCTAGTTTAGGTGTCACTAGTGTCCTTTGGGTTAGATATCCCGAACTTCATTAGGCTTTACTACAGTCGATAGGTACACTTGCCTGTCTAGTGGTCTAACATTAGAAGAGTCTAGGTTTATAAATTTAGAACTAGAGTGTCTAGGTCAGGTTAATATTTTATAGACCGCTTTCAACACATCAAGTTGTTTGCGCCGTTGCCGCGGATACTTAGGCGATAGTGAAACTAGATTTGATAGAACTTAATTGGTTCATTGGTCATTTTGAGTCTTGAGTTGTGGTGTGTCTTGTGAGTCCATGTCTTTGTGTATTTTGTGATTAGTCTAGTGAGTATTATTTGTGTGTCTATTTGTCTGCATCTAGTAACTCTTAGAGAGTTTTTTTTAGTGTGTCGAGTAATTTTTTTTAAAGATTATTATTTATATATTTATCTGGTGCCCGTGATCCGTTTTGTTTGAATGTCCATTGCAGTGATTTTTATGGATCATTACTACAGGAACCGCCAGCATTGATACAATTATAGTCATCGGGATCATTTTAGGGAAGTTTTGTGTGAGATATGTGGTGGACCCCGTTGGTCAAATGATTGCTATTATTCACAAGGGGTTGCACATACGAGTATGAAGATCATCGACCTTACTCGCAACCGTATGAGCTTCAATGTCAATCACCATCTATACACGAGCTCGCCAGATTCACAGATGAGTTGTTGCAAAAATGTTTAAATAGTTGTGATCGTTGGGATCTAGAGCAAAAATGAATGAGATTTCAGGGTATTGAGCGACTGGTTAGTCGAAGATCGAGAGGAGCGTTTAACTATCAATACAGAGCAAGTTGTTTGCGAGCCAGAACACACCCCGGAACTGGAGACCATAATGGATGATGAAGTCCCACCTCCGGTTCAACAGAGCGTTGGCCATGTTGGCTCAGATTATTGGTATTCCACGCTTTGGTACTTTCGATCCGAACACATTGATGATGATTTTTGGGGTGATAAGAAGATAGGGGCAGTAGAGTTACCTAATAACACTGTGGTTGAAGTTGAAGAAGGTGATGAGGTGATGGAAAAAGCCATGGAGGAGGTGTGCATTCCTTCATGGGAGCTAGAGTTTGGTGACGAGTTATTGGATTTGCCCACTCTGTGTTGTGAAGAAGAAAAGTTTGACCCACTTGTTGATATAAAGCACCTTGAAGATTTACTGTATAACGAGCCAAGTGTGGGGATCGAGAAGGAGCCTTGTGAGGAGAGCCGTGAGGACGTAAGTGATTCAGTTCCTACGAAATTGCACCTCAAATCTGATAAACCAAAACAAGAACCGCACTCAATTTCCATTCAGGACGTGTCGAGGTTTGAAAAATTGGCTAGAAGAGAAAGGATACCGAGTCTCAGGGACCGTATTGTTTGTTGGAAATTGTCTTGCCCGCCTAACTTCAGCCAATCATTATGTAGGGATGACCACCTTTTGGATTACAGGCATATCATACAGTTCGGTCCTGGGAAATTCAAGAGTCAGTGGGCCTAGTTGAATTCATACCTTTGGCCCCACGAGAGTTTTTCAGTTTGTTTCTTCCAAACCATGAGTGAGAGGAGAGTGTTGAGGAGTATAGATGGAAAGAGGATAAAGGAGAAGCCTCCTGATTGAGGTTTCGGGTGCGAGTTTGGCTGAAGACTCTTCTGTAAACTTAGCGCTTCCCGGGAGGCAACCCAGTAATATGTTTTCTATCTAGTTTATTTTATTTTGATTTTATTTCTCGTTATGCCGGGTGTTTTCTTCTTTTGTTTTCATGTTGTTTCAGGGTTGTGTATGGACGGTTGATGAGCTAGGGTTTGAAGAAAGTGTGGGGATGCCGACTGCCACAGGATTACCAAGACATTTTCATGACTAAGTATTGATTGTCGCTTTCTTTCGTGATTGACAGCTGGGAAAAGAGCACTTGAGTTTGAGGCTTTTGTTTGAATTGGAGGGCAAGGAACATGACCTGCCATACACTTTCATGGATACATTTACCAGGGGAGTCTTTTCCATTTTATTTTTCTTTATGCTTTATTTGTGTCTTTTCCTTGTCTCACGATATTATATATGTCTGCTTGTACGTCGATGATATTGTGTGCACCACTTCATATGCTAAGCTGATAAAGGAGTTCAAGGAATGCATGGAGCAAGAGAGTGAAATGTCATATATGGGGTTATTAAAACTCTTCTTGGGTCTTGAGGTGAAGCAGACACCCAAGTGAGTTTTCTTGTCACAAGAAAAGTATGCAAAATCTCTTTTATCCAAATTCGGTATGAAAGACTGCAATGTAGAAGCCATGCCCATGAATACTAACGAAAAACTGTTTCTAGATGACAAGGCAGAAAAAGTTGATGAGGCTATGCTTAGAAGTCTTGTGGGGGGTCTAATTTACTTGACTCATACAAGACACGACTTAGCATATTCTGTTAGTCTTATTTCACGCTTTATACAAAGCCCATCAAAGCTTCATCTTGGAGCTGCTAAGAGAATTATGAGATATGTGGCTGGAACTCTTGGTTTTGGAATTTGGTATGTGAGGGGTGTTCCAGTTCAGTTGCTTGGTTACACGGATAGTGACTGGGCAAGTTCTATAGATGATAGAAAAAGTGTGTCAGCTAGTGTTTTCAGCTTGGGGAGTGAAGCAGTTACGTGGAGTTCTAAGAAACAGAGCACGGTTGCTCTTTCAAGCACTGAGGTGGAAATTTTGCCTCATCAGCTACAACTAGTCAAGTTGTATGGTTAAGAAGAATTCTATGTGACTTTGGTGTAGTACAGGAGTCACTAACTGTCATCTTATGTGACAATTATTCTGCCATAAATCTATCTAAAAATCCAGTCTTGCATGGTCGTCCAAAACACATAGAAATCAAACATCATTATGTACGAGATATGGTGGCCTAGCAAGAAATTTCATTGGAGTTCTGTAGTACTAATATGCAGTTGGAAGATGTCTTAACTAAAGCTCTGGGACGTGAAAAGTTTGTTAATTTTAGGCATCTCTTGGGAGTTGTGGACTGTGGAGCAAGGGGGATGATGGAAGTGCTCCAAAAGTGTCCGTACAAAGTGGCTAAATCAGTTGAGAGGTTCAAGTCATGGGCTGAGTTGAGCGGGTTTTCTGATGCACGTTTATTTTATGCTTTATGTTCTGTTTTGAATGTGTATTTTAGATTGTTAGGTCTTTTCCTGTTTTCTTGTTTCAGTTTGTTATCTTTTCAAGTATTTATACTCGGCGCCCATGTACTTGTAAAACATATAAAAATAATAAGAGTTTCCTCTCTTTCATTTTGAAATCTCTTATTGCTTTCATTATAATCTGATTCACTGATCTTCATTTTATCGGGTCTTGACAAAATACCCACTGAGTATACCGAGAGAAGAAGATGAGGTCGAGCCGTCTAGAATCCAGATGTGAATGTGAGAAACAAAATGCTGCTTCTTAATAGAAACCAAAACTAGACGAGGCGAGATTCGTAAATTGAAAATCACAAATTCGTTATCAACAACCAGAAGGTATATTGGAATTAGAAACAACTCTACTTCAAATTTTATATTATTATACTATTTTAATAATATATTTAGAATTTAATATATACAAATATATATGTAAAATAAATATATAAAAAAAGTTATGTCGGGTACATCGGGTCTATAATCGGGTAGATGGGTTAATGTTATGAGTAATCGATTCGGATAAGCGGGTAAATTACAAATCCCAAACTCGTCCCATACCCATGAAAAATTTCAAAACTAATTTCATACTTGTCCCAAAACCTAATGGGTCGGTTATTACCTGTCCAAATTGTGTTGGGTTTGGGGCTTTCCTGTTGAATTCGGGTTTCACTGCCATCATCCCTATGCAGAATCATTTCTTAATAAAAAAAACTCAGTATAACTTGATTTTAATCAATTTAAAATGCAGCACGGAATTCAAAATGCATTCTTTAATATATACTATAACCAGGTTAGGTATTCGTGTAGAACACGGGTTAGAATAAATAAATTTATTTAAATAATAACACAATGTAAGTTATAAAAATATGTTCGAACATATATAAAGATATAATATATGGTAAAATAAATTATACAATACACAATATACAATATGGAAATAAAAGGTTGAAAATTCGTAAATTTCTAAATATTTTTTTGTATACAATATTTGTAATTTTATGTATAACTTTATCCTCCATATTAAAATTATTAGTAGTTTTACATTGTTTTTGGTTTCAACTCTAGGTAATGGAACACATAACTGACCATCTGTTAAAAAAGATTATCTAAAAAAACAAACAAACCATCTAAAACTATTGGCCTTAGCTTTTATTAATCTTCATTGCAAACAAACATAAGCGAAAATTTCATTCTTTGAAATTTGAAATTAATTATTTTATCTAAATCAATGTGAAAATTCTTTATTTATAAAAATCCTAATACTATTAACTAATACAATATATTTATATAAAATAAAATAATATATTTAAGTTGCTATTAAATTTTTTAAACCTGGAAATAATTGTTAAAAAGAGAAAATAATAGATTAAAAATAAAAAAAAAAGAATAAAATATAAAACTATTTATAAGAAAAATATATATATTTAATATGAAATAGGTGAGAAGATTTTGTTATGACGAGTCATGCATGATAACATATGGCATTAAGAAACCTGTGTTCTAGATTAGAATAAATAATTTTGTTTAAATAATAACACAATGTGAAATACACAAAATATGTTCAAAAGATTTAAAGAAATAATATATGGTAGAATAAATTATACATTACACAATATGATAATAAGGTTATTGAAAATTCGTAAATCTCTATATATTTTTTTGTACACAATATTTATAATTTTAACCTCCATATCAAAATTAGTAGTTTCACTTTGTTCTACTTTAAATTTAGATAATGAAACACATAACTTACCATGCGTTAAAATATGTTGTCTCAAAAACAAAACAACCGTCTATAATGATTGGGCTTAAGTTTTGATACCACCTTATGTCACACCACGACTAGCACAATGCGGAAGCGTAAAACGGGAATGTAACAGACACCTCTGGTATCAACCAAATTGTTAAAAAGAAACATTACAAACTAATTTACGATATATTACATTGGTCTATCTTTGTTTACAAACTAGGTGTTACAACAAAATATGTTTGTTAAGCTATTCTATTCGTACTAATAACCTTGCATCTATTCACACTGCATCGACCACATTCAGTAACAGATAGCACAACATCAAGAATTTTCCAACTTCGGTACCACACCTGAAAAGCACGTTAAAAATGGGTCAACCACACGAGTTGGTGAGTTTTACGAGTTTCAAGAAAACAAGTTTGCGTAATCACAAGTCATAGTTTGTATATATGCATGTAAGTATGTATGTATATGTATATGAGATGTAATTATGCTAAACTACAGTAAAGCCTAGACTGTTTGTATGTGTTGCGTGCCTCCATTTCCCACGCGCAATCAACCATTCCCACAATATGCCTCAAGCAGACATGCTTAACACTACATAGCTGGTTTGCATAATTATGGACATTTGCAAACGGGATAAGGTCTCAGCAAACCGTTCTGGCCCTTTCTGGGTGTGTCAAACCAATAGTACTATTCACAGGCCATCGGCTCGAAGTTAATCACCGTGTTAGTGGGGACTTTCATGTGTTAGCACTCAGATAATTCACATCATCATACGTTTCAGATATGTATATAGATATAAGAAAACACGCTTTTCACCCCAAGTTTGTAAAACAGTTCAGAGAGTGGGGTAATGAAACTCACTATTTAGTAGAGGTCTGGTATAGTGTCAGCTCGTAGCTGGTTCAACTCGCTATCACTAGTCCCTATAATCAATATTATAATAAATTAATTTTCATTACAAAACAAACATAAAATGAAATTTTTTCCTTTGGAATTTAAACTTAATTCTTTTATCTAAACCAGCGTGAAAAATCGTTACTTATAAAGCTTAATATTAATAACTAATACAATATATTTATATAAAACAAAATAATATTTTTATGTTGGTATTAAATTTTTTAAATCGAAAAGTAGTTATTAAAAAGAGAAAATAATAGATTAAAAAAAGTTAAATATAAAACTGTTAATAAAAAAGATAAATGAATTTAATAAGAGAGAAAGAGAGAGAGAGAGTGTAGGTCCCATGAACGGATCTTTCAATGTGATATCAATATACTCGAGGATTAGGAGGAAACTAATCACCAAGCTGATTCTATGATGCAATAAAGAACACAAGCAAAACACACAAAGAAGCTTCAAAACACACGTATATTATACGTCGGGTGCTTAAGCCCTTAGCTTACACGGTTCCAAAATACAATGGACGAACAACCTTGACCTAAACTACATACATTGTATATATAGTTATACCAACCTAGGCCCAAAACATACAAAAGTGTCACACCCCGTTAAGCGAATTTGCGGAAGCGTAAAACGGAAATGCAACAGATACAACTGGTATCAAATACATTGTTCATAAAGTAACATTACTAACTAATTTACAATATATTACATCGTTCTAATCTCTTTTAAACTAGGTGATACAATCAAACCGGTTCTTCATCTACTTTACTTCTAATTCAAATGCCCACGACATCAATCATCAATCAGACACGTAACGCACTGGAAATTACTTCTCATATCTGATTACCTGAAAAGCATGTTAAAACAGGTCAACTACAAATAGTTGGTGAGTTTCATAAGTTTAACGAAATCAATTCTGCGTACCACACAGTCATAGTTTGTATGTACGCGCGTATGTAAAAATATGTATTTACGTTTGTATAAATATGTACAGCCATATCCTTGTGTGTGCATATGCACACATGTAAGTTTATAATATGAATTCGAAATTTCGGTAAAATCGTGATTGTTTGTTTGTACTACCTGTTTCCAATTTCCGTGTTTAACCAACCTCTGTGGACCCCCTTCCTCCCACAACGATTCCACGTAAACTCAAACATTATATAGTGTACACGCAAATAATTAGTATATTCTACACATAGTATTTCCTACGGCTAATCACATAGCATGTATATAGACACATATACACATATAGTATTTATCACATATCACCAAATACTGTGGCTCCCCATCCGCCCACAATACGCATAATCACATTATTTTCTTAACATTCATGTCATAATCAAGTTAGTTCGTTTAATAAGTTGCAGCAGAACTTGGCTCAAAGGCCATACTCAACTTTAGTTTAGTAAGTTGCAGCAGAACTTGGCTCATAGGCCATACTCAACTTTAGTTTATAAGTTGCAGCAGAACTTGGCTCATAGGCCATACTCAACTTTAGTTTATAAGTTGTAGCAGAACTTGGCTCATAGGCCATACTCAACTTTAGTTTAGTAAGTTGCAGCAGAACTTGGCTCGTAACTTTAGTTTATAAGTTGCAGCAGAACTTGGCTCATAGGCCATACTCAACTTTAGTTTAGTAAGTTGCAGCAGAACTTGGCTCATAGGCCATACTCAACGTTAGTTTAGTAAGTTGCAGCAGAACTTGGCTCATAGGCCATACTCAACTTTAGTTTAGTAAGTTGCAGCAGAACTTGGCTCATTGGCCATACTCAACTTTAGTTTATAAGTTGCAGCAGAACTTGGCTCATAGGCCATACTCAACTTTAGTTTAGTAAGTTGCAGCAGAACTTGGCTCATAGGCCATACTCAACTTTAGTTTATAAGTTGCAGCAGAACTTGGCTCATAGGCCATACTCAACTTTAGTTTAGTAAGTTGCAGCAGAACTTGGCTCATAGGCCATACTCAACTTTAGTTTAGTACTAATGTGGCCCCCCATTCCGCCGACAATAGCCCCATGGTCATTACAGACCACGTTATTCACCAATGGCCATTACAGACCACGTTATTCACCAATGGCCATTACAGACCACGTTATTCACCAATGGCCATTACAGACCACGTTATTTCCTCAACCTGTTGTGTTTAGCATTATATAGCGTATTTTTATAAACAGGTTGTCACGTATGATTTCATTATGTTTTGATATTCGTAGTGTTTCCATTTAATATATCAATCACGATAATAATCACCTTTCCTCAGCACGTAGTTTATCATTATGTTTGTAGGAATTTTTCATATATGAAGGTTCAGGTATTTTTCGTTCTGAATCGTTTTCAGATAGATAATGCATATGAACATGCTTTTCACCTCAAAAGTTTGTAAAAAGTTTGAAAAGAGGGGTCATGAAACTCACTGTTTTGTAGGCACTCAGTGCGAGATCAGCACGGAATTCGTTTCCCTTGCTATCACTTAGTCCCTATAGTCCATATTATAATATATTAATATTTTAATATTATTATAATCTCAGTACTAAACTGGGCTGTATAACTAATTTGGGTATAACTGGAACGCCCAGAAAGTGACAACAGGCTTAGGTTGTGATGTTGTTCAATGTCTAATACTTAAAACCGAACTTGGCTCAGATTTCCGTTTTCCCAGCTGGGCCAAGTTGTTTGTTTACGTGTTCAGAAAACAATTATGGGGAAATAAGCTTGGGTAAATGTATTGGTTAATAAAATGATTAAGTTATAAAGAAGGATCACATACTGGGGCACCAGATTAGCCTCGGGGCCCGTTTCCGTTTATTCAGTTTGATTTAAGAATAAACGCGCACAATCTATCCGGATTGTCCATATTTCTCATAGAAAAGTTCGTTTTTACTTAATTAATCCAAAAATATGATTTTTGATTACTCTTGGTGTTTTGATATTCCCGCAGGTTCGTTAATCGCGAACTTGCCAGTTTTTATTAAAATTGAATTTGTTTAATCTTCAAATTAGCATAATTAATTAACCATTAATCATTAAATTATGAAAATTTAGCCACTTATCAAATAAAATATGTAGATTTTTATAAAAATATTTTCTGAGTTATTTACTGATTTAATAATTTATAAAAATTCATTTTATCAGCGATATTTCGCTTGAAAATCGTCCGTTTATCCCAAATAATTTCCAAAAATTCCACCAAAATTCCTGAATATCCAATTTATGTCCTAAAACAACCTATATCAATTTTAGAATGTAAAAAGCTCATGCAATATTATTTTCGGTCCAAATTCGGCTATAAAAATTCACACGAACGCATATACACAAAACACATTTAGACTTCTCCAAATGATCTAAAAATTCATATGTGATCAAAATACATCAAATCTGAGTTCCCAGAAAAAATTCATAATTTTTGAAGTATTTTAGCTATTTTTCCCAAATAAACGTCCCAATTCGGTAATAAATTCGCCAAATATTCTCGGATGGTCGGAAAATTACCAAATTTTAACAGGGACTTAATGACATGGTCCCTGATGTCCCTGCAAAATTTCAAGGCCTAATAATATGACCATCACAACCTTAACCTAAACAGCCCGTAAGCGAGTGTTTCGGCATTACCTTAGCGGTTTTGGTTCGTTTCCGCCTTTCTAATCAACTTTTCAAGCTCTTGTGCTCCTATGTAGGCTAGATACAAGTCCTATATCACAAACCAAGCAATTTTTAATCAACATAACAGCCCTTAACTTAGGGTTTCGGCTAGTACACAAAAACGAACTTTTGAACCGTAAAAAACACCGTTTCAACCCTTTAATCCGTGTTTATGGCCAAAAAAAATATTAAACCAGGTTCCTCACCATTTTTATGATTAAAACATGTTTATGGACCATTTTTAAGGTTTTTACATGGTTAGGAATGATTTTTGGCAATCAAGCTATGTTTATATGGTATTAATCGAGTTTAAACGAGCCGAAAATCGATTATTTATGACATCTTTACCTAGTTCTTGCTGGGTTTTGAGAAGACCAGGTTGATATCCAGATTCTTCACAAGAAAATGACTTCAAAATATCTTGAACTTGTTTAATATTTAAAGGTAAACCAAGGGTAAAAAAGTCTTTTTTGGCGGGCTGGGCTTGTTGGGCCCCCTTTTGGCCCCATTTGGCCCACTTTTCTTGATTTACATGCCCGAACGTGAAATGCCGAGTCCAAATTTGTTTCGGGTTCGGTTTTTGGCGACAAAATCATATCGGGTGCGACAAACAGAGCGAAAACGAGTGTTTTTCGGCTAGTTTTGTGTAAAATTATAAAACCATACTATACGTTTGTAAAAATCGAAAATATTTTCACGGATCGCTTAAAACATTTCAAATAAGTGTTTGGTAAGTCTTTTTCAGCTTAACGGATGATACAATGCTTGGTTTGGTAACTATCTTTCGCGTTTAAATCTATAGCGGGTAGTTAAACGAGCATGTTTTCGTTTAACTTGTTTGCTATCGAACTAAGGCCATATTACTAATATTTTAGCTTATATTAAACGTATATCACTTATAGATGGCACCCCGATATATCCGGACCATAACCAGACCCGTTTGGTTATTCGTTTGTTCGTTACGCAATAAGTGGTTAGACGCTTATTCGAGTTTGTAAGTACTAAGGTGTACTCGGTTTTGCCACGGATGTCACAAAAAGCCCACCGAGATCAACAGATTTCGGTTTACATAATACAACCCAAACTAAGCCCAAAATACAAGCATAAACCATAAGTTATTGCCCAACATTCTCCCCTTTGGTTTATTGCTTGATCACAAATGCTTCAGCCGTAGACAGTCAGCGTGCTTCTATACCTTCATTTAGACCTTTCGGCGTATATATTGTGGCTCCTAAATAGACACTTGGAAGTTGAGTATCTTATTTAGGGCCTTTATTAAAACCTGGCTAGTAATCCAGCATAGGTCATGCTACTTCCCATATGAAGTAGATGAACATGACCTTTGTTATCATGAACAGCAGCAAGTATTAGGCTTGATTGACTCAGGAAAGTCAAACACGATATATCTTTGGTAGATACAACAAGTCCTCCGTCACGTATTGACCGAGAACTTCTCAAAATATCTTTGATTCGAAGATCTCTCTGGTTGATCAGGAGAATCTGGTCAGTCCATACCAAGAATCTGATAACACTATTCATCGTCATCGTCATCGTCATATCACCAATTACCATAGATGACCAAACCTGTAACTACAATCAATGACTAAACCGATAATCAGTAACTTCAAAAACAAACAAACCTTCTGAATGATGAATCAAGCAAATCCAATAACCACCGAAAACCTTTCAACCATAATAGATTTCTTTACCTTTTAAAGAAGTCTACTTGAAAGTACAAGGAGATAAGAATAGATATATGGCGGCAAGTAGGTGAAAGATTTGATGGTTATAATGAGAGAAGATTTTGGAAGATAATAGAAGTTGTGAGTTTCAAGAATAATCAATAAGTAGTAATGAGTGCCTTTTAAACTGCCTGGTCACATCAAACTTGACCGAGAACATTTATTTACCGAGAACATATGGCCGAGAACCATTTACTGAAAGCAGAAAACGCACAAGACTGAGTTTTCTGGGCCAAAATGATCTGGCCGAGAACTAGGAAGAGCCGAGAACACCGTTATCACAAACAACTTGGGCCAAAGATGACTGGGTCAAGAACACAAGTATTATGGACACATTTGGCACAAATGAATGGCCCACGACATTTTGCAACCGTCAAATTTCATGATAAAAAAAAAACCCAATCCCGATTCATGTGAAAACGATTTCTTAAGACATTTGTTTCGACACGAGTAAACATGAGGTAAAAACCAAAAATTAAAAATAAGATAAAAACTAAACTAAAAAAAAAAGATTTAACCATCTGGCCTTCAGTAAATTTAACACATTTTTGGGATCAAATTTCAACTGTTTTAAACAAGCGACACCTTTTTATGAAAAGATCCGAACATGAAATCATATTGATTAAGATGCTTTCACAATGATTCATTTTCAGCATTATTGAGACATAGTGAAAAGGTTGATAGCAGGTAATTGTCATGATTTTCATTGCGCCAGTGATATGATTAGATTCAATTAGGCATAAAGCTTACATGGACATCACTTATGGACCTATGATGCCCCTTATCTATTCTCAAGGCGTATTTGGCTTTCCCCAGATCACCCTAATTTGACTCCAACCCCCTAGTGCTTGATCAAAAGAATTTTCTCTATACAAAAATAATTTTAAGCTTTAAGGTTGAACGTTGGACTTACATGCCATCCGGACTTACAAGCCATACAAATCAAATTCTGAGTTTTTGGGATACCAAAGACCATGCTTCGGTTGCCCTTTCAGATAACGAAAGATATGTTTAACAGCAATTAAATGAGAGAGTTTAGGGTTAGCCTGGAAACACGCGCATTGACAAAAAACAAACATGATGCCGGGACGACTAGCAGTGAGATACATAAGAGATCCGATCATCGATCGATAGTATATTTGATCTAAAAATTTCCCTTCAGCATCAGAAGAAAGAAGTGGTCTTTCCGCCATGGGAGTCGCTGTCGATTTGAAATCTTGGAACTCGAACTTTGCTAGAATGTGTTCGACATATTTCCCTTGATGCAGTAAAGTCCCTGTTGCACTCTGACGAACCTGTAAACCCAAAAATGTCGTCATCTCTCCCAGTGAACTCATCTCAAACCTCTTCTTCATAACCCCCTCAAATTCAATACACAAAGTGGTGCTTGTAGAACCGAAAATGATGTCATCCACGTAGATTTGGACAAGGATAAGGTCATTTCCAACCGTCTTTAGAAACAGTGTCTGATCAATGGTCCCACGCTTGTAACCATGTTCCAATAGGTGAGCCGTTAGAGTAGCATACCACGCCCGAGGTGCTTGGTGAAGACCATAGAGAGCTTTGTCTAGCTTGTAAACGTGATTAGGATACTTAGAACTCCTGAAACCTGGTGGCTGATCCACATAGATTTCTTCCTTTACTTCCCCGTAAAGAAAGGCGGTCTTGACATCCATTTGATAGACAGTAAATCCCATATAGGATGCATATGCCAAGAATATACAAATTGCCTCAAGACGAGCTACGGGAGAGTAAACTTCTGTGTAGTCCAAACCTTCTACCTGACGAAATCCACGAACCACAAGACGAGCCTTGTTTTTGACAATAACCCCAGTATCGTCTTGTTTGTTTCTGAAAACCCATCTCGTGTCAAGCGACTTTTTCCCTTTAGGCAGTTCCACCAATTTCCAGACATTTAGCTTGTCATACTGATTCAGCTCTTCATGCATTTCATCTACCCAGCTAGGTTCCTGAAGTGCCATATCAACTGATTTTGGTTCGATCTGAGAAATGAAACAGGAGTAGAGATAATTGTTTATGTTTCCTGTTTAACTTCTAGTTGACACACCCGACTCGAGGGGACCAATGATATTTTCGATTGGATGATCCCGTTGAATTCTTGATGGAACGGAGTGATCTGGAACACTGCTGGTGGCCGGCAAGTTTGTGAGTTCGTCAAGCGAATCGATTAGATGATTTCTCCAACCAGAAGCTACTGTACTATGCTGATACGAGGTACCAGATATGTATTCGTTTGGAATAGCATCTGGAAAGAGAGTACTACCGAAAACTTGTCTGATGAGACTCTCCCCCTCAACTAATGGAACCTTAGCCGAAGGTGTTGAGGTTGAAGGTAAAATACTCTCAATCGGAGAACTTGGAGTTGATTCTGAGACAGGTGTCGGATTAGGATCTTGAAAGCCCGAGGGAGACGGTTGACTATAGTCAAACAATTCTGGCGGATCAATACCCCCAACCGGCCCCTTTTGAAGAATATCAAGCAGCTCTTCATCTTCATCAGCACATACCACTATATCAAAAGTTTCAGCATCGACGGCTGAAGGCACATTGAATGGCTTGAATAGTTCGTTGTAGTCAAACAACCAGTCAGGTCCAACTCTAGCATCCGTCTCGTTTTCCTCAAGCCACCGAATATCGTACGATTCCACGATTTTCTTTGTGGACTTGTTATATACCCTGTAAGCAGTGTGACCCGCATAGCCCACAAAATAGCAGTCATCGGCCTGTGCTCCAAATTTCGGAGTCGAGTCAAGGTTCAACAGTGTGCATGGACATCCGAACGCACGAAAATGAACAACAGTGGGTATGTGTCCATAGACAATCTCATATGGTGTTTTCATCTGGCTTTTGTTGATCAGAACTCGATTCTGCACGTAGCATGTAGTGTTAACAGCTTCAGCCTAGAAAAACAACGGTAGTTTTGAGTCACATAGCATAGTTCTTGCTGCCTCGATGAGAGTTTGGTTTCTTCTCTCAGCAACACCATTTTGTTGCGGTGTGCGAGCTGAACTGTATTGTCTGAGCACACCCCTGTCAGCACAAAATTGATTTAACACGGAGTTCTTGAACTCAGTTCCATTATCGCAACGAATACTCTTGAGCTTCAGATTCAGCTAATTTTCCATTAGCACCAAGAACCTCTTGATCAGCTCTGCAGTTTCACTCTTATTTGACAAGAAAAACACCCAAGTAAAACGTGAGTAATCATCAGTAATAACTAAACAGTAAGAGCTACGTGAAAGACTCAGTACGTGTACCGGACCAAACATATCCATGTGAAGCAACTGAAACACAGATGAGATGAAATTAAACACTTTCGGCTTGCGAGGTTTGCGGTGATGTTTGCCTAAAGCGCAAGCCACACATTTTTCAGTTGTTATATTTTCTTTGATTGGCAAACCTCGGACAATGTTGTTTTTAGAGAGACGGTTCAGGTTTTTGACATTTGCATGTCCAAGACGACGATGCCACAACATGGCATTGTGTTCAGATACTTTTGAAAATAGACATGTAATTTGTTCTGGAACATTTCTGTTCATGTTGATCACGTAAGCATTATCTTTTCTTTGTGATCGAACAAGAACCCAGTCCTTTGGTATAATTATACCAGGTTTTAAAATCAAGCACTATTTGTTCGTGAAATGAGTTGAAAAGCCTTTATCACAAATCTGCGAAACACTGAGCAGGCTGTGTTTTAATTCAGGAACAAAGTTTACGTTTTCAAATCTCAATACTCCATTACTTACCGTACCCTTCTGTGTGATTTTACCTTTTTCTCCTCCCGCAAAGGAAACATAGCCTCCATTAAATATCTGAGTGTCGTTCAGTTGAGATATGTCCCCTGTCATGTGCCTGGAACAACCATTATCAACAAACCATGGTCTGATGATATTCTTCCATAGTCGTTCCTGCAACATGTGCGAGATCAGTTAGATTTTGGTACCCAGTCCATAGTCACTCTGGGCACACCAAGTTTATCAATTTTAGATACGGGTAACCAAGACATGTCTTCCCGATTATCTAGAACTGTACATGAAGAGTTTTGAGGTTTAGAAACCGGAGACTTAGGCAGCCATTTGTATTTCGGTTTTAAAATTTTGTGGCTTACACAAATGATTTGCTTTGTCTCAGGTTTACGATCGGAAGACCGTGAAAGATTCGATTTGTCTTTTAATTTTGATCCTGAAACGTTTGAAGCTTTCGAAACCAAACTCGGCTTTCCGACGTGTTTTCGAGACATGGCATGAGTTGCTTGTCTAATTTTGGCACGATCGGCCTTGTCTCGAATCCAATTTCCATCAGAAGGACTTGCCTTGAAATACTTTGATTTATTCGAATGTGATTTGTTGAAAGTATTCCGAGGCACGCTCCTCTGACGGTGTCCATAATATGGGACATAAGGACGATGCGGGCAGTTTCTAGCAATGTGACCAGGAATGCCACAGTTGAAACAAGTTTGTCGCTTCACATGTAAATCTGGGTGGCCAATTCCTGGTCTCGATCTACTTTGCAAATTTTGCTGTCTTGCATCGACCTTAGTGGTTGATTTACTT